>NC_139997.1:55337980-55653237 GCF_964263955.1 Coregonus lavaretus | reverse complement strand
CCAATGTTGTTAATGTGAATGCTACTTTAACTGATACCAATGTTGTTTATGTGAATGCTACTTTAACTGATACCAATGTTGTTAATGTGAATGCTACTTTAACTGATACCAATGTTGTTTATGTGAATGCTACTTTAACTGATACCAATGTTGTTAATGTGAATGCTACTTTAACTGATACCAATGTTGTTAATGTGAATGCTACTTAACTGATACCCAATGTTGTTTATGTGAATGCTACTTTAACTGATACCAATGTTGTTAATGTGAATGCTTCTTTAACTGATGCCAATGTTGTTCATGACTTGTGAAATCTACTTTAACTGATACCAATGCTGTTAATGTGAAAGCTACTGTTTTATTTGTCAACGCTCCTCTACCAGTATCGTATACTGTATGTGAACGCTTGTCTAACTGTGTTCTCCTGTGGCAGGAGATGATTCTGAAGCGGGCGGCGGACATAGCAGAGGCTCTCTACAATGTTCCCAGGAACCACAACCAGCTGAGCAGCCTGGGCAACAGCTCCGTCCACGCAGGCATGATGGGGGTCAACTCCTTCCCTGGCCAGCTGGCCGTCAACGTGTCCGAGTCCTCCCAGGGAGCCAATCAGGGTGAGGGGGCGGGTCGATACGGGTGTGGCGCTATCGTCATAGAAACCGGTAACTTAATAGCGGATGTGAAGTTATCTGTTAAGTTAAATTTTTACATTTGACCTTTCTTTGATTGAACAAGGTGACTAATGTCTTTGTTCTGTCTCTGTCGGTCTGTCTGTGTAGGTTTCAGTCGGAACACGAGCAGTGTGTCTCCCCACGGCTACGTGCCCAGCTCCACCCCCCAGCAGACTAACTACAGCTCTGTGACCACCAGCATGAACGGCTACGGCAACACTGTCATGTCCAACCTGGGAGGATCCCCCAGCTTCCTCAACGGCAGCGCTGCCAACTCGCCCTACGCCAGTGAGTCCCACTCTAGCTCTTCTACTCACCTACACTCAGCTCACAACCGCCTTCACCCACCTCCATCCATCCAGTCACTCCACCCACCCACACCCAGCTCTTTCACTCCACCAACCCACACTCAGCTCACCCACATTATCACCCACCATTCACTGCACATCTACCCCTATTGCCCAAACTGCTGCTGTAAATGCATGAAACCCCCATTCCTCCCAGTGACTCTAGTCCAGTGGTGTGTGTGTCTGCCATAAGAGCTGTACAGTATTTGTTCTGGTCTGTAGTCCAGTGGTCTACCAGAAGAGCTGTACAGTATGGGTTCTGGTCTGTAGTCCAGTGGTCTTCCTGAGGGACTGCACATTACTATACAGAGTTCTAGTCTTTGAGGAGTGATGAGAGGAGTGGGAGTTTTCTCTCCCCATTTGTTTGTTTATGAGACAGCGGTGCGTGTGACAGTGAGGCCTTCAGATCTATGGCTATTCCCTAATGGGGCTTTCTGCCTGGCAGTCTCCCAGCACTGGAGCCTGTCTTGAACAACTCTTTAAAACCACTCCTATCCTCTATTCCTCTTTCATCTGACAGCCATACCTCCACACTGTTGTTCTTAATTCTTAATTGACTACCCCTTTTCCAATTAGGAAAACACAGAGGGAGAGTGTTAGAGAGAGAGACAGAAAGAGAGATGGGTGATTGTTTTTGGGGTCTAATGATGGTGGGAGGAGAGAGGGTGGGTGCCAGTTGTAAAGGCTTGTGTGGCATGGCTCTAAGAACCGACACCCACAGATTTCTTTCAGGCAGAGGAATCTACACTGCGATATCAACTAGCTATATGAGACTAAGAGCACTCTCTAGTTAGGAGGTGAAACCATGCTGGAATGCTCTGGCTTGTGGAGGACTGCCGGCCTCCGGATTGCCCTGGAATTAGATTGAGAACCACTGTGGTATTGCTTGTTTGCAATGCCTGACTGGTCGTATCACAGCTCCTTTCTAGGTCGGCCACAGAATTAAAGACTGTTAATTAAATCAATAAACTAATTGGAGGGGTAACAATTCAATTTCACCACTTTGGTTCCCAGGATGTTAACAAGTATTTTAAAAGGTTGGCTGACTCCATTAGACACTTCCAATCAATCCACAAGCCTGGGCTCTGTGCTTCCAATTTTCATGAATTGATTAGTTAGGACTTGATAAATGGATTGTGCCATTGTTACAAGGTTCTGCTTGGATGGAGCTATAAACCTATTTAAATGGTGCAATAACAAGAATCACTTCTAATAAAGTGTAACCAGTAGGAAAAACATTAAAGAGCAATGAATGTTGAATTCAAATGGTTGTCTAAGTGTGGTAGCATTGAATTGTTAACTGCCTAGGAGACCACTGCTAGGTGGATTGGGTTGAATACTTGATCGATAACCATTCATTTGTTAGAATGAACTTGAATATAAATTCCTCTCGTTTGAAACTCCCTCGCGTACTTATGGAGTTGTTTTTCGCTTGTGTAGTCGATAAGTTCTAAATCCCACATGGTGAAATTAACCTCTTGCTATGCCCCTTCTCTCTCTCTCTGTCTTTGTCTGTCTGTCTGTCTGTCTCTCTCTCTCTCTCTGTCTCTCTCTGTCTCTCTCTCACCCTCTCTTCTCCCTTCTCTCCTCTCTCCTCTCCCTCCCCCATCTCCCTCCCTCCCTCCCTCCCTCCCTCCCTCCCTCCCTCCCTCCCTCCCTCCCTCCCTCCCTCCCTCCCTCCCTCCCTCCCTCCCTCCCTCCCTCCCTCCCTCCCTCCCTCCCTCCTCCCATTACTCCAGTCGTTCCCTCCAGCCCCAACATGGCGTCCTCCACCAGCCTGCCCTCTAACTGTAGCAGTTCCTCTGGGATCTTTTCCTTCTCCCCTGCCAACATGGTGTCGGCCGTCAAGCAGAAGAGCGCCTTCGCCCCCGTGGTGCGACCCCAGACCTCACCCCCGCCCACCTGCACCAGCACCAATGGCAACGGTCTCCAAGGTGAGCCCCTCAGCCAGTCGAGACATTGTGTTCTTTCCGGTCCCGTCCATGACGCTCTCTAGCCAACCTCTCTGTCCCCAATATCCCCTGCCATTCCTCCTCCTCCCATCCTCTGGCCTTGAAATAACACGTTGTTTTCTCTTTCTCTACTCCCCTCTCCTCTGCTCTCCTTCCCCATCTTCCCCTCTTTCTTTGCGCTCCCTCCCTCAGATCAGTCTTTTGTGGACTCTAGCAAGTACTCCACAGCCAGCTCGCTGCAGGGCCTGGCCTTCTCCTGAAGTACGTTACTCTCTCTAGCATGCACCCATCCACCCCTCTACTCCTCCATCCCATTAACCATCCATCCATCTATCCATCCATTCACCCATTACATGAACATTAACCATCCTCATATTGCAACTGTATATGTTGAGGATGAGAGGATATCTCTCATTTTGCTCTGTGTTTTTGTTTATTTAAGGGTATTTGGCAGAGTAGGCCTATTACTCACAAGTTTGTCCTTTTTTATTTGGCTTGAATGTTTTTGTGGTTGTCCCTAGCTTCCTGTGTGTGAATGGGGAGAAAGGGTATGGATGCTTGGGGAGAGAGCAGGATGTCGCTGTGTGGGTGTGGGAATAGAGGGCCGACAGGACACACTGCTGTCTTCGACAGACTTCATACATAGATACAGGAAGTATCTTCCTAGCACAACATCAGTTATGGAGACCCATAGGGTCCTGCAGGGCTGCAAGTATCAGGCAACAACATTACTGTAACACAATAAGAAGAGATATCTCACAATTTACATTAACCTTTTGTTTATTGAATAAACCATCCAAGCCATGAGTGGATAATCAGTATAGGAGGTTCGTTCTGGAGAAGATCTGTTTAATCATAGCGTATGTAGTGTTGTGCTATGATTGGAGCTCCACCAGCCTACCAGGAGCTGAGACACCAGGAGTACAACCTAATTTCTTCAACAGCCTGTAGTGTACTTTCACAGAGTCTCTCTCGCTCTCTTTCTCTCTCTCTCTCTATCTGCTGTTTGTCAGACAGGCTCTTCTCTCTGATCAAACCCTCCCACTATGCTGGGAAATGATCAACAATGACAGCTGTTGGGCTCTGTTGACAATCGATACTGTCGCTATTTACATTGACATACACACACCGATAGCGTGCGTGTGTGTGTGCATGCCGAGTTACACTACGGCAGATCAAAGCCAGAGTTGAGGCACTGTCATATATGATGTTCTGTCAGCGAGAAGCGGTATCTAAATCCAAGCTCCTTCTCTCCCAGTCCTGTGTCAGTTGAGTCACAATATGACACAAGTGACACAGAGCTGCCAGAAAATACCACGTACTGCAATGGTTTCTGTGCAGTCAAGCACATTATCAGCAGGAGTTGCTGAGAAGCATTATGCTTTCAGATTGTAAATCAGATTGTTCTAAGATTAGTAAACCAACTCTGCACTCTTAGAAAAAAGGGTTCCAAAAGGGTTCTTTGGCTGTCCCCATAGGAGAACACGTTTTGGTTTCAGGTAGAACCCTTTTGTGTTCCATGTAGAATCCTCTGTATAAGGGGTTCTAGATGGAACCCAAGAGGGTTCTACCTGCAAACAAAAAGGGTTCTCCTATGGGGACAGCTGAAGAAACATTTAAGGTTCTAGATAGCACCTTTTTTTCTAAGTGTGGTTTTGATTCAAAGATAATTTTGATAGCCTGACATACGAATGTCAAATGATTTTGTTTTGTATGTTACACTCGTGATTTTGGTTGATGACTTATTGTGTTTTATCGATGAGCTTACACAGGGTGTGTTTGTGTGTGTGCGTGTGCGTGTGTGTGTGTGTGTGTGTGTGTACGTGCATGTATGTGTGTGTGCACGACTGTTTCTGCCTCTCTTGATTCAGCAGTAGTTTGAGAGCACAACGCCTGCAGAAAAACACCCAGCGTCCTCTTTTGTGTTTGTCAGCAGTTGCAGAACTAACGTCAAGTCAAATTTGCAGCAATAAGCATTTCTCACCCACTTTAAGCAACAGAGCTTAGAGGACCCCCTCCGTCCCACTACACTGGATATGTTAGGCCATGTGACGCTCCACTCATGGCATAACCACATCTTATAATTCCCTTACCATGCACTCAAATACAATCCATATCCCTGTGAATGATTGGAGTTGATGGTGCATGTTTATTCTATTCAAACATGTATTACAGAGATATATACAGTAGATAAATACAATATGTTGAATGACTTTCAACCCCTCCCAGCCCTGTGTAGTGCAGTGTTGTGCTTGGTATGTTGTCACTGCACTGTGTACTGTAGTCACCCATGGTTTGATTTGGAGCTCTCATTAAGCATAGCTCTGTTCCTCACATGTTGACACAGATCCCCATGCAGCCGTTTGAAGCCGCCGGAGATGATGCGATACGTCACAAACACAATGAGCCTCAGCGCATGCAAACAATTAAGAGGCAGTTTTTGACAGCACTAATCAAGCGTTTCAAGTGTCCCATTTGTGCCAATTTCCAATTTGGCAGGGCTGTGAAAATATATAAATGATTTATCCCTTGTTTGAAACCATATTTGAGTCATAGTTTCATAGGCCATAGTTTGTTATGCAGATGTGAGAACAGATTGCATTATTTAAGAGGAATTATTATGTGAGGAAAACATTGGGCAAATGTTTATGCATTAACCGACTCTCCCACTACCCCCCCCCCCCCCCCTCTCTCTCTCCTCCACCCAACAGTGATTCCTGGAATGATCGTTCCTCCCATGTAAGCGGTGTGTGAGGTGAGGAGAAGGACACACACCCAGACGTGGATCTCAGCATGTACATAAGGCTCCGGTTTAGGACTGGATCGTCAGTCCTGCATTGAAGGAATAGAACCCGTAACTCAGGCCCTTTTTAAAAGGAATCACATTTGAACAAAAAAAAGAAGACAAAAAACTAAAAAATATGATAATTTGCAGCAACCTCTTTTGAATTTGTACACCTTGTTGACACTTTTTAAGAGGGAAGGCAAGGCCACAGATTACCCAGAAAGCCCATCTAAAAAAAGTATTTATTTTGGAGAGGATTGACTCTTCCTTTTATTTAGTGCGTTGTTTGTGTTTTACCTTTGTGCGAAAATACATATTTCCCATTTTCTAAATCTAATACACACTATTAGATGGATTTTTATTTATGAAGAAAAAATAAATAAATGAAGAAAATGTTTGTGAAGGATTAAAAAAACATGTTGAAAGTGAGTGGCAGAGAACCTATGTCACATGCCCTAACTAACCCTAAGGCACAGAAATACACATACATGCTAGGTAGCACAAGCTATCTATGCACCATTGCAGGAACTCTCTGCTTTTGAGTTATTTTGGCCACTGCAAACAGCCCATATACATTTCTCTCCCTCTCATGCCAAGCAGAGACTGCCATCGCTACGACTAGCGCTTTCACTCATCTCCACAGAAAGCAAGTGATTTATCCATGATGACACATAACCAGCCATTCACCCCATGTTGGCTGTGAGTGCACCGATCGTGTCCAAGTTCCTAGGTGGTTGTCAGAGATAGAGAGCAGAGCTTGAACCTGCCCTGGATGCCAACAGTGTCTCTACTGTATGGACTTTGGATGGCTAACTTGCTGTGGAGCCACTCAGCCAAGTCCTATAACTGTACATCAGAAACCCTCTTGTTAAAGTGTTCTCTCTCTGCCATCTACCACGAAATCTCAATGAAGGAAACCATACATTTCTAAAGGGTGTTGCCATTTCACTTTTGCTATATCGTGTGAATTTACATTTTTTTTATTATGATAGTTTTTCTGTTTGTTGTGCTCTCACCATGAAACTGTGATCATGGGTCAGCCATAAAGAAATGTGCTTCTTATTCCACCATGTTACCGTACAACAGTTTAGGATCTGAGAAACGGAATACTGGGAGACACTTTATAGACAGACTAATGAGTCAACAGTGAGGTGTGTAGTGGTGTCCCAGCCGCCATGGTGATCAATGGAATAGCCAGCACTGTAAAAGTTACCTACTCCTCAGATGCCTAGCAAATATCTGAATCCAACCTTTTCAAATAATTTTTTTTGCTTTCTTGTATGGTGTGTTTTTGTATATAGTAATACATTTGTTAGTCTTTGTGATTTTTCATTTTTGCCAAAGTCATTGTTTAAGATATATTTATACATTTAAAGAAGTCTTAAGGCAGCTTTACAATATAATGTCACGGATGTCATGTTTACTACATTACTCAAAATTATCTCATCAATTTTAGCTCGGAGATTTTGGATAGTAGAAATGGATGTAAGGTATCCATATAAATAATGTATCTATCTCCTGAATTTGTACATTGCTTCTTCATCATCCTTCATGTGTACGTTTGCATTTTGTGACTGTACCGATTTATTTGGTTGTCTACCATGTTCCATGTTTAAATGTAATTTTGATACATTTAATTTGTATGTTTTTTGTTTTGTTTTTTTGTTTTAAGCCATACTTCCATTTCTAATTCCATCCACCCTAAAGCCATTGTCTATTTTTGTATCATTTGTTAGTTAATGAAAATGTTGTTGTTTTCTTTTTGTCTTGATATTGGATTTGTTTTATCATATGGTAAAAGTAGCATATTATTCTTATAGTATTTAGTTATATAGATTTTGAGAGTATATAAGTATATCATATGAATATCTTTTTTGCTTAGATTTTTTGGCTTTCAAAAGAACTGATACTGTTTAAAATCAAACAATATGCATGGGTTTTCTCCTCCTAGCGATGCATTTGTGTGTTGAAAGCAGGAAGACCATTTTTGGCAAAGATACGAAAATACTCCCCCCCCCCCCCCAATTTCTCTTCCATCTCATTCTCTCTTTCCCCTCTGTTGTCTCACCAAAATCTGAACCAGCAGTTTAGATGCCTTAACAATGCAAAGCCACAGCCGGCAGTGTAGAGTAGAGACCCCACCAGTGCTCTGCGAACATACTTAAAAATGGGTGCAACAAGCAAAATATAGAGAGGGGGGAGCACAAGAGGAGCTGTTCCTTATCCTGGAGCCCTGAGCAATGTTTACCTGTTTTCCCTGTCACAGTGAGCGCTCGGCACGGCAAGGCAGAGAGAGTGGCAGGCAGTAAGAGAAGAGGAGAGCTGTAGGATAGAGAGGAGGGGGAGGAGGAGGAGGGGGAGGAGGGAGGGAGGGAGGCAAGGTGGTGGATGGGGCTGGCTGACTGATGGGGGAGGACACTGTGATGAGATGACTGAAAAGAGAAGGGAGGATAAATATTTAATGTGTTGAGCAGCTGGAGGGGTAAGGAGTGGTGGAGGAGAGGAGGAGAGGAGTGTAGTGCACTGCAATACTCATTTGAAGCCAAGCCTCCCCTTCATATTCCTCTCTCATCTACACAGCTAGAAGTGGGTTGATGGTAAAGCTATATTCTATCTACTGTTTGATTCTGTTTGAGAAAGGTTATGGTACAACAACAGATCTGATGATGAACAGTTTTAAATGACAGCACAATAATCTGTACACACAAGTTATTTTACACCCTTGCTTCGACAATTGCTACTGCCCTCTACTTTCCCCCTTTTCTCTTCCCCTCCCTTTATATACAAATTGAGCCACCTGTTTATCTCTGACATGGGTCATATGACCACTCTTTGTAGTCTTTTGTTTGAGTGTGTGTGCATGACTGTGTGTGTGTGTGTGTGTGTGTGTGTGTGTGTGTGTGTGTGTGTGTGCGCGCCAACAGTCCTCTGAAAGAGAACGTGGCGTTTTTAATTTAATTGCTGAAGGATATTTTTTAAAGTGACTTTATAGGAGGGGGAGAATTTAAACTGAGGATTCTGAGGATGAGGGAGTCTCTTGTAAAATGCACTTGTGTAATGATGATTTCAGCGTATATGCATTGTGACTCAGTTCTCCTGTCTTTCAGTACAGGGACAGATTCGTTTGAGGTTTACTGTGTAACCGCCCAGCCAAGAGTATAGAGCCATCCCTGTCAGGGAGGTGGCCACCTGGTCAATGAAATGAATGAAATTGTTCTCTGAATATTAATGTCACCCTTTTGAACCCATCTCTCCATCTCTCTTACCAAGCCTTGTCTTTGACTGGACACACAGAGCAGTTATATATTAATAGATAGGGAAAAGAGGAAATGAAACTACTGTAAAGATTATCATTTTTTTTTGGATTAACTTTGAACTGTAAAATAACTTTTCAACTTTCACAATATTTAATTAAAGTTCCCTCTTGTCTGTGAAACTGTTGATGTGCTTGTCGTCTTTGTGAAGCTGTTATGTCTTGGTAACAGTTTCTGCAATCTCACAATAGCCTATATCACTGTGACGTGATATGGTAGTGCACACACACACTATACAAGCTCAAAACACACACACACACACAATATACAAGCTCATTCCTGGACCCACAACGCAGTGAGATTTGAGTGTTCTCTCTTTCATCACACACCCACTGTCTCAGCGTCATTATAAACTCAGCCATGCCAAGCCAAAATCATATAGCATTGCTCAGGATTTATCCCATGTTCAAGTCATACTGGATGGGTTTTATGCAGGGCAATGTCAGGGTATGTCGTTATCAAACAGTGAACCTGAATGGCCCATTCCAATCAGAGAGTGGAGGCCTGGCCATCTCTCATCTAGATCACAAATGAAAGGGTTCCTCCCCTCTGGATCAGAATCCTGCTTTAATTAGTTAATTAATTAATGTATTACAGCCTAATGGAATGGTGAATATGCCCAGCTAGTTTCCTTAACATATTAATGATGGCTTCCCAAGTTATTAATTGAAATGTGCTTTGCATGTAATTGATTCATCATTTGCCATTTCGGTCCTCAGCAGAAACAAAGTGTATTTTTTCACTGTGCATATTTAATTTGAGCCACTCAGATCTGATTAGCATGTAAAACGCTCATTCTGCTGACCTCACACTGTTCCGGGCCGTGCAAAGCATCATGGGGTCCTGGATACGAGGGGGAAAAGGACCAAGATTGTCCTGGAAATGTGATTTTGGATCGTCTGTCTGTGTGCCGTGGAACCCCATTTCACAAGCCCTGTGATGTTGTGCGATTTTAATCACACTGCCAATTGTGTGGTCATAAACATTGAATGGAGAAGCTCACCTAATGGAAAGCGTTAGAGAAGTGTCAGGCGCTGCAGACGTCATGACGACTTTGCTTTCGTAAACAATGCTCAGTGAGAAAGGCCTTCTTAATTAGACAGATGTGCCCTGCCTGGGGTTATTGATCAGCCAGGCTGCAGGCAGAGATTATGTGTGGGTGTGTGTGCTCGTGCGCGCGGAGGTGTATGGAAAGGTTATTTTCCTATTCCTAGCCTCAAGGCCTAATCAAAGCAGAGCGAGCCACAGATGTCTTACTGACACCAATGAGTTTAAGTCCCATGACACGTGCTCTCTCCTATTGAGTTAATTTATCACACTGAATTTAGGGTCACTTGAAGTCACAATGAATATAGGAATACACACACACACATACACACACACCTTGTATTCACATCGGATGCATACACACACTCCGTCTCTGAAGCGTAGCAGATGAGTGTGTGGCGACGGCAGTGGGGATAAGTGACAGGGCTCAAGACATCCATTAGCTAATGGATCTCTGAGAGAAGAGAAACCTCCTCCCTCTCTCTCTCTCTCTCTCTCTCTCTGTCTCCCTCCTCCCCTCCATCCCTCTCCCCCTCCCTTCCCGTCACCCCCTCCCTCTCCCTCCCTCTATCAGGCTGTCAGGGGTTGGATTGGGTGGGGGGTGGGGTCCTGCCCTCCTCCTAATGCAGGCGTGTGATTGATAGATGACTAAGTGAAGATATAATTTAGCAATCAGG
Source organism: Coregonus lavaretus (assembly GCF_964263955.1). Classification (NCBI taxonomy): domain Eukaryota; kingdom Metazoa; phylum Chordata; class Actinopteri; order Salmoniformes; family Salmonidae; genus Coregonus; species Coregonus lavaretus. The sequence continues at coordinate 55,642,447 of NC_139997.1, read as the reverse complement.
GCTGCTGGGCTATTTATCCTGGCTGACAAGGGGGCCGTTAAGCACAGAGCATGCTTGACCTGTGCCTGTGAGGAGGCTGTCGCAGGGTAATGAGAGGGAGGAGGCCTGCATATGATACACTTACCGCTGCCATTCAAACAATACACACTCTGCACCAGACAAGGTGCGCTGGTGGGCCTAGGATCAGTAGTCTAACCATGCTTTCAGTGTGTACAACATTTCTCTATCTATCTTTCTCTCGACCCTTCTTTTTTCTCTATTCCTCCTCATCTTTCTCAACGATACTGTCGGACTATGGTATTTATGACATTCAGAGGACATGACAATAAGGATATTAGGAGCATCTGTTACTGAAGTTGTGTCCCAGAGGCTGGGAATTCACCGGTGTCAAGTTAGGGGTCGAAGTTCAGAGGTGAGGGTGAAATATTAATCCGCCGAGAAAATCTCCTACGACAACAGGTGTGTTGTAGTCTTCTAAAGTTACCTGTCCTCTCCTTATAATAAATATAAAAAACAAACAAACATCTACAAACATTTTAAATGTATAATGTATTTGACTCATACATATTTATCTGGTCATATCACCAAAGGAAGCCAGATTCTTCAGATCTGGGATGGACTAATTACCGGATCTGTGTCATCCCCCCATTCAAGGAAAATGTCATTCAATGTTGCTCAGTGACCTCTCACCTTTTAGGTCAAATGTTATCCTACAGGTCACTGTTGTCCACTGCAGCAGAACAGGTCCACTCCCAGGTAGGTCACCATGTAATACTACAGTCTTTGTGTTCTGTCGAGGGGTCAGGAGTAACTAACCGAGTGTGTAGTGGTGCTGGGCTCTAACTAGACAATGGGGTCAGGAGAAATACTGAAGGACAAAGTTGTCATTGTGTAACATTGCTGGGAAAATTGCTGCTTCTCTATGGGTTTTCTTCTCTCTGTTCCTGCTTCTCTACATGCTACCCCTGGCATGTTGTGTAACAGACCTTTACATAGGAGAATCCATTTGCCTTGATCACTGATGCTCAACAATTGTGTTTACTGGCAGTTTATTTGCGTGTTTAGACATGCAGCGCAGCGAACCTATTATTGTACTGTATTCATCCAGTGATGGTGGTTACATCCTCACCTGCCTCCCACCCTGCCACCGTCCTCCTCTACCCATAGTGTGGATCTCATTATGGAGGCAGTTTGCAGCACTGATGTTGCCATGTCCCTGGTCCATTCATTATTCATACATCAACAGACTGAGACTGGCCAGACCCACAGAGATAAAGGCTGGGAGGAAGGAGGGATGACTAGTGGAGAGGAGGGATGAGTGGAGGAGAGGAGGAAGGCAGGCCTGCTCCAACGCTGCAGTCTCTTCCTGGAGAGCAAAGCTTTCAGGTAATTCTCTGAGATCAAGAGACGCTGCACACAGGAACCCCCTGCGCCTCACTGGGCTAAAAAAATAAATATATATTCTCTGCTGCCGCTCTTTTTACGGCAGACGATAAAGGAAATGGATTGAAAGACAGCCTTAGAACTGAAAACTCATGGTCCCGGTGGGGATGGGGAGAGAGAGAGAGAGAGAGAGAGAGAGAGAGAGAGAGAGAGAGAGAGAGAGAGAGAGAGAGAGAGAGAGAGAGAGGAGAGAGAGAGAGAGAGAGAAAGAGAGAAAGAGAGAGAGAAGAGAGAGAGAGAGAGAGAGAGAGAGAGAGAGAGAGAGAGAGAGAGAGAGAGAGAGAGAGAGAGAGAGAGAGAGAGAGAGAGAGAGAGAGAGAGAGAGAGAGAGAGAGAGGGAGAGAGAGAGAGAGAGAGAGAGAGAGAGAGACAAAGATGGGGAGGGGAAAGGAGAGCGGGAGGAGGGAGAAAGTCCTTGCAGCTGGTGAAGAGGAGAGGGGCTAGATACTGGAGATCTGAGAGTGATGGTGAACACCCCCAAAAACACCCCCCAAAAAAGAAGGGTGGGAAGTTGGGTGGTTGATTTAACCTCTCGTCACTCCCACTGTTTTAGCCTCCGGTTTGGAGCAGGTGAATGACATCAGCACATGCTGCCTAGGTCGAAAATATACAGGTTAAGACGTCGTCACAAATCTAGGAACAGCTCTGTTGCTAATTACCAGCGCCGCTGCTAACTATAATAGCTGGTCCCATTGTAGCAAAGAGTTATGGGATATTAGAATCCCGTCATCTTTAACCTAGCATGCTGCCAGGAAGTAAAGAGTTTATTTCCAAATCGCTATATCCACAATTCTTTTACATTTATGTTTTTTTCATCATAAATGATTGCTTATGGGTACCTTAAAATATTACTGTTCTAAGATTTTTTATTCATCGATTTTAGATGTGTATGCTGTTTTTTTTTTTTTGCTAAACGCTACTTGTATCCTATATATTTCACTGTCCTATGTGGTTGTCTCACCTAGCTTGAAAAATAAAAAGAGAGCTGCACACTCTAGGAGCTCAGATGCAATAACTGAATAACCTAATAGCCAACGTTTCGACAGACAAGCTGTATTCATCAGGGTATAATGACAAACACTGCGGGTCACTAGTTTATAGTGTCAAAGGACACACGCAGGTGTCTTTAATCATGGCCGGGTGTGGCCTGATAGCATTGGTTAATTCACAGATAAACAGAACATACAAAAAACATGGATAGCATACGATCATAGATACAAACTGGCTACATAGGCCCACAAACATTTACAATGAATATGTCTCACCTATTTATCTTAAGATGAATGTACGTCGCTCTGGATAAGAGCATTTGCTCAATCTTTCCATGACATGGGAATCCAGGTGAAAGCTATGATCCCGTATTGATGTTACTTGTTAAATCCACTCCAATCAGTGTAGACCCTAGGCTGTAAGCATGACACCCCAAGAATGTATATGCCGGGTCAAAATGACCCGATAATGTAACATCTGTGTTTTATTTATATGGGCCTAAAATATTATCCATTTTGTGGAACATAATTATGTTGAGTGATGATTTGGACCTTTCAATAATTATTTATTGTTTGAAATGTTTTTAGTCACTCTTCAACAGTTTGATACACATTTCAATGATAACATATTATGAAAATTAATAACGGCTATTGAAAATATTAGCATATTTTTCTTACAATCAATGTTACAATCAAAGTTTCACATTCAACCGTTTAGTGTGAAGAACAAAAAAACCACCTTAAGCATGTTTTATAATATTTCAATTTTTTTTTTTGAAAATCCAAAGTTCATCACTAATATAAACGACAACACTAACAATTGTGAATTTAGAAAACATAAACACTAAAAGGAACAAAGTATGTGTCATGCTTACTTATGCTGTCTTAGTCCATGCATTTGTTATAAACCAGAAGCATGTGACTGTGCTCTTTGCAGACGGGTGTGTTGCGCTGACAACACCAGCAGCTGACTATTCTATCCTTTGGGCTTGGGCAGAGCTGGCACCTCTTCCTCTTCTGGCCCTGGCTGCTCTGAGTGGTGGTGGCACGGCTTTCTTTCATCACCCCACATCTTTCCATTGCCTCAGTTCTTCTGTGGAGATGGGAGAACCTTCCAGAAGGACAACCATCTCTGCAGCACTCCAACAATCAGGCCTTTATGGTAGAGTGGCCAGACGGATGCCTCTCCTCAGTAAAAGGCACATGACAGCCCACTTGGAGTTTGCCAAAAGGCACCTAAAGGACTCTCAGACCATGAAAAACAAGATTATCTTTGGCCGGAATGTCAAGCGTCACGTCTGGAGGAAACCTGCTCATCCACTGTGACGCAGTTGCTCCCCCAGTGGTGGTTGTCCCACTGGCTATCCTAAGTTGAATGGACCAATTTGTATGTCGCTCTGGATAAGAGTGTCTGCTAAATGACTTAAATGTAAATGTAAATTAACCTTCCTCTACAGTTTGCTAGGAAAAGGTCCCACACATACCAGAAGGCTGCCAGGTGGTCTGTTGCCTCTCTGAACACTCTGGTCCTCTTGTCATCAAGCCTCAGGTAGCGACAGATATCCTCATATCTTCCGACCGACATGGTGGCCTCTTTGTTGACCTTTGTTGACCTCTCTCCACTCTTTCCCATTGGATTCTGCAGTGGATCCAAAAATAGCTCCTGTGTGGAGCTTTTCTCAACGCCGGCAAGTAGGGTTAAACCATAAAGGCCTTTAGTTCCTCTTTGTTGACCTCTCTCCACTCTTTCCCTTTTGCTGTCGCTGTTCTCCGTCCTTCTAAATTTGTACACTTTAGGACCTCCTCAATGATGTTGTCACTAATGAACAGCTCCTAGGCATCTTTTGGTGACACAACTGTTGACCCCGGCACAGGCCCTGGGCAACTCCTCAAGATGTTATGGCATCTGGTCCTGCCTTTAGTGGGGGGGATGTTCACTCCAGTAAGACCCCTTTTTACTCAGTCTAATTGACTGGTTTTCACTCTCCTCAGAGGAGGAGTCCTCCCCATCTGTAGAATCATCGAGGACAGCTGGACTACCAGGTGCATCCACAACTCCAACTTGACCCACAGGCACATAGTCTGTGTCATCTGAATTGGATACCTCAGATTCTGAGTCAGAGGCACCAATGACTTCCTCATCCAGCATCTGTAAAACCATTTTGGTTGTATTTCTGGCAATATTCTTATGAGCCGCCTTATGAAACTCCTTTTACTAATGAGTTAAAAAGGAGAAATGAAAACGGTGATTAACGAACATTAAAAACAAGATATTTAATGAATACTTAATGAATTACATTGATTTTATTGTTGTAGCAAAAAGAAAGGTCAGTTTGACAAGTGCAATGCAGTGAATTCCATAGGAAATACATACGGGTCACATTTGACCCACATGAAAACTTGGGGTAGTGATGCAAAAACTATTTTTATTTTAAAAAATACGAAATAAAAAAACAAAACTAGGATGTTGGAACATTAAAGACACATTATTTAAGGAATTCCTGGAATATTAGATGACACATTTTTTTTGGGGGGGGATCAATACAACAACAAAAAACATATGCATCCTAGGACTTTGCATTCAGACCCCTTCACTTTTTCCACATTTTGTTACATTACAGCCTTATTCTAAAATTGATTCAATATTTTTTTCCCTCATCAATCTACCCATTAATGACAAAGCGAAAACATGTTTTTAGAAATTATTTACATAAGCATTCAGACCCTTTGCCATGAGACTTGAAATTACATCCTGTTTCCATTGATCATCCTTGAGATGTTTCTACAACTTCATTGGAGTCCACCTGTGGTAAATTCAATTGATTGGACATGATTTGGAAAGGCACACACCTGTCTATATAAGGTCCCACAGTTGACAGTGCATGTCAGAGCAAAAACCAAGCCATGTGGTCTAAGAAATTGTCCGTAGAGCTCTGAGACAGGATTGTGTCGAGGCACAGATCTTGGGAAGGGTACCAAAAAATGTATGCAGCATTGAAGCAATCGGGGGAGAAGGGCCTTGGTCAGGGAGGTGACAAAGAACCCGATGGTCACTCTGACAGAGCTCCAGAGTTCCTCTGTGGAGATGGGAAAACCTTCCAGAAGGACAACCATCTCTGCAGCACTCCACCAATCAGGCCTTTTTGATGGAGTGGCCAGACGGAAGCCACTCCTCAGTAAAAGGCACATTGGAGTTTGTCAATTCTCTGGTCTGATGAAACCAAGATTGAACTATTTGGCCTGAATGCCAAGCGTCACATCTGGAGGAAACCAGGCACCGCTCATCACCTGGTCAATACCATCCATACAGTGAAACATGGTGGTGGCAGCGTCATGCTGTGGGGATGTTTTTCAGTGGCAGGGACTGGGAGACTAGTCAGGATTGAGGGAAAGATGAACAGAGAAAAGTAAAGAGAGATCCTTGATGAAAACCTGCTCCAGAGCGCTCAGGACCTCAGACTGGGGCGAAGGTTCACCTTCCAACAGGACAACGATCCTAAGCACACAGCCAAGACAACGCATGTCCTTGAGTGGCCCAGCTAGAGCCCAGACTTGAACCTGATTGAACATTTCTGGAGAGAGCTGAAAAAAGCTGTGCAGCGACGCTCCCCATCCAACCTGACAGAGCTTGAGAGGATCTGCAGAGAAGAATGGGAGAAACTTCCCAAATACAGGTGTGCCAAGCCTGTAGCGTCATACCCAAGAAGACTCAAGGCTGAAATCACTGCCAAAGGTGCTTCAACAAAGTACTGAGTAAAGGGTCTGAATACTTATGTAAATGTGTTATATCAACAAAACTGTTTTTGCTCTGTCATTATGGGGTATTGTGTGTAGATTGATGAGGGGAAAAAACTATTTAATCAATTTTAGAATAAGGCTGTAACGGAACAAAATGTGGAAAAAGTCAAGGGGTCTGAATACTTCCAAATGGAGTGCCTTGCAAAATTATTCAGACCCCTTGGATTTCTTCACATTTTATTGTGTTACGAAGTGGGATTAAAAATGGATGTAATTGTCATTTTTTGTCAACAACCTATATTATTATTTAAAAAAAAAGATGTATAAATGTTTTAGAAATAAGGAGTGACTTAGTGATGTGTTGTGTTGCATCAAATATAGTTGTTGCATAAGTATTCAGCTCCCTGAGTCCATACATGTTAGAAACACCTTTGGCAGCAATTACAGCATTGAGTCTTCTTGGGTCTCTAAGAGCTTCGGACATCTGGGTTGTGTAATATTTGCCTGTTATTATTTTCAAAATTCTTCAAGCTCTGTCAAGATGTTGGGGATCATGGCTAGACAGCAAGTCAGCAAGTCTTGCCATAGTATTTCAAGTAGATTTAAGTCAAAACTGTAACTTGGCCACTCAAGAACATTCACTGTCTTCTTGGTAAGCAACTCAAGTGTAGATTTGGCCTTGTGTTTTAGGTTATTGTCCTGCGGAAGGTGAATTTGTGAATTCCTCTCCCAGTGTCTGGTGTAAAGCAGACTGAAGCAGGTTTTGCTCTAGGATTTTGCCTGTGCTTAGAACCTATCCCGTTTATTTTTATCCCAAAATTCTTCCCAGTATTTGCCTATGTCAAGCATACCCATACCATGATGCAGCCACCACCATGCTTGAAAATAAGGAGTGACATAGTGATGTGTTGTGTTGTATTGCCCCAAACATAGGGCTTTGCATTTAGGTCAGAAAGTGTATTTCTTTGCCATGTTTTTTGCAGTATTAATTTAGTGTCTTGTTGCATACAAGTATTTTGTATATTTGTGTTCTTCTTTTCACTTAGGTCATTTAGGTCATTATTGTGGAGTCACTACAATGTTGTTGATCCATCCTCAGTTCTCTCCTATCACTGTTTTAAAGTCACCATTGGCCTCATTGTGAAATCCCTGAGTGGTTTCCTTCCTCTCTGGCAACTGAGTTAGGAAGGACACCTGTATCTTTGTAGTGACTGGGTTTATTGATACACCATCCAAAGTGTATTTAATAACTTCACCATGCTCAAAGGGATATTCAATGTCTGCTTGTTTATTTTTACCCATCTACCAATAGGTGCCCTCATTTGCGAGGCATTGGAAAACCTCCCTGGTTTTTGTGGTTGAATCTATGTTTAACATTCATTGCTCAACTGAGGGACCTTATATATAATTGTATGTGTGGGGTACAGAGATGAGGTAGTCATTCAGAAATCATGTTAAACACTATTATTGCAAATTTTCCGGATTGATGGCGGTCGGTGCCCTTTAAGATGAGGATTTTCTTAATTTTTTATGAACATGGCCTTATTTCTATTACAGCATATTGGATGACTGTCATTCATACTCCATTCACCCAGACCAATGTAACATCGATAGGTTTAGGCTACTACATGATACTCAAATTTTCCCTATACCCATCATGAGGTTGCTAAAACCTAGCCTATGAATGAAAAGTTTATAACATAGGTGCACACAGGTCAAGAGAAAGATTTGAGGTGACAGATAGTGACACATGGACAGACAGTGACACATTCAATACCACCTTCCACACTCTTGCCTGCATCAAGCTGATCTAGGGTGTAATCATTAATCCAACAGTTGCAAATTAGAGTTTCTATTGGACAAATTCAGGTTTGTTTGTCCCTGTTTTGTTCCATTTCCTTCCATTTAAGATTTTTTTTCAACAGAATCGGTGGAATGAATACAACCCTGATCACACACAAATACTTCACTTCAATAGCCACATACAAACAGCTTGTTGTATTTCTTCTCACATCTCTTCCTCTCACCCTTTCCATTCACTTGTGGACTTCAATGCACACACATCAGCTGTCTGTGACCAGGTGAAAAAACCTTTCCAAGCCAAACGTTCATATCATAACTGCTACACACAGCACACATTGTTGTCACTATATTAGCTAAAGTAACGTCATAGTCAACATAGCTAATAGAACTAATGCGTTAGTAAACCTGCTACAATCATGCAGTACATTGTACAGACAGTAAGCAGTTACACCGGTGGGCCACAGTGGCAATAAATTAGTAAAACCAAAAGCTTACCTTGACTTGGAAGAGTTCTAGTTTTGGATAGTTATAGCCAGCTAGCTAACATAGCATCCCTCTGTTTGAGCAGGGTGTTTGAGTAGGTTAAACTAGCTAGCTACATTTGGTGGTAAGTAAGTGAAAGTGAAAAAATTATGATGAAATATAGCTCTCTCTCTCGCTCTCGCTTGCTCCTCCTTCATTTTTGAAGAAATTAATTTGTTCAAAACTGTTCAACTATTTTTTTTCTCTCTTTGAGTCAACTACTCACCACCTATTATGAACTGCAGCATTAGCTAGCTGTATCTTATGCTTTCAGTACTAGATTAATTCTCTGATCCTTTGATTGGGTGGACAACATGTCAGTTCATGCTGCAATAGCTCTGATAGGTTGGAGGATGTCCTCCGGAAGTTGTCATAATTACTGTGTACGTCTATGGAAGGGGGTGAGAACCATGAGCCTCCTAGGTTTTGTATTGAAGTCAATGTACCCAGAGGAGGACGGAAGCTAGCTGTCCTCCGGCTACAACATGGTGCTAACCTAGCGAGTGCTGTTGAGGCTACTGTAGACCTTCATTGCAAAACAATGTGTTTTAATCAGTTATTTGGTGATGTGAATATATTTAGTATAGTTTTATCTAAAAAGGATAACTTTAATGTTTCACTGTTTTTATTTTTATTAAATTCACTGAGGAGGATGGTCCTCCCCTTCCTCCTCTGAGGAACATGCAATACTGTAACATCCCTGAGCAGTTTCATTCCTGCAGCTCAGTTCAGAAAGACGACTGTATCTTTGAGGTGTCAGGGTGGTTTAATACATAATCCACAGCATAATTATTAACTTGACCAGGCTTATTAAAGAGATATTCAATGTCTGATTTGGTATTGTTACCCATCTACCAATCACTGCTCTTTTTTATGAGGCTTTTCGAAAAGCTCCCTGGTCTTTGTAGCTGAATCTATGCTTGAAATTCCATACTTGACTGAGGGACCTTACAGCTGTTGTATATATGGGGGACAGATGAATGGCTATCTCAACCCCTATTATTTCACACAGAGTGAGTCCATGTAACCTTTTATGTGATTTGTTAAGCAACATTTTACTTCTGAACAAAGGGGCTGAATACTAATACGACTATATTTTAGTTATTACACTTTGACATTAGAGTATTTTCTGTATATTGTTGACCAAAAAATGACAATTGAATCCATTTGAATCCCACTTTGTAACGCAATAAAATTTGAAGAAATCCAAGGGGTCTGAATACTTTTGATGTCATAAATGTATCATTTGTACAGTTCTTTATTAAAAATGTAGTTATTTGTTACAGTACATTTGACTGTGTAAAACCTAGCAGTACTATTTATTTCTCTGAGAGTGAGGCGGATTAATAGCATTTTGCAAAAAAAAGAATATTTGTCTCTCTGAAATGAAACCATCAAGTGATAGATTGTCTGTCATTGAACAACCCCATGCCATGATTAGATAATGAAAAGCCACACCATTCTCTTTCATAATTTATTTTAACAATAAAAGCTCATTTACCAACATTTCAGAAAATTGATAGATAGCGTTTTGGAATTATATTATTTATATTCTTCACATTCCCAACAAGTTACAGGAAGTTTGATGAAATGAGATTATATACTAGTTTTACAGTGGTATGTTGGTGTCAACACTGGATCAGCATATCTTTAAAATAAATTGTAACAATAATCAGGTTTCCATCAAACCTTTTTATGCGAGTAAAGTATGTGGGATAAAAAAAATGTCACGACAGGACTGATGGAAACAGCAAATTTGTCGGTAAACTTTTCAAATGTCACCAAAACAAAATACGCAAGACAAGGTTGGATATTTTTGTGTCTGTAAAATTAATAATGCGAGAAATGGCAGTAGAAATGTTTTATGCGCAAATATTGATATAATAACCATCATATCGAAGTAAACTTGGAGTCACGCAATTATACTGTGGGTGTTTCTCAAAATGCATAGTACCGTGCTCCAAGCACGCAAATTGGAGCACAGGAGTATGTGAAACAGAGCAAGGAGGGCACTTCTCGAATGCGTACTCCGTTTGTACATATTTTGAAGCATGCATCGATGCAAGCTTCAACAAAAGTATGCAAAGAAATATGACGCAACCATGTAAATAATTATGCTAATTTTCTTGAAATCAATGGCTGAAGCGAGAGAAAATACACCAACTTCGGAATGAATTCTTGCCTATTCCAGTGGAAGCTGCTGAGGGGAGGACGGCTCATTATAATGACTGGAACGGAGCTAATGGAATGGCATCAAACTATGTGTTTGATGTATTTGATACCATTCCACTGATTCCGAGCCCGTCCTCCCCAATTAAGGTGCCACCAACCTCCTGTGGCCTATTCATATCTCATATGTTGCCTTACTACAATATTTTATCTTGATACATTAATAAATACATGTTGTGTTAATTTTGGCATGGTTACCTGCCTACAATACCGGCCACAAGAACATAGTAAGTCAATAGAGCAAACTGGCTAGCTACCCACAAAGAATTGACATCTACCTTGGATAACGTTGGTTTTAGGTCATTTTTGCCAGTTATACTATCTGGTTAGCTACATTATTACGATTCACATATAGCTAGCTGATAGTTATGAAGTAAAACGTTTGCTTTGTGTATATCTTGTTTCGTCTCTATTGTCATTGTCCTGGCTAGAAGAAGGATGGTTCAGTGAATGGGTAAATCCATAGTAAGTCAATGGGCTAACTGGCTAGCCACAAAGAATTGTTAGCTAGCTACCCACAAAGAATTTACATCTACTGTACCTTGCATAACATTCGTTTTAGGTCATTTTTGCATGTTTAACTAGCTAGCTGGCTAGCTAGATTACAACGATTCACACATATCTATCTTATAATTATGAAGTAAAATGTTTACTTTGTGTATATCTTGTTTCGTCTCTATTGTTGCCATTGTCCTGGCTGGAAGAATGGGCAGATGCAGCGTGAGGTAATACAGTAGGGGAACTGCGAGTGCTTCTCAAATGTAATGTTTTATGCATTCTCCACACTCTCGTCCTCACAATAACGTACTCAAGAGAACGTCCTCAGAGAACTCACTCGGAGCATGAGAGTGTGGAGCACGGTAGTATGCATGTTGAGAAACACACTGTATGTTGTGTGGTCCTCCCACTACGACTCGGGAAAGCATGCAGTTTATTAGGCTACAGATCATAAAAGTTATGATGAACTTCACAGGGTGGTGAAAGTGCACAGTGATGAGCTTGATGATCCTTTCCGATAAATATCAAGGGTCTTATTCTGGTGACATGTTGACCGATGCTTGGCTGCCGTTCAACAAATAAAAATATTATTGCTCTTTTGTCCATGATAATCTCATCATGTAGGCTATAACCGCACTGTTGGCTAGAGTGCACGTGCCAAGACCAGAGTGGACACATTTGCTATTTAAAGCAACATTTTTTGTGACAAAACCATCAGTAGAGTTGAAAATGCGATGGAAACCCATTTAACTTTAATTTTTTATTCGGTACATGGGAATTTAACCGCAAAAGGTATTTTAATGTGCAGTATGTCATCACGCACAGCCTTTTGATGGAAACACATCTCTGCGGATTTTAGAATATTCGTAGGAAAATCTCGCCAATTGGAAGGAAACATCGCTATTGTTATATACTTTATGGAATAGTGATTCCACTGCTAATGTGATTCCAAGCAGATAATGTTATGAAGTAATCTCTATGACTATGTTGGTTGGTGTGTATGTACGAGGCAGTATGACTGTGTGAGCATGGTGGTGATGGCTGTAATGGAAATACAGTATTTAGTGCTGAGTGTTTGAACCTGGCTGACATTATTACTCCTGTTGTTAACAGAATGTCACCACCCTCCCTGCGTAATTTTCATCCTTAGGATCACTGTGTGTTTTCCAACATTGGCTGTCTCCCCGACAAACTGGTAATTTATAAAAGTCTGTCTGATTTCTGCTGGCTATACACTTTACAAGCACACGGCGCTTGCATATCAAAGGGGAGAGAAGGGCAAATGTATAAAATAAGTTTCATCCAGGATTTTTGCTCACCTTGCGGAAAGAAAAAACCCATCTGTCTCAGCCATTCCTGAAGTTTAAATTAGATACTGTATGGGAAAACTCAGACGCTCACATCAAGAGTTAAAGGGGCAGTCAGCAGTTGCTACATCAATTTTTGCACTTATAAATTAACAATATAGTAGGCCTATATACCCATTGATTCTTGAAGAATATAACTTATAAATACGTAATGAGCTTAGTTCAACTGTCAAACCCCATCAGAACCCAAAATGTAAGCTTGTTTTACTCCAACATTATAAATGTAAACAAACACTGTAAAGAATAAAAACTAAAATGTTGCTATCTTGGATGGTCCGTCCTTTCCTTGAATCCATAACTCTGTCTATGCATTTGAGAGTGGCCCATCCCACAGCTTTTTGCCAAAACAGAGGCAGGGTGCCCGCTTTTTTGTTATTGTTTCAACTAAGGATTGCTCCTTTAAGGACTGCTACATTCTCGGAATCAGTCAATTTAAGTTCCACCAAGGTGTGAGTTAAGTCCTTATATCATATACATCCAATCAATTGTATACAGTAGCAAGCTGACGTCATTGTTTCATCTGATGTACATACATACTTTCACAGGCCTTGTCTACATGCTCAACTGCATAAACGTTCATACTTAATTTTCAGCTGTGATAAACACCCATCCATGACGGTAATTGTGGCAAACAGTGGGACAGTAGGCAGTGTGTGTGTGTGTATGTATGTGTGTGTTCCCCCCCCCCCCGCCCCTCAGAAACAAACTCCATCATCAGCACCTTCCTGCTCACTCTCTCTGTTACCAGGGCAATAGCCCCGTGATGATGTCATGAGGGCCGCCGCCTGTGTGTGCTAAATAATTGATATAATTAGAATCCCATAATGTCACCTTGAGCCCCTTCAATATTTGATGAAGCACTTCCCTCCCATCGTGCCAGCCCGAGCCGGACTTTAGAGCCATTGTAAAACTTGCATTAAGGGGCTACAGACCCCCACAGAGCACAACCATAAATCCTCTCTCTCTCTTCCCCTCTCTCTCTCTCTCTCTCTCTCATGTTTATCTTCCTGTGCGTCCGAGTGAGCCGAGAGTCTCTCTCAGAGTGAGGGTTACTCACTCTCGCTCTTAAACACTAACTCTCACACATACACCCTCTCTCTGTGTTACTTTCTCTTGTGCTAAAATAGTCCTAGTTCTCTCGCTCTCTCTCTCTCAACTTGTGAAAGGAAAACAGTGATGTTGCCCAATGCTGAGCCAGTGTGTTGTGGACACGACAAATCGATGACGTTAAAATGCCTATTTACTCTGTTCCATCTGACTGCGCAATCCACTGTCTCATCAACCCAGCCAGGCAATTTATAAACTTGATCTCTACTATAAAAGCATCTGGACGTTATCTCACTTTTCTTTTAGACTAACATTTAGTTTTCAACAGCGGAGATTTGTATAAACCTTGCTGTCTGTCTCTCCGACATTTACAACATTGTTTTAATATTCAGATTCGATCTCCAGCTGTCCCATAGTAATGAACGTGTTGGGAGTCGGGATGAGACAGACAGGCAGGCAGCGTTTCTCAGCCAGTCGAAATCATGAATCAGCAGGCATCATTTTTATGGATATATACAAAGAAATGTCACTTGAAAAAAGGTCAAACGAAATGAAGTGCAGCTACTTTGCAGTCTTTCCAGCTTCAGTTTGAAGTGATTGTGTTAGCTGTGTTGTTGGCTAGCTCCTCTGAACAACAGTGTCCTGACGAGTGAGCACATTTTGCTATGCCAGGCGAAATTGCGCCTCATTAGCTCATTGTTATGGATGTATCCAAATAAATGGCACTGGAAAACAGCTTAAACAAATGCAAATGCAGCTACTTTGCTGTTATTCAGGCTGCACTTTTTGACGTGACTGTAAGTTAGTTGTATTATTTTACCCTTTTTCTCCCCAATTTCGTGATATCCAATTGGTAGTTACAGTCTTGTCCCATCGCTGCAACTCCCGTATGGACTCGGGAGAGGCGAAGGTCAAAAGCCATGCATCCTCCGAAACACAACCCTGCCAAGCCGTACTGCTTCTTGACATTTTCATGAATTTAGTTATATTTTTTTGTAGAGAACATCAAAATGCTGCCTAAAAGTCACATGGATTCCTAAATCATTGCTAAGAATATTGAGAATGACTGCAGATGGTGGTCATTGTTTTCATGCTGGTTGCATGGTGCTTGCTAGGTACCAAGCTAGCTAGCTAGCTAGCTATGCCAGAGGTTGCTAATAACATTTACATTTACATCATTTAGCAGACGCTCTTATCCAGAGCGACTTACATCAAAGATATTTGTGAGTGACTTTGTCATTGCAAACTGAAGTCAACATAGTAGGGAGACAGCCTACCTCCAGTTTCCAAACTGTCATCGATGTTGACAAAATGCTTGATTATTATTCTGTATTTCACAAGGATGAGTCAGGTGCAACTGCTTGGGTTTTTGCTGGCTGACTGGCAGCAGCAGTAGGACCACAATCCTTTATCTCCTGCCTCTGTGTCGTCACTAGTTACCACAGTCATAAAGTCATAATTATGTCTAAACCCGCCTATTCTAGAATTTATCTTCTTAAAATCTGATTTGAAACCTAACCCTAACCATAACATTAACCACACTGCTAACCTTATGCCTAACCCTCACCTTAAATTAAGACCAAAAAGCACATTTTTGTTTTCATGAATCTTTAGGATATAGTACATCTTGAGTTTGTGGCTGTGGTAACTGGTGACACCCTGCCTCTGGGATGGTTGCATGTCAGGGAAAATGTTGGACTACCTAGGTAACATTTTTGATCCTGCTAGTTTTATCCTGATCTTATTTCAAATGGTCACACAACTGTTTTCGCATTCGATCAAACAAATAAGGACTTGTTATTATTACCAACTCGGTAACGTTATTGTAAATACATCATGGCCGGTGTGTGTGCTTGTTGGCTTGTTTGCAGATCTATTTCTTTTGTAGCTTTGACAGTGTTACTGACCGTAGTGGTGGCGCTTGGCTTGTGCATGCAAATTCAGCGCACACAACATTCTATACTAGAATTTTGTTATTGATGTGTCAAATGAAAAACGCATTTGAAGCATCAAATAGTGTTATTTGATGCACCAAAAAGCATTATTTGACGTGTTAATTTTGACACGTGAAGAGCTGAACGGCCTTCCATACCTGGGTACCTTTAGCTCACTGAGAGACTGGCTGACTCCCGCTCTACACAGACCTCAGACATACATTAGCTCCGTCTCTGGAGTAGTGTGAGAGAATATGAGGACAAAGGATGTCATACACTGTGGACAAAGTATGTCATACACTGTGGACAAAGAATGTCATACACTGTGGACAAAGGATGTCATACAATGTGGCTAATCATGCCTCTGCTCCAAAGGGATCGACCTTACCAGACTGTCACTTACCCACAAATGTCCAAATGTGACAGGACCCATTTAATGATCATTCATGTAATATTTCTGAGGAAGAGTAGAACATTTGTTTGAATTATGTTTTATGTTTTATGACAATTTGCATTGCTGTAGTGATCGTCCTAACTGTGCCAGGTATTAACTGACACCAGTGCGCTGTGAGACATAAATATGAGGAGTATTACACCACTTGGTACAGGGCTGGCTGTGTTGCGTCAGTCTGTGGTGTGTGTGTGTGTGTGTGTGTGGGCTGCTAATATCAGGGTTGAAAGGTCAGCAGCACCCAGGGTCAGGGTGCATTAGGCACCCCTGTGATTATGTTGAGTGTGACATCGCAGATGCATCTCAATTTAGTGAAGAACATGGACTGTATTTCCATGTACTTTCTTGACCTATGATGACATTAGGGGAGAAACATGTAAGGGATTATAAATGAGGGGCTATGTGTTTAATGGAAAATAATGCACAACCTTCCATGGAGTTGCATTATTTTCCAGAGAATGTATAGTTGATTATCCTGCTTATACCATGGCTATAGTTTAACACTATTCGTTCCATCTGACTGCGGAATCCACTGTCTCATCAGCCCAGCCAGGCAATTTATAAACTTGATCCCCACTATAAAAAGCATCTAGACATTATCTCCAATTTATTTTAGACTAGCATTTGTTTTTCAACAGCAGAGATTTGTATTAATCTTGCTGTCTGTCTCTCCGACATTTGTAACATTGTTTCATTATTGAAATGCAATCTCCAGCTGTCCCATAGTAACAAACTGGAGTCAGGAGGAGACAGATAGTCTGGCAGCTTTTCTCAGCCAGTCAAAATGAATCAGCATAATTTTTATGGATATATACAAATAAATGGTGATAGAAAAACACAAAATGCAGCTAGTGTGAAGTGATTGTGTTAGCTGTGTAGTTGGCTAGCTCCTCTGAACAGTGTCCTGGCGACAGAGCACATTTTCTATGCTCATTGTTATGGATGTATCTGGAAAAAAAATCACTAAAAAACAGCTTAAACAAACACAAATGCAACTAACTTGCTGTTATTCTGTCTGCACTGTTTGACGTGAATGTGTTAGTCGAAGTTGGCTAGCTAGCAAGCAAGTATATAACGTTGCCAGCCATCATGGCAATGGAACATTTAGAACAAATGACTGGTTCGCGTCCATAGATTTAGACAGTGCTTAATTTGAGCCGGATCCATCCGGTACCTCTACATGATAAATAAAATAACTATTTGCAATGTAAAAATTATAATAAAAGTGATCAGAGTTCATTCGATTTGCCTCCTCATTAATTATCCTGCCCCTAAAACGTATTGTTAAAATGTAGATTTTTAGCCGCGCCTGATATTCTAAGAATTAATTCCTGTAGGGCCGGCCCGGGTTTATGGTTTGCTCAACATTATAGCCTGGCCATTGCTGTAGTGAGAGAGAGAAGCGCCCCTGTATCTCACTAGAACTAGAATAAGATTCACTTTCTATGATCGCTCTCCCTCTCTCTGCTAGACATGAGCCTGCAACTCTCATCTATCCAGCGTTGCACTTCATAATTTATTTCCTTGTAAAGTCATAGCTGCGGGAAGGGTGCTGGAGTTGCTGCAGCACCCCTGATTAATTGAAATAAATTTGCCAAAGTTATAGAATTACTGCTATCTGTTCAGAAAGAAATGAAATCATTCAGAATACTACTCCAAGAGTAGGCCTATAATTTAGCCACAGAGGACAAATAGCTTCTTTTAAAAAATAGCCTAGTTGTGGATTGTGTTTATGTAGCCCAATCACAAGGCATGTAGCCCGGGAACGCACTGCAAATGTGTCAGTGAACAGCATGCAGCCAGAAACAGTCTTTCGCAATGTATTAAATATAATCGCAGGAAAACACAGGTTGGAAATCAAATGTCTCCTGCTTAAAAGAGAAGCCTCTAATCTGACTGTAGGTTACCACAATATGTTATCAGCTTCCAAGTATACCTATTGATTAAACATTGTTTTACAAAGTAAAACAAGAGATAGGCTTTTGGCACGAGAGTATAGGTCATCATTGGGTGGATCAATGAAAGTGGAAAGCTTTTCTAGGACTATAATTTCCTCCTCATATTGTACAGAGCCAAGTCCCCGTATTCGCGCTAAGAAGCGTGTGACTGTGCAGGCTCCGTGTTATGCGGCGATACGCACTGTGTCGCCAGTGCCCATTCACAGCCCAGTGCGTCCTGTGCCAGCGCCCAGCACTTGTCGTGCGAAAGTGGGCATCCAGCCAGAACGGGTTGTGCCATCTCAACGCTCCTGGTCTCCAGTGGCCTCCACGGTCCAGTATATCCTACGCCAGTGGGCGTTCACAGCACAGTGCTTCCTGTGCCAGCGCCCCGCACTTGTCGTGCGAAATTGGGCATCCAGCCAGGACGGGTAGTGCCAGCTCCTCGCACCAAACCAGTGGTGCCTGTCGCCAGCCCGGTATGCCCCGTACCGGCTCCCCGCACCAAACCAGTGGTGCGTGTATCCAGTCCAGTATGGCTACCTGCTCCCCGCACCAAACCAGTGGTGCGTGTCGCCAGCCCGGTACGCCCCGTACCTGCTCCCCGCACCAAACCAGTGGTGCGCATATCCAGTCCGATAAGGCCCGTACCTGCTCCCCGCACCAAACCAGTGGTGCGTGTATCCGGCACGGCCCATCCCTGCTCCTCGCACCAGACTAGTGGTGTGTGTTCCCAGTCCAGCTCCGGTCAGCGGTTCCACTCCGGAGCCAGAGCAGTCCGCTCCACCGGGGTCCAGTTCAGCTCCGGTCAGCGGCTCCACTCCAGACCCAGAAGTCAGCCCCTCTCCAGGGTCGGGGCCTCCCACACCAGGGTCCAGACAGGGCTTGGTGCATCGCGGGAGGATTGCCGATCTAGGCCCAGACGTCAGCCCCTCTCCAGGTTCGGGGTCTCCCACACCAGAGTCCAGACAGGGCTTGGTGCATCATGGAAGCAAGGAGAGGGGAAGCATCGCGCCAAGGTCCAGACCAGACCAGGGGCGCAACGGGGAGGCAGAGAGGGAGAGGTCGTCACGTCCGGAGCCGGACCCGTCTCCGAGGCTGAATGCCCACCCGGACCGGACCCCTTCCTAATGAATCAGGTTGGTGCCGCCGGAGTATGCACCTTTGGGGGGGGGGGGGGGGGGGGGGGGGGGGGGGGGGGTACTGTCATGCCCTGACCTAGAGAACTCTTGTTGGTTGGGTCAGGGTGTGAGTTCAGTTTGAGATTCTATGTTATTGTATTTCTATGTTGGATTCTAGTATTTGTTATTTCTATGTTTGGCCGGGTGTGATTCCCATTCAGAGGCAGCTGTCGCTCGTTGTCTCTGATTGGGGATCATACTTAGGTAGCCTGGATGTCTACCTTAGTTGTGGGATCTTGTTTGTGTTCCTGTTAGGCTTGTTGTGTGTATAGCCCATAGGACTTCACGTTTTCGTTGTTTTGTTATTTTGTCAAGTGTTTATTCGTCTCAATAAACATGTACGCATACCACGCTGCACCTTGGTCTGACCCGTTTCTCAACGATCGTGACACAAGGTTTTCCAGTCCTCTGCCAACAACACCTGTGCCAATATATCCTCCAAACTCTGGCTTCTCGAGCATTATCACTTAAATAAGGTGCGATAGCAGAGGGCCAGTCAACCCATTTACCTGTGACTGTATTCATGATACAGCATTGCCTTGCGTGCCTTATTGCTTTCATAAAACTGTTACCAACGTATTAAAATAAGTATGACTTACATATTTTCATTAAAACTTAATTTTATAAGTCAATTCATACAATTTCATTCTTCCACCAGAAGATATAGTCTGACCAAAAATCTGGTTGTTTGTTCTTTTGGTTATGTTGCTACAGACACGCCCCAGTCGTTAATGCTTTTTGCATAGTTCTATGAAAAAGGACTGGTCATCCATTCTAAACAAAATGGTTGCTATGCAGGCTGGATAACGTTCTAGTCACTTGCTAGCTAGCTAGCTAGCCAACTTCAGCTAGCTCAGCCACATCAAACATTGAACCTGGAATTTCAGTACACTAGCTGCATTTTCGTTTGTTTTATGTTTTTTTCTATTGGCATTTACTTGGATATGTCCATGATAATGACGTTGATGCGTGATTTCAACTGGCTCAGAAAGAGTTGTCTCATCTCGCCTGGGCACCATTCATGCTATGTATGGTACTACAGAGATCGAAATTCAGAAGGTAGGACAAGCAGACAGCAAGGCTTATATTAACCTCTGCTGTACCAAATTAAACGCTAAGCTGGAAGAAATGGGAAATGATGTGCGAGTTGAGATACAAGAGATGATTCGGACAGCAACATGAACATGAGCCTATTCCCCCTTAGGAGACTGAAAATATTTGGCGAGGGTCTTCAGATCCGCAAAAAGTTCTACAGCTGCACCAGCCATAAGACTCCTGAACAGCTAATCATGGCTATCCGGACTATATGCATTGCCACCCCACCCCCACCCCCTCTTTTACGCTGCTGCTAATCTGTTTATTATCTATGCATAGTTACTTTAACTCTACCCACATGTACATATTACCTCAATTACCTCGACTAACCGGTGCCCCCATACATTGACTCTGTACCGGTAACCCCTGTACATGGCCTCCCTACTGTTATTTTATTTTACTGTTATTTTATTTTACTGCTGCTCTTTAATTATTTGCTCCGTGTTATGCAGAGATACGCATTGTGTCACCAGTGCGCATTCACAGCCCAGTGAGTCCTGTGCCAGCGCCCCGCACATGTCGTGCGAAAGTGGGCATCCAGCCAGGACGGGTTGTGCCGGCTCAACGCTCCTGGTCTCCAGTGCGCCTCCACGGTCCAGTATATCCTTTGCCAGTCCTACGCAGTGTGTCGCCAGTGCGCGTTCACAGCCCAGTGCGTCCTGTGCCAGTGCCCCGCACGTGTCGTGCGAAAGTGGGCATCCAGCCAGGACGGGTTGTGCCAGCTCTACGCTCCAGACCTCCACTGCGCCTCCACAGTACAGTATGGCCTGTGCCAGCTCCTCGCACCAAACCAGTGGTGCCTGTCGCCAGCCCAGTACGCCCCGTACCTGCTCCCCGCACCAAACCAGTGGTGCGTGTCGCCAGCCCGGTACGTTCCGTACCTGCTCCCCGCACCAAACCAGTGGGGCGTGTATCCAGTCCAGTACAGCCCGTACCTGCTCCCCGCACCAAACCAGTGGTGCGTGTCGCCAGCCCGGTACGCCCCGTTCCTGCTCCCCGCACCAAACCAGTGGTGTGTGTATCCAGTCCAGTACGGCCCGTACCTGCTCCCCACACCAAACCAGTGGTGCGTGTCGCCAGCCCGGTATGCCCCGTACCTGCTCCCCGCACCAAACCAGTGGTGCGCATATCCAGTCCGGTAAGGCCCGTACCTGCTCCCAGCACCAAACCAGTGGTGCGTGTCTCAAGTCCGGCACGACCCGTGCCTGCCCCTCACACCAGACCAGTGGTGCGTGTTCCCAGTCCAGCTCCGGTCAGCTGCTCCACTCCGGAGCCAGAGCAGTCGGCTCCACCGGTGCCCAGTCCAGCTCCGGTCAGTGGCTCCACTCCGGAGCCAGAGCAGTCCGCTCCACCGTTGCCAAGTTCAGCTACGGTAAGCGGCTCCATTCCAGTGCCAGAGCAATCCACTCCACCGGTGCCCAGTCCAGCTCCGGTCAGCAGCTCCACTCTGGAGCCAGGGCAGTCACTCCGGCGGGGTCCAGTTCAGTTCCGGTCAGCTAATCCACTCCGGAGCCAGAGCAGTCTGCTTCACCGGTGCCCAGTCCAGCTCCGGTCAGCGGTTCTACTCCGGAGCCAGGGCAGTCCGCTCCGCCGGGGTCCAGTTCAGCTCCGGTCAGCGGCTCCACTCCGGAGACAGAGCAGTCCTCTCCACCGGTGCCTAGTCCAGCTCCGGTCAGCGGATCCACTCTGGAGCCAGAGCAGCCCGCTCCACCGGTGCCTAGTCCAGCTCCGGTCAGCGGTTCCACTCCGGAGCCAGAGCAGTCCGCTCCACCGGGGTCCAGTTCAGCTCCGGTCAGCGGCTCCACTCCAGACCCAGAAGTCAGCCCCTCTCCAGGGTCGGGGCCTCCCACACCAGGGTCCAGACAGGGCTTGGTGCATCGTGGGAGGAAGGAGAGGGGAAGCCCATAGGACTTCACGTTTTCGTTGTTTTGTTATTTTGTCAAGTGTTTATTCGTCTCAATTAACATGTACGCATACCATGCTGCACCTTGGTCTGACCCGTCTCTCAACAATCGTGACACACGGTTTTCCAGTCCTCGGCGAACAACACCTGTGCCAGTATATCCTCCAAACTCCGGCTTCTCAAGCATTATCACTTAAATAAGGTGCGATAGCAGAGGGCCAGTCAACCCATTTACCTGTGACTGTATTCATGATACAGCACTGCCTCGCGTGCCTTATTGCTTTCATAAAACTGTTACCAACGTATTAAAAAGAAGTATGACTTACATATTTTCATTAAAACATTAGTTTGATAAGTCAATTCATACAATTTCATTCTTCCACCAGAAGATATAGTCTGACCAAAAATCTGGTTGTTTGTTCTTTTGGTTATGTTGCTACAGACACGCCCCAGTCGTTAATGCTTTTTGCATAGTTCTATGAAAAAGGACTGGTCATCCATTCTAAACAAAATGGTTGCTATGCAGGCTGGATAACGTTCTAGTCACTTGCTAGCTAGCTAGCTAGCCAACTTCAGCTAGCTCAGCCACATCAAACATTGAACCTGGAATTTCAGTACACTAGCTGCATTTTCGTTTGTTTCATGTTTTTTTCTATTGGCATTTACTTGGATATGTCCATGATAATGATGTTGATGCGTGATTTCAACTGGCTCAGAAAGAGTTGTCTCATCTCGCCTGGGCACCATTCATGCTATGTATGGTACTACAGAGATCGAAATTCAAAAGGTAGGACAGGCAGACAGCAAGGCTTATATTAACCCCTGCTTTACCAAATTAGCTGGAAGCAATGGGAAATGATATGCGAGTTGAGATACAAGAGATGATTCGGACAGCAACATGAACATGAGCCTATTCCCCCTCAGGAGACTGAAAATATTTGGCGAGGGTCCTCAGATCCACAAAATGTTCTACAGCTGCACCATCGAGTGCATCCTGACTGGTTGCATCACCTCATGGTATGGCAACTGCTCGGCCTCCGACCGCAAGGCATTACAGAGGGTAGTGCGTACGGCCCAGTACATCACTGGGGCCAAGCTTCCTGCCATCCAGGACCTCTATACCAGGCGGTGTCAGAAGAAGGCCCTAAAAATTGTCAAAGACTCCAGCCACCCTAGTCATAGACTGTACTCTCTGCTACCGCACGTCAAGCGGTACCGGAGCGCCAAGTCTAGGTCCAAGAAGCTTCTTAACAATTTCTACCCCCAAGCCATAAGACTCCTGAACAGCTAATCATGGCTACCCAAACTATCTGCATTGCCACCCCACCTCCACCCCCTCTTTGCTACTCTGTTTATTATCTATGCATAGTTACTTTAACTCTACCCACATGTACATATTACCTCAATTACCTCGAATAACCAGTGCCCCCGCACATTGACTCTGTACCGGTACCCCCTGTATATAGCCTCCCTACTGTTATTTTATTTTACTGTTATTTTATTTTAGTGCTGCTCTTTAATTATTTACTATTTCAATTTTTTTCAATTTTTTACTTAACACTTTTTTTAATTTTCTTAAAACTGCATTGTTGGTTAAGGTAAGTAAGCATTTCTGTCACGCCCTGGCTCTGGGGACTCTTATATGTTGAGCCAGGGTGTTAGTTTCTATGTTTAGTGTTCTATGTTCATGTTCTAGTTCATGTGTTTCTATGTTGGCCGGGGTGGTTCCCAATCAGAGGCAGCTGTGGCTTGTTGTCTCTGATTGGGAACCATACTTAGGCAGCCTGTTTTGCACTTGTCATTTGTGGGATCTTGTTTCCGTAAGGTTTGTTTTGGTGTATTAACCTAGGACTTCACGTATCGTTTGGTTTGTTGTTTTGTTCGTGTGTCAAGTACGTTAATTAATAAAAGATGTACGCATATCACGCTGCGCCTTGGTCCGCTGTTTATAACGATCGTGACACATTTCACTGTAAGTTGTTGTATTCGGCGCATGTGGCAAATAAAATTTGATTTGATTTGACGATATTCTTATGGAGGCGCAGTGATAATTTTCAGATGGAACTGTTATAGGCATAGGTGTATCTGTGAAGGCCAATAGAGCCCTACAATGGAGATGTCATAATACCCATAAAACCTAGCGATCAAGCAGGGAAGTGGTTCCAATAGTTTTTCCACCGTTCATTTTTCCCATAGGGAATTTTAGAAACACTTAAAATAAGGGCTGTGTTTTGTGTAGGCTTACCCTGGCGTGACGTTTTAATAACCATGTAAATCTCTCTCGGACAAGGTGAGTTTAATTAATACAGTTATATTTACTCTCAGATTCAGAAATGCTAATTAGCATAAAAGTACACATCATGCAAGACTACAAATCACTGCAGGCTCCTGCACGTCATCTCTAGCTGACACCTTTGCTAACAGGTATTGTGTCAATTTAAAACTTGCACAAGACAGTTCACAGAATTGTCATTTCAAAGATATGTAGCCAATTTATTCATTACAAAATGTAGCTAACATTAGATAGTGTCACGACTTCCTCTGAAGCTGCCTCCTCTCCTTGTTCGGGCAGGCTTTGGCGTTCGTCGTCACCGGCCTTCTAGCCACTGCCGCTCCTCTTCTTATCATTCCATTTGTTTTGTCTCGTTTTTTACACACACCTGGTTCATATCCCCTCATCAGTCCCTGTATAACTATTCCCTCTGCCCCCCATGTCTTTGTGTGTGATTGTTTCCATGTGGAGGTGTCGATAGCTCGGTGGAGCATTATGTACTTTATGACCGGGATATTCACCTGTGTGTGTTGTTTTTTCCCAGTGCGCCGTTAAGTCGCACTGTAGTTGTTTTACACATTGCTGCGAACCGCTGTATTGCCCGAATAAACCATTATTCTGTGATTCTGCGCCTGACTCCATCCAAATCACTCACTACAGAATCACACACAGAACAGCATGGAGTCAGCATGATTGGGGAATATGCCTGGAGTCTTTGAGCGGGTCCAGGAGCATTCCAACCAGCTGAGCGACGGGATCCAGCCACTGAGACACCAGTCTAGTGTCCGCGTTGGACAACTACGGAGAGTTCGCTCGCCTCTTCCGGGCAGTCTTCGAACATCCCCACCAAGGAAGAGAGGCGGGCGAGCGTCTGGTCCATCTGAAGCAGGGGACGAGGACCGTGCAATACTTTGCCCTGGAGTTTAGAACACTAGCGGCTGGGTCCAGGTGGAACGAGCGGGCCCTCATCGACCTCTTCCGATGCAGCCTGCGTGAGGACTTCCGAAGGGAGCTAGCCTGCCGGGATACCACGTTGACCTTCAACCAACTGGTGGACATGGCCATCCGGATGGACAACCTGCTGGCTTCGAGAGGACGTCCTGGAAGGGGCCTGCCCATTTCACCCCCCCCCCCCCCCCTCAACCTGGATCACGTTCCGGCAGACCGCATTCCGGGAGAACGGAGGACGACAGATCCAGTGTC
This sequence comes from Coregonus lavaretus, assembly GCF_964263955.1. Taxonomy (NCBI): domain Eukaryota; kingdom Metazoa; phylum Chordata; class Actinopteri; order Salmoniformes; family Salmonidae; genus Coregonus; species Coregonus lavaretus. The sequence goes on along the minus strand of NC_139997.1, from coordinate 55,616,835 downwards.
ACTCTTGTGGCAAGAGAGGACATTCTGCTGCACAATGTCGTCAGAGTTCTTCTGGTTCTGGAGGCGGCAGGCAGGGCACTCTCGCGTCACCCCAGGTAGTGCAAACCCACACTCTTTCAGAGCCCTCTGCTGCGCATTTCACCATCCACGTTAACTTCCCTGATTACACGGTAGTTCCCCAGTGTAAGGCGCTGGTAGATTCAGGCGCAGCTGGGAACTTTATGGACAGGTCTTTAGCTCTTAGTCTATGTATTCCATTGGCTCCCCTGTCTATTCCATTACCATCAAAGCACTTGACAATTGACCATTAGGATCAGGTTTTGTTAGGGAGGTTACAGCATCAGTCACTATGATTACGCAGGAGACCCATAATGAGCAAATCACGTTTCACATTATTGAGTCCCCTGATTTCCCTGTTGTGTTGGGCCTTCCCTGGCTAGCACTACACAACCCCACCTTTTCATGGCCACAGAGAGCTCTCACAGGGTGGTCGCGAGAGTGTCAGGTTAGATGTCTAGCTGTTTCCGTTGGTGCGACCAAAATCCAGACAATACCTCCACCGTGCGTATTCCCCCCGAATACCTCAATTTGGTGCACGCGTTTTCCAAAACGCAGGCGACCAAATTACCACCCCATCGGGCGGGGGCTTGCACGATAAACCTCCGGTTAGACGCGGTGCCACCCAGGAGTCATGTATATCCCCTGTCGCAGGCGGAAACGGAGGCTATGGAAACATACGTCTCTGAGTCCCTGCGTCAGGGGTTCATATGTCCCTCCACTTCACCCGCCTCCTCGAGTTTCTTTTTTCATGAAGAAGAAAGACGGGGGTCTGCGCCCTTGCATTGATTACCATATCTTAATAAAACTACCATTCGCTATAGTTATCCTCTACCCCTCATTTCCTCTGTGATCGAATAGATTTATGGGGCGCGCTTCTTCACGAAATTAGATCTCAGGAGTGCGTACAACCTGGTGCGTGTCCGGGAAGGGGACGAGTGGAAGACAGCATTTAGGACAACCACGGGACATTATGAATACCTAGTGATGCCATAGGGGTTGATGAATGCTCCATCAGTCTTCCAGTCCTTTTTGAACGAGGCGTATCGGGACATCCTTGGTCGCAGTGTGGTGGTCTAGATCAATGACATCTTGGTGTATTCCGCTATGCGCGCCGATCATGTGTCCCTAGTTCGCAGAGTGCTGGGCTGACGGTTGTAGCATGACCTGTATGCCAAGGCAGAAAAATGTCTGTTCTTCCAACAATCCGTCTCCTTCCTCTGATACCACATCACCACCTCAGGTGTGGAGATCGAGGGAGACCGCATTTCAGCCGTGCGTAATTGGCCGACTCCAACCACGGTAAAGGAGGTGCAACGCTTCTTTGGCTTTGCCAATTACTATCAGAGGTTTATCCAGGGCTTTGACAAGGTCGCAGCTCCCATCACCTCTCTGTTGAAGGGTGGGCCATCCCGGCTCCGGTGGTCTGCTGAGGCAGACAGGGCTTTCAGTAACCTGAGGGCTCTGTTCACCTCAGCCCCGGTACTGGCCCATCCTGATCCATCATTGCCGTTCGTAGTGGAGGTGGATGCGTCCAAGGTAGGGGTAGGTGCTGTCCTATCCCAACGCTCGGGCACACCACCCAAGCTCCACCCCTGTGCCTTCTTCTCTAAGAAGCTCAGCCCTGCGGAGCACAACTATGACGTTGGTGACCGGGAGCTGTTGGCTGTTGTCAGAGCTCTGACAGCGTGGAGGCTCTGGCTCGAGGGGGCGAAACACTCTTTCCTCGTCTGGACTGACCACCGTAACCTGGAGTACATCCGGGCAGCGAGGAGGCAGAACCCTCACCAGGCCAGGTGGGCCTTGTTCTTCACCCGGTTTGATTTCACGCTGTCCTATATACCAGGCACGAAGAACGTGAAGGCAGACTCACTGTCACGGCTGTACGACCCAGAGGAGAGGCCTATTGACCGCACCCCCATACTCCCGGACTCCTGCATTGTGGCGCCGGTGGTGTGGGCGGTGGCCGCGGACATAGAGCGGGCATTACGCACAGAGCCATCTCCACCTCAGTGCCCCGCTGGGCTTCGGTACGTGCCGTCTAGTGTCCGTGATCATCTTATCTATTGGGCACACACGTCCCCCTCCTCTGGTCACCCAGGCATCGGCCGTACAGTGCGCTGCCTGACCGGGAAGTAGTGGTGGACTACCTTGGCTAAGGACATGAGGGTGTATGTCTCCTCCTGCTCGGTGTGCGCCCAGAGTAAGGCACCTAGGCACCGTCCAGCGGGTAAGTTACATCCCTTACCAGTTCCACAACGGCCATGGTCCCACTTATCCATTGATTTCCTAACTGATCTTCCCCTCTCTCAGGGTAACATCACCATCCTGGTCGTTGTGGACCGCTTCTCTAAAGCCTGCCGCCTACTTCCTCTGCCCTGTCTCCCCTGCAAACTGTGGAATCCCTGTTTACTCATGTCTTCCGGCACTACGGGGTGCCAGAGGACATAGTGTCTGACCTGGGTCCCCAGTTTACGTCCATGGTCTGGAAGGCGTTCATGGAACATCTAGGGGTCTTGGTCAGCCTGACCTCTGGGTTTCACACCGAATCTAATGGGCAGGTGGAATGGGTGAATCAGGATGTGGGTATGTTCCTGCGGTCCTACTACCAGGACCGGCCGGGGGAGTGGTCGGTGTTCTTGCCATGGGCAGAATATGCACAGAACTCTCTCCGCCACTCCTCCACTAACTTGTCACTGTTTCAATGTGTTTTAGGGTATCAGCGGGTCCTGGCACCGTGGCATCAGAGTCAGACCGAAGCTCCTGCGGTGGACGACTGGTTTTGGCGCGCGGAGGAGACATGGAACGCTTCTGGAGCTGCGTGTCAACGGGGGGTACTGTCACGACTTCCTCCAAAGCTGCCTCCTCTCCTTGTCCGGGCAGACTTCGGCGTTCATCGTCACCGGCCTTCTAGCCACTGCCGCTCCTCTTCTCATCATTCCATTTCTTTTGTCTTGTTTTTTACACACACCTGGTTCATATCCCCTCATCAGTCCCTGTATAAATATTCCCTCTGCCCCCCATGTCTTTGTGTGTGATTGTTTCCATGTGGAGGTGTTGATAGCTCGGTGGCGCATATTGTACTAAATACAGGCTAATATGTTGATAAAAGTCCCCTTGTCCTAAAGAGATTTACATGGTTATCAAAACATCACGCCAGGGTAAGCCTACACGAAACACAGCCCTTACTTTTAAGTGTTTCTAAAATCCCCTATGGGAAAAATGAATGGTGGAAAATCGATTGGAACCATTTCCTTGTTTAACCGCTAGGTTTTATGGGTATTATGACTCATACTGTGGTACTCCATACAGCATGGCTTGGAACGCTGCTAGTCCAATCAGCAGGGCCGGCTCCAGGCATAAGCGACATAAGCGGTAATATTTTTTTAGTTTCGGGGGGGAACTCAGTCAGGGTCTTAACTTACTGTTGAAAGTTAGAATAGTAGAATACACAAGGTATAAGTTCAAAATTTGGTTGTGCACCAGCAGTTTTTCTCTTGTTTTGTCAGTCAATGACAGTCACTCAATAAGCCATGTCAGCTAACAACTTTATAGATTGGTAAATTAATCTAGCCAGTTATCTAAACTTGTAGTAATCATTGCTGAATACCTACTGGGCACACAGGGCAAAATGGGTAGAATTGCAGGAAATTTGCCTGCAAATCAGCATCCAGGATCAATACCAGTTATATAAATGGAAATAATGCACTCGCTAGAATGCCGCTTCAAGCCAATCAGAAACGAGTATTCAACAATGCTGAGTAGCGCAGTGGTCTAAGGCACTGCATCGCAGTGCTAGCTGTGCCACTAGAGATCCTGGTTCAAATCCAGGCTCTGTCGTAGCCGGCCGCGACCGGGAGATCCATGGGGTGGCACACAATTGGCACAGCGTCGTCCAGGGTAGGGGAGGGAATGGCCGGCAGGGATGTAGCTCAGTTGGTAGAGCATGGTGTTTGCAACGCCAGGGTTGTGGGTTCGATTCCCACAGGGTGCCAGTATGAAAAATAAAATATAATGTATGCACTCACTATCTGTAAGTCGCTCTGGATAAGAGCGTCTGCTAAATGACTAAAATGTAAATAAATATCAAATAATGTATTTTTAATGACTTAAATGACTTCCTGTTCCCCAACATCCTTTCATTCTTTCTCTCCCTTTTTTTTGGCGCCTCTCTAGTCAGGTACACAGCCTGTACATGATTCACACACACACAACCTCAGTGATGTCACCACACACACGCATGCACGCGCGCACACACACACACGGACAGGAAGTTCCTGTGACCCCCAGTTTCTCTTATCAAACCAGAGAGCACCAGCTCGTGTGGAGTATAGAGGTGAGCCAAGCCTCTCTGCATCCTAGAATTACATTACCTCCAGTATAACCTATCACCTCAACTGAGCCTGCTTGTCACTGTAACACTCACTGCTGCTGCACCTCTCGTGTCATACATGGCCTACACTGACACCTCACTGAACTAACAATCACCTTTAGACATGGGACAGCAGGGCCATGCACTGGCAGGGTTTTACACCACACATAATCTCCTGTTTAGTAACACTAGCCCCATTTATACCTGGTTCTAACATGCATCCTTTGTCCTGATCTTGTCCACATTCTGACTGTGTACACATTTCTAGACAGGTGTAGACAATCAAAAGATACATTGTGATCAGATCTTCCTGCCCACCTCCAGAGGTAGTCAGGCAGGCATTGTGTCTATATCTTACAAGTTTAGACAGATCTGGACAGGGAAACCATTATTCCACCCTCTAAAATCATTTATGGGTGGCACCATTGACCTATGGCATCAATATGTGTCAAAATAAATATTACTGTGAAAGAATGTCAAATAACTTGCATACAGGGAGGGACCAGGAAATCGGATCACAATGCGGACACAGTGGATGGATAAGATGGCAAACATACAATGTTTAGACGCATGTCTGTAAATGTGGCCGCAATCATAATGTGGACAAGATCAGGACACATATTAGAACCAGGTATACTGGGTTTCAGAGTAGCATAGATGTCTCTGTATCAGAGGTCCATGTTCAGTAGTTGGGAGTAGGCCAGGGCCAGTGCAAAGAGCGAATGAAAGACAGAGAGAAAAAAAGGAGAAGGAGACAGAGAATGTGAAAGAGAGAGAGAGATAGAGAGGGCAGAGGTAGAGATAGAAAGAAATGGAGAGTGTGATGAAGAGGGAGAGAACAAGAACGAGAGCCCCAGAGAGGGAGTGCAGTGCAACAGGGTGGAGTTAGCAGTGCTTCTGCTCCTCTGTGGGGCTCTCCCGTGGGAACAGGCCTGGGATCAGCCTGGGGATTTCAGAGGCCATTCATCATAATGGAAACACTTAGAACACATGCAAGCAAAGCTCCAGTAATCCACCAGGCCAGGCCAGGCCAGGCAGCGTTTCTCTGGCAGACCCCTAGCATTCCACAACACTGAAACATCTGGCCAGAGAGGAGAACGCCATGCCCATGGCAACAACATCGTTTAGCCTTGGGAATCCCCTGGGCTCTAGGCCAAGCCCGCTCCACCCTACCCAGAATGCCACAGGACTGTCCCCCAATGTATTACCACTCTAGGGTTAGGGTTAGGGTTAGACCAATGATGTATATAAACCCTGGATTGCTGATGCTATGTATTGGCCATTGAGAGGCTTTTTAGTCACCGGTGGGCCATATTGGCACTCGCCAGTAGGAGCAGTCCTCCATAGGAATGAATGGAATTCTACAGTATTTCTATTAAATGTTCCAAGGCCCAATTACATGTATTTAAGTAGTTTTGTTGTTGTAATGGGGACAGTAACATTATTAATCAAAAAATATATATACTTTATGGAAAATGTTTTTATATACCCTACGTTCAAAAGTTTGGAGTCACTTAGAAATGTTATTTTTTGTCCATTAAAAGAACATCTAATTGATCAGAAATACAGTGTAGACATTGTTAATGTTGTAAATGGCTATTGTAGCTGAAAACGGCAGATTTTTTATGGAATATCTACATAGGCGTACAGAGGCCCATTATCAGCAACCATCAGTCCTGTGTTCCAATGGCATGTTGTGTTTGCTAATCCAAGTTTATCATTTTTAAAGGCTAATTGATCATTAGAAAATCCTTTTGCAATTATGTTAGCACAGCTGAAAACTGTTGTGCTGATTAAAGAAGCAATAAAACTGGCCTTCTTGAAACTAGTTGAGTATCTGGAGCATCAGCAATTGTGGGTTCAATTACAGGCTCAAAATGGCCAGAAAAAAAACTTTATTCTGAAACTCATCAGTCTATTCTTGTTCTGAGAAATGAAGGCTATTCCATGTGAGAAATTGCCAAGAAACTGAAGATCTCGTACAACGCTGTGTACTACTCCCTTCACAGAACAGCGCAAACTGGCTCTAACCAGAATAAAAAGAGGAGTGGGAGGCCCCGGTGCACAACTAAGCAAGAGGACAAATACATTAGAGTGTCTAGTTTGAGAAACAGACCCGCAAAACACCAGTCTCAACGTCAACAGTGAAGAGGCGACTCCGGGATGCTGACCTTCTAGGCAGAGTTGTAAAGAAAATGTCCAGTGTTCTTTTGCCCATCTTAATCTTTTCTTTTTAATGGCCAGTCTGAGATATGGCTTTTTCTTTGCATCTCTGCCTAGAAGGTACAGCATCCCGGAGTCGCCTCTTCACTGTTGACGTTGAGACTGGTGTTTTGCGGGTTACTATTTAATGAAGCTGCCAGTTGAGGACCTGTGAGGCGCTTGGATTGGCAAACACAACGTGCGATTGGAACACAGGACTGATGGTTGCTGATAATGGGCCTCTGTACGCCTTTGTACATATTCCATAAAAAATCAGCCGTTTCCAGCTACAATAGCCATTTACAACATTAACAATGTCTACACTGTATTTCGGATCAATTTGATGTTATTTTAATGGACAAAAAATTGCTTTTCTTTCGAAAACAAGGACATTTCTAAGTGACCCCAAACTTTTGAACGGTAGTGTATTTTTTCATTTGGTATTTTTATGTTTAGCTCACATAATCTAATTTAAAAGTATGCATTTAGGTGTCTGTAATATAATAAATGTGGCAAAAACTAATGTAGACATTAATAAATGCATTTCTATAGCTTTCCAAAATATTTTTTACAACGGTGGGGGAGCTCTGAGTGGTTGTGAGTGCAGGAGAGAAGATACTTCAGCTAGTCAGACATGATATCCATTGTAATCTGATAGTCTGCATAGTTAAATGGGGGGCAGAAAGTTTCTGACTAAGCTAGACTCTTGATGGAAAATGAACATTAGTAGTTTGATTACTGTTGTTTGTAATGCTTGTCATGGCACAATGCTTGTAATGCTTGCGTTTTTCTCTGGATATCTCCTCCGCTCCCAAGTCTCTCTCTCTCTGTTAAGGTCTTGCTCGCTCTCTCTTCCTCTCTCTCTCAGACACACACATGCATACACAACCACACACATATACACGCACGCACACACACACACACACATTTCCAAGTATTGCCAGGCCCCTGCATTGCTCTCTGCTGTGCAGGGATAGTAGTGAAGGCCCTCTGTTTCCAGGCTTCAGAGCTCAGCTCAAGATTTCCATTCATTTCTGTGTGTTGCTGTTGTACCTGGGCCAACGGAAAAGTGTGTGACCACTGCATGTCCCTTTCAGCTTTTCCTTGACAGGCTAAGTTAACCCTGTGAGACCCAAGAAAAGATCCAAACGAGGAAAAAAAAATATATGTGATTTAAAGACATTATGGAAAGTATGTGGATAGAATATATCTGAAGAATATGTAGGATAGAATAGTTTACATTGCATTCGGAAAGTATTCAGATCCTTTGGTCTGATGAGTCCAAATTTGAGATTTTTGGTTCCAACCGCTGTGTCTTTGTGAGACATAGAGTAGGTGAACGGATGATCTCTGCATGTGTGGTTCCCACCGTGAAGCATGGAGGAGGAGGTGTGATAGTGTGGGTGTGCTTTGCTGGTGACACTGTCAGTGATTTATTTAGAGTTCAAGGCACACTTAACCAGCATGGCTACCACAGCATTCTGCAGCGATATGCCATCCCATCTGGTTTGCGCTTAGTGGGACTATCATTTGTTTTTCAACAGGACAATGACCCAACATACCTCCAGGCTGTGTAAGGGCTATTTGACCCCTCACTTTCAGGTATTTGAAAAGGAAATAATCTCCCAAATATCACTATTTCTAAAACAAGCCATGGAAAGTTGGTTGCAATTTCAATTTAATCCTCCAGAAATGACAGAACAAATATTGCAACAAATATTGTGGTCAAACTCAAATATACTAATTGATTAAAAAAAAGTTATAAAAAAAAAAAAAAAAAAAAAAGTATAATCTTCATAAATGATATTATCGGTAGGAATGGTGGAGTTGTCGCACATGCAGCTAACAAAAACATATGGAAATGTCTGCTCTACCCAAAATTACAACCAAATAATTGCATCATTACCGCAAAAATGGAAGAGGAAAGTGGAAGGAGGAAAAAGTAAGGAACTTGTGATAAAAATTGTGATAAATAAAAAAGTTTACCAATTTAATTTAAGGACCAAAAGATTGACAGCCTTCCCATATAGATTGCAAAATAGTTGGGAAGAGATTTTTGACATACCAATTCCATGGCATAGTGTTTATGAACTGATACGCAAAACGACGCCGGATTCAAAACTTTGAATTTTTCAATTAAAATTATTATATACAATTCTTGCTACCAATATAATGTTATTTGTATGGGGGATACAATCTTCCCAGCTCTGCAGCTTTGGCTGTGAAGAGACAGAATCATTAGATCATTTGTTTTGGTACTGTCCATTTGTAGCTTGTTTCTGGACACAGGTCCAGGAATGGCTGAAGGGATTGCAATATTTGCATGGAGCTGACCCTGCAGATAGCACTACTGGGTGATCTGAAAAGTCATAGTCAATCGATCAATAATATAATAATACTTTTCGCAAAGATGTTTATTTTCAATTCACAAACTGTAGAAACAATGAGAATAGAAAGGTTCAGAACTTTTGTAAAACATCACAGTGTAGTTGAAAAATATATGGCAAATAGAAATCCAGTATGGATGGTGTTACGAGATAGATGGGAGGTGTTGAATGGAGTGAAGGATGGGACTAATAACAACAACTAATAACAACAAGATAACTAATGTAAGACATGCTGTGTCCATAATAAGTATATAGGTTATATATTGTGAGCTTTTGTGAAAGAGCACAGTTAGAAAGATATGGCAAATAGAAGCATACCAGATGGACATCATGAAAATGATTGGAGGAAGTTCAGGAGTAAAAACAAACAAAATATAATTAGTGACTGTGTCCATAAAATGTATATAGTATGTATAAGCATGAAGTAGAGGCCTAAGCATTGTTGTTCACTAGTTTACTCCAATTAGGGAGGGGATGGTGGGGTTGGAAAGTAATAAAGGGAAATATATATATTTTTAAAGGATATGTATGTATATGTGTATGTATGTGTATATTTGTATGTATGTGTATATGTATATATATATATATATATGTATATATATATATATATATATATATATATAGAGCAATGACTGGAAGACTTTGGTATGTACTATCATTGCGTTACCGCTAGTTAGCAATTGCGCTAATGCAAGTTAGCAACTTCCTTCAAACTGCACGCAGAGACATACTTATGGTATCCACGAGTTCATCTGACTTGGGAAGTAGATAAAGGGCTTCATTGCCAAAATCCTCAAGTATCCCTTTAAGCTCAATGTTACATTTTTGCAACACTTAGAAAACTAACTCTAGCTCTGGCTCAGAATGTTTGTTTAAAATATATTCTACATAATCACTAAATCCTAAAGAAGTATTTCAAGTCATGTACTTGCATGGATGGCTTACATCATATGCTTGCGTAGGGAAACCAAATCAAATGTAATTTTATTGATCACATACATATATTTAGCAGATGTTATTGCGGGTGTAGCAAAATACTTGTGTTCCTAGCTCCAACAGTGCAGTAATATCTAACAATACAATACACACAAATCTAAAAGTAAAATAATGGAATTATGAAATATAGAAATATTAGGACAAGCAATGTCGGAGTCCGGAGTATAAATATATATATGTGATTTAAAGACATTATGGAAAGTATGTGGATAGAATATATCTGAAGAATATGTAGGATAGAATAGTTTACATTGCATTCGGAAAGTATTCAGACCCCTTGACTTTTTCCACATTTTGTTACGTTACAGCCTTATCCTACAATGGATTAAATTGGTTTTTTCCGCCTCATCAATCTACACACAATACCCCATAATGGAGATATTACATGTACATAAATATTCAGACCCTTTACTTACAACTTTGTTGAAGCACATTTGGCAGTGATTACCGCCTCGAGTCTACTTGGGTATGATGCTACAAGCTTGGCACACCGGCATTTAGGGAGTTTCTCCCATTCTTCTCTGCAGATCCTCTCAAGCTCTGTCAGGTTGGATGGGGAGTGTCGCTCCTCAGCTATTTTCAGGTCTCTCCAGAGATGTTCGATCGGGCTCAATTCTGGGCTCTGGCTGGGTCACTCAAGCACATTCAGAGACTTGTCCAGAAGCCACTCCTGCTTTGTCTTGCTTAGTGTCGTTGCCCTGTTGGAAGGTAAACCCTTGCCCCAGTCTGAGGTCCTGAGCGCACTGGAATACGTTTTCATCAAGGATCTCTCTGTATTTTGTTACGTTCATTCTTCCCTCAATCCTGACTAGTCTCCCAGTCCCTGCCACTGAAACACATCCCCACAGCATGATGCTGCCACCAGCATGCTTCACCGTAAGGATGGTGCCAGGTTTCCTCCAGATGTGATGCTTGGCATTCAGGCCAAAGAGTTCAATCTTGGTTTCATCAGACCAGAGAATCTTGTTTCTCATGGTCTGAGAGTCCTTTAGGAGCCTTTTGGCAAACTCCGAGCGGGCTGTCATGTGCATTTTACTGAGGAGTGGCTTCTGTCTGGCCACTCCACCATAAAGGCCTGATTGGTGGAGTGCTGCATAGAGCTGCAGAGAGTGTTGTCCTTCTGGAAGGTTCTCCCATCTCCACAGAGAAACTCTGGAGCTCTGTCAGAGTGACCATCGGGTTCTTGGTCACCTCCCTGACCAAGGCCCTTCTCTCCCGATTGCTCAGTTTGGCCAGGCAGCCAGCACTAGGAAGAGTCTTGGTGGTTCCAAACTTCTTCCATTTAAGAATGATGGAGGCCACTGTGTTCTTGGGGACCTTCAATGCTGCAGACATTTTTTGGTACCCTTCGCCAGATCTGTGCCTCGACACAATCCTGTCTCGGAGCTTGACATGCACTGTCAACTGAGAGATGTTATATAGACAGGTGAGTACCTTTCCAAATCATGTCCAATCAATTTAATTTACCACAGGTGGACTCCAATCAAGTTGTAGAAACATCTCAAGGATGATCAGTGGAAACAGGATGCACCGGAGCTCAATTTTGAGTCTCATAGCAAAGGGTCTGAATGCTTATGTAAATAAGGTATTTCTGTTTTTTATTTGTAATACATTTGCTAACATTTCTAAAAACCTGTTTTCCGCTTCGTCATTATGGGGTATTGTGTGTAGATTGATGAGAATTATTTTTTTCAACCCATTTTAGAATAAGGCTGTAACGTAACAAAATGTGGAAAAAGTCAAGGGGCCTCAATACTTTCCGAATGCACTGTATGTACAGCAATAGTTGAATAGGATGGCCTTGACTAGAATACAGTATATATACTGAACAAAAATATAAACGCAACATACAAACAATTTCAAATATTTTACTGAGTTACAGTTCATATAAGGAAATCAGTCAATTGAAATAAATTCTTTAGGCCCTAATCTACGGCTTTCACATGACTGGGAATACAGATATGCATCTGATGGTCACAGATAATAAAAAAAAAGGTAGAAGCGTGGATCAGAAAACAAGTCAGTCTCTGATATGACCACCATTTGCAGCACAACACATCTCCTTCGCATCGAGTTGATCAGGCTGTTTATTGTGGCCTGTAGAATGTTGTCCCACTCCTCTTCAATGGCTGTGCGAAGTTGCTGTATATTGGCGGGAACTGGAACACGCTGTCGTACACGTTGATCCAGAGCATCCCAAACATGCTCAACGGGTGACGTATTTTGAGTATGCAGGCCATGGAAGAACTGGGAAATGTTTTGCTTCCAGGAAATGTGTACAGATCCTTGCGAAATGGGGCCATGCATTAACATGCTGAAAAGTGAGGTGATGGCGGCCGATGAAATGCATGATCCCAATGGGCCTCAGGATCTCATCACAGTCTCTCTGTGCATTCAAATTGCCATTGATAAATTGAAATTGTGTTTGTTGTCTGTAGCTGATGTCTGCCCATACCATAATGCCACCGCCACCATGGGGCACTCTGTTCACAATGTTGACATCAGCAAACCGCTCGCCCACATGACACCATACACGTGGTCTGCGGTTGTGAGGTCGGTTGGACGTACTGCCAAATTCTCTAAAATAACGTTGGAGGTGGCTTATGGTAGAGAAATTAACATAAAATTCTCTGGCAACAGCTCTGGTGGACATTCCTGCAGTCAGCATGTCAATTGCACGCTCCCTCAAAACTTGAGACATCTGTGGCATTCTGTTATGTGACAGAACTGCACTTTTTAGAGTGGCCTTTTATTGTCCCCAGCACAAGGTGCACCTGTGTATTCAGCATACTGTTTAATCAGCTTCTTGATATGCCACACTTGTCAGGTGGATGGACTATCTTGGCAAAGGAGAAATGCTCACTAACAGGGATGTAAACAAAATTGTGCACAGTTTTTGAGAGAAATAAGCTTGTTGTGCATATAAAAAATGTCAGGTATCTTTTATTTCAGCTCATAAATAATAATAATAATAATAATAATATGAAACATGGAACCAACACTTTACATGTTGCGTTTATTTTTTTGTTCAGTGTACAGTACAAGTCAAAAGTTTGGACACACCTACTCATTTAAGGGTTTTTCTTTATTTTTACTATTTTCTACATTGTAGAATAATAGTGAAGACATCAAAACTATGAAATAACACATATGGAATCATGTAGTAACCAAAATAGTATTTTATATTTGAGATTCTTCAAATAGCCACCCTTTGCCTTGATGACAGCTTTGCACACTCTTGGCATTCTCTCAACCAGCTTCACCTGGAATGCTTTTCCAACAGTCTTGAAGGAGTTCCCACATATGCTTAGCACTTGTTTGCATCTTTTCCTTCACTCTACCAAACCATCTCAATTGAGTTGAGGTCGGGGGATTGTGGAGGCCAGGTCATCTGATGCAGCACTATATCACTCTCCTTCTTGGTAAAATAGCCCTTACACAGCCTGGAGGTGTGTTGGGTCATTGTCTTGTTGAAAAACAAATGATAGTCCCACTAAGCCCAAACCAGATGTGATGGCGTATCGCTGCAGAATGCTGTGGTAGCCATGCTGGTTAAGTGTGCCTTGAATTCTAAATAAATCACAAACAGTGTCACCAGCAAAGCACCCCCACACCATAACACCTCCTCCTCCATGCTTTACAGTTGGAACTACATATGCAGAGATCATCCGTTCACCCACACCGCATCTCACAAAGACGCGCCGGTTGGAACCAAAAATCTCCTATTTGGACTCCAGACCAAAGGCCACATTTCCACCAGTCTAATGTCCATTGCTTGTGTTTCTTGGCCCAAGCTGGTCTCTTCTTCTTATTGGTGTCCTTTAGTAGTGGTTTCTTTGCAGCAATTTGACTCTGAAGGCCTGATTCACACAGTCCCCTCTGAACAGTTGATGTTGAGATGTGTCTGTGACTTGAACTCTGTGAAGCATTTATTTGGGCTGCAATTTCTGAGGCTGGTAACTCTAATTAACTTATCCTCTGCAGCAGAGGTAACTCTGGGTCTTCCATTCCTGTGGTGGTCCTCATGAGAGCCAGTTTTATCATAGCACTTGATGGTTTTTGCGACTGAACTTGAAGAAACTTTCAAAGTTCTTGAAATGTTCCATATTGACTTACCTTCATGTCTTAAAGTAATGATGGAGTGTCGTTTCTCTTTGCTTATTACATTTTACATTTTAGTCATTTAGCAGACACTCTTATCCAGAGCGACTTACAGGAGCAATTAGGGTTAAGTGCCTTGCTCAAGGGCACATCGACAGATTTTACACCTAGTCGGCTCGGGGATTAGAACCAGCGACCTTTCGGTTACTGGCACAACGCTCTTAACCACTAAGCTACCTGCCGCTTATTTCAGCTGTTTTCGCCATAATATGGACTTGGTCTTTTACCAAATAGGGCTATCTTCTACCTTGTCACAACACAACTGATTGACTCAAACGCATTAAGAAGGAAAGAAATTCCACAAATTAACTTTTAAGAAAGCACACCTGTTAATTGAAATGCATTCCTGGTGACTACCTCATTGAGCTGGTTGAGAGAATGCTAAGAGTGTGCAAAGCTGTCATCAAGGCAAAGGGTGGCTATTTGTTGAACAATTTTTTGGTTACTAAATGTCATAGTTTTGATGTCTTCACTATTATTCTACAATGTAAAACAAATAGTAAAAATAAAGAAAAACCCTTGAATGAGTAGCTATGTCCAAACTTTTGACTGGTAGTGTACATATGAAATGGTAAAAAAAGTATGTAAACATTATTAAAGTGACCAGTGTTCCATTATTAAAGTGACCAGTGTTCCATGTCTATGTATACTGAACAAAAATATAAACACAACATATAAAGTGTTGGTCACGGAGAACGAGAGCTCACAGTCCTTGGGAGCGGCCCGCGTCGGTGGCACTGTGTTATCCTCAAAGCAGGTGAAGAATGTGTTTCGCTTTTCCGGGAGCAAGACGTCGGTGTCCGCGACGTGGCTAGTTTTCTCTTTGCAATCCGTGATTGTCTGGAGTCCCTGCCACATACTTATCGTGTCTGAGCCGTTGAATTGCGACTTTACTTTGTCTCTGTACTGACGTGTTGCCTGTTTGATTGCCTTACGGAGGGCATAACTGGACTGTTTGTATTCAACCATATTCCCAGTCACCTTAGTGTGGTTAAATGTGGTTGCTCGTGCTTTCAGTTTTGCCCGAATGCTGCCATCTATCCACGGTTTTTGGTTTGAATAGGTTTTAATCGTCACAGTGGGAACAACATCCCCTATATACTTCCTGATGAACTCAGTCACCATGTCAGTGTATAGGTCAATGTTATTCTCAGTAGCAACCCGGAGCATATCCCAGTCCACGTGATCAAAACAATCTTGAAGCATGCATTCCGATTCGTCAGACCACCGTTCTATAGACCTTAGCATGGGTACATCCTGTTTGAGTGTCTGCCTATAAGAAGGGAGGAGCAGAATGGAGTCGTGATATGATTTGCCGAAGGGAGGGCGGGGGAGGGCCTTGTAGTCATCCCGGAAGGGAGCGTAACAATGGTCGAGAGTTTTGAAGCGTGAGTACTGCAGGCAATGTGTTGATAGAACTTCGGTTGCGTTTTCCTCAGATTTGCATTATTAAAGTCCCCAGCTACAATAAATGCAGTTTGAGACCAGTGTGGTCTCAGGCATGTGGACAGGTTTCTAATGTTTCAGAGGCTACTGATGCCACAATAATCATACCAAACACACAACAAATACTACTAAGAGATACATCTGGGTCTAAGGAGATGCACTATGTAGCGATTTACATGATTTTTGAGTTTAGGACCTGTACAGGATGCAATTTAGGAAACCCTGTGAGCGAGTGTGTGTGCACGCGATTGTTCATGTGTAAGTGGGTGTTCGTGTGCGCGTGTCTGCATAAGTGTGTGTATCTGTGTGCGTATGTGTTTGTGTGTGTGTATGTGTATGTGTGCTTCTGCCCGTACGTGTGTGTATGTGTGAAGCGTCACATATAAATCTTCCTAATGGACAGTCCTACTCCGGTAGCCAGCTCCCTCCACTCCGGCCGCACCATTCATTAGGGCTAATTTGACGTGTTTACAGCCCTTCTTCCTCATATCACACACTTAAGGGGATTGATTGGGCCCAAATCGAAACACCTTCGGCTGCATGCCTGCCCACACTGAGAGCCCTACTTACACTCAAGGACCAGGTAAGTTATGCATGAGTGGAAACTTCAGCCGTGTCTAATCGATGGTGTGTGAGTGTCCTTCTAAGTGAGTGTGTGAGTGTCCAATTTATCTGTATGTCTGAGGAAATAAAAAATTGTGAAAGATAAATGGTGTTAGTAAAAACAGGAGAGAAATAAGAATTTCAGAAATCTGGACCTCACAATTATTTATTTTTTTAAACCTGACGAGTCGTTGAAGCATATATTTTTGTGTCTTAAGGACTAAATAGGAAGAACTAAAAAAAGTTATCCAAAAATTATTTCTGAAAGTAGCATTGTTGAATGGTGTATGAATTTCCAACACTGCCTAGGCCCTGGTGTCTGTGTGTGGTGGGTCTGAGGTTAGCAGTGTATGTGGGTTTATGAGATATTGAATATCTGGAGGCCCGTGCTGTATCAAACCCACCACCTCCTGTCCCTGCCCAGCTGGGCCCAGTGTAACTAGATCAGGGGGCTCAGGCCCTTCACAGTGCCAGAGAAATCCACACAGGCAGGGGGAGTCAGGTCAGGTCCCCTCCCACCCCCCTTTTACCCCAGCCATCCACTCCCACAGCCCTGCTGCTCCAGAAGTCTAACTGGGAGCCAAACCTCACTGCAATTACAAGCCAGACCTTTCTCAGCATCAAGGTCAACATCCCTCTGTCTCACTCACCTTCTCTTCCCTTAATTTCCTACTCACTCTCTCAGGCGCTGCATTTGGGATGGAAGGAGGGAGCGAGAGAGAGAGAGAGAGAGAGAGAGAGAGAGAGAGAGAGAGAGAGAGAGAGAGAGAGAGAGAGAGAGAGAGAGAGAGAGAGAGAGAGAGAGAGAGAGAGAGAGAGAGAGAGAGAGAGAGAGAGAGAGAGAGAGAGAGAGAGAGAGAGAGAGAGACAGAGACAGAGACAGAGAGAGAGAGAGAGAGAGAGAGAGAGAGAGAGAGAGAGAGAGAGAGAGAGAGAGAATGAGTAAGTTCCATGTTGTGGGAACATATAGTGGAGCTATTCCCTCATCATTACATTATTACTCACAGCCTACTGCTGAACCTTAGCCTGATTTAGCAAGCCACACACACACACATATGCATGCACAAACAACGCACGCACTCTTATGCACCCACACACATGCACAAATGCACGCTCATACACACATACACACACACGCACGTATGCATGCTCACACACACACACAAACACACACACAGTGTGAGAAAGCAAAACATGTGTGCAACAACATCACACTGTGCTTTTTATTTATTTTCGTTTAAACTTTCTCAACCAAAGAACTGCTAAATCAAGCCAAACCACAGAGTTGCACAGAGTTGGGGGGCACAGTCAGTCTTTTCAACATTCTGAAGTAAGCTACAGCGCTCAGTCTCAATTTCTATAATTGACAAGTGTGCCATAATTCACCTCTCCCACCCCTTGTAGCTGTGCGCACACACTCTGACTTCCAGCAAGTGTGTTTTTCTAAGGGGGGATTATTTGAAGGAAGTACAAACTACTGCCTTAGTGCATATTTCAAATGTATGAATCTTGGAAACCCCAAGCGTTCCGATATGATTACTCCAAGAGGAATTAAAAAAAGGAACTGAGATGCTCATATGGAAGTTATTATGTAGTTTTTGCAGTGGGGAACAGTCAAGGCCTTCTAAGCCTTCAGAGAAGGCCAAAGGATTTATACAATAATCGCTGTACTTTTTTAATATACATTTTGTTTTTTAAAGTTCTATTGAATCTTTTCAATAATATTTCAATGATATTCTGATTATGTTATTTTTATCAATTGCATTCTGATTTAATCTCTTCAGTTTGTGTTGGAAAGGAAAGGGTTAAAACTGAGAAAAACTGTTTTTTTCTTTGATGCTCTCTGGGGAGATAAATCTAGCTAGATAGCTCACCATTGGCTAGGCCCTCAGAAGCTCGATAGAAAGCCATTCAACTGTTTTAGAGCAGAATTTTGGAGTGACAGTGGAATCAACCAATCATAGTTTGACTTGTAATGGGTGGGACCATTTTTACAAAAACGTATAGAAACTTCTGCCTTCTCGAAGGTCGATGGGTCACTGCACAATAGCGAGCAGTAGTTTTCCCATGGTCTACACTAGCTAGTTTTTGTTGTAGGCTAATGTGCGGTGGCGGCTGCAGTAGCAGGTGCTATCGAAGAGGATGTTGATGCTAATTTGTTAGCTTCTCCCTTTTCGAGATTATCTTTCAATAAGAAATTAAGTTTCAAATTATCATAATTTGGTGAGTGGAACTTTTTATTTATTTATTTTTTAGCTCGCTTGCTGTTGTTAGCTATCTCTTTGAAAATAATATGTTATGCGTGTGAAACATTGTTGCATTTAAACTTTAGATCACTGGTTACTTTGTGTGGTGAACGTGATAACAATGTTTGCAACAATGGGAAGTTATAGTTCTACATTTAAATTTGGAAATGCTTAGCCTAGTGGTTCTGTTTTTTATTCTTACGATTGGGACCTACTGGCTTATTATGTCCGAGTGAATGGGCTGCTTATTCTTTAACATCATGCTGTGTGTGACTTCTGTCTTTCTATCAATCTATCTGCTACATGGAGTGCACAGATATTACAGCCCGTTTTGACCAGAAGTGGCGCATCAGCTTGACAACGCTTCACACCAAAAGTTTGGCCGCTTTGTGGGCGTAGGCGTGAACCTATTCAAGTAAGTAAATACATTTTGAAAATGTATAAGGTTCTATCTGCATTTTTGTCCAAATTGACATAGCCTTGTTCTGTTAAACATTCTCTACCTAAATACTGTAGTACTCTAAATACCCCCAATTCACGTTGTTAAGTTCAAAAGAATACAATATATAAAATTGCTGACATCATTTAAACCAATGAGGGTTCAGAACTTTAAACCAATTATCTCCGAATAATAATTTAGCAGATAGAACCTTATAGTCCCAAGCTCTCAAAATGTTAAAAAAAATATATATTATTAGCTAGCTAGCTGGCTACAGCAGGCCACTGTGTGTAGGCTAGACACTTTACATACTGTATAGCTAAGTGGAAAATCATCAGCTAGCTAACTTCATATTAGCTTGTTATCTTGATGTAAACATATTTATAATTTTACATTTAAAACATCCTCAAATGCAAAGGATTTGCTGCTCTAGCTGTCAGAAAAGGGAGAGAGTAGGTGTACTAGTTAGATAGGGCAGGTAATTTTGTGGAAGGACATTATGAAAAGATTCTCCAGTATATAGAGAAGAAAACTATGACAACAGACAGAGCGATAACAGCAACATAATGGTCAGGGCTCTCTAATTGTAATGAAGCCTGTTTCTTTGTGATATTATCTGTCCTCAGATATGGAGAGCTGCGAAAGCCTGTCTGCAGATGAAGAGGTCTGTCACGATCGTCATACACAGAGGACCAAGGCGCAGCGTGGAATGCGAACATACTTTTAATTTGAATGATCACACGAACAAAACAACAAACGATACGAAACGTGAAGTCCTACGGTTACACAAACCAAACGGAACAAGATCCCACAACACACTGTGGAAAACAGGCTGCCTAAGTATGGTTCCCAATCAGAGACAACAAGCAACAGCTGATACACGTTGCCTCTGTTTGAGAACCACACCGGCCAACATAGAAACAAAATAACTAGATAATAACCCTAGCACACAAAACACATAGAAACAACACACCCTGGCTCAACATAACAGAGTCCCAGAGCCAGGGCGTGACAGTACCCCCCCCCCCCCCCCCCCAAAAGGCGCGGACTGCGACCACGCCAAACATAAACCGAACAGGGGAGGGCCGGGCGGGCATTCCTCCTCGGAGGCGGTTCCGGCTCCGGGCTTGACCCCCACCCTCCAACCAACCCCCCAAAGCGCCCCTGGTCCGGTCTGGCCCTGCTGGCCGGAGCTGGACTGAACACTGGTGGAGCGGATTGCTCTAGCTCTGGAGTGGAGCAGCTGACCGGTGCCGGTGGAACAGGCACGGGCTGTGCCGGACTGACGACGCGCACCACAGGCTTGGTGCGGGGAGCAGGGACGGGCCGGACCGGGCTGACGACGCGCACCATTGGCTTGGTGCGGGGAGCAGGGACGGGCCGAACCGGGCTGACGAAGCGCACCACTGGCTTGGTGCAGGGAGCAGGAACAGGCCGGACCGGGCTGACGACGCGCACCATTGGCTTGGTGCGGGGAGCAGGGACGGGCCGAACCGGGCTGACGAAGCGCACCACTGGCTTGGTGCAGGGAGCAGGAACAGGCCGGACCGGGCTGACGACGCGCACCATTGGCTTGGTGCGGGGAGCAGGAACAGGCCGGACCAAGCTGACGACGCGCACCATTGGCTTGGTGCGGGGAGCAGGAACAGGCCGGACCGGGCTGACGACGCGCACCATTGGCTTGGTGCGAGGGGCAGGAACATGCCGGACCGGGCTGGCGACGCGCACCACAGGCTCGGTGCGAGGGGCAGGAACATGCCAGACCGGGCTGGCGACACGCACCACAGGCTCGGTGCGAGGGACAGGAACAAGCCGGACCGTACTGGGGTCACACACCACTGGCCCTACGCGGGGATCAGGAACGGGCCGGACGGGACTGGCAACACACCCCAGTACCTCTCGCCGTGCCTCTACATTCTCCTTCCCCCTGGTGACCAGTGACTCCCGTAACCTGGCGGCCTCCTTTGCCAACCCGCTGAACGACTCTATCCCGGCCTCCTGCTGCCCCGTCGTCCACGGCGTGAGCCCCCCCCCTAAAAAATGTCTGGGCGTCTCTCCTCCCCGTGGGCCAGGCCTCCATGGCTCTCGCCAGACTCTCGCTCCTCTGCTCCAAAGTCCAGCCTCTCTCCTCCTCCCGCGGCTTGACCCAGTCGAGGTTGATATCCTTCAGAGTCACCTCTGGCGTTGGCTCCTGTACACGCTGCTTGGTCCAGTTATGGTGGGATCTTCTATCACGATCGTCATACACAGAGGACCAAGGCGCAGCGTGGAATGCGAACATACTTTTAATTTGAATGATTAACCGAACAAAACAACAAACGATACGAAACGTGAAGTCCTACGGTTACACAAACTAAACGGAACAAGATCCCACAACACACTGTGGAAAACAGGCTGCCTAAGTATGGTTCCCAATCAGAGACAACAAGCAACAGCTGATACACGTTGCCTCTGATTGAGAACCACACCGGCCAACATAGAAACAAAATAACTAGATAATAACCCTAGCACACAAAACACATAGAAACAACACACCCTGGCTCAACATAACAGAGTCCCAGAGCCAGGGCGTGACAAGGTCCCAATGAATGTCCCAAGAGACTGCTGGTACATCCTTGTATGCCAAGGGCTGTATGTGTACTTACAGTATGTTAGCAAATGTTGTATACTGTACAACAATACAGTTAAAAGCAGAGGTGGAAAGAGTACTGAAATATCCTATTCAAGTAGAAGTACTGTTACCATAATGACATTTGACTCAAGTAGAAGTAAAACTACTGGTGTAAAAAACGACTCAAGTAAAAGTAAAAAGTACCTAATTTAACCCCCTAGAGTCGATCGACGCACTGGTGTGTCAATCTAAGTAACATAATACAAAAATCTCCATCAAAATCCCTCAGTTTAAGCTAGAGATATCTGTTTGCATTGGATGTGTCTCAATCCACCACATCCGCCGTTGTCGCACTTCCGCATCTGCGGTGAAAGGTGGCAGAGCTAGAGCGATGTTTATCAGACCATGAGACATCCCGAAAATCTGTCTTCTCACAAAGACTTCTGTAGCGTCCAAACGGTTTGACCTATAAAACGGTTCTGACCACTCTATGGAAAGGGGGACTCTTTCCACCCAATGGTGGTCTCCGTTTTGCTCTATGACCCTCACAAGTGTCACGGGACTCGTCTGAAGGTAACCAGTACCGGTTTAAAAAAATTAATGGAAGTATGAAGGTAGTTTTGTGCCTACCCAAAAAAGGGTAAAATATATATATTTCCTGAGCTTTCTTATATCTCCTAGATATAGGACAGACACTTCAAAACCTTGTTTCTTATGTTAAATTTTTTGACTGTCTTCTTTGCCATTTATGAATGTGTTATTCAATGCGTTTCTCTGGGCTATAGTAGTAAAGGCCAAATTCAATATTTTATCAGACATTTTTTAAACATATATTATTTTATACCTAAAGGGTTCCTAAAATTCAAAATCAAACAACTAAAGGATCCATAGTATGACCATCTTAAAACAATTCCATATGTGAGCTTAGAACTCCCCCAACAGCTTAGACTTCTAAGAATTACTTTTAAAATAAAAACATATTAATTAATATTTAGCTAATTTCGCTAAGGTTACCTGAATGGTTTTACACATGATCGTTTCCATGCAATAACTTGATAAAGGAAGAGAGGAAATACAGAATGAACTAAGTTAATTTATTCTGTGAGTTGCAACAAGGCACATCTGTATGTAAAAAATGAATGATTTGTCAAAAATATACTGATAAAAATGTATTGATAAACTAAAAGCAATACAAAATAAAGTGCATACACAATCAATCATCCAGTCACGCTCTTTTCCTCATTCACTCCCTCTTTCCCTTACTCACAAACTCCCTCATTCCCTCACTCACTCACTCACTCACTCGCTCGCTCGCTCACTCACTCACTCGCTCACTCACTCACTCGCTCACTCACTCAATCACCCATGCAAGGCCAAATTGGAGAGTGCCAGGGCACATTGGACATGCCTAAAGGATTTCATGTCAAATTAGCTCTAGAGGCAAGAACCTTGTGGAAATGCAAAATGAATGAGCAAACCTTTGAGACCCCTTGATATAGAAAAGGGGCTATAGATCAAATCGAAGTTTATTTGTCGCATACACAGTTTAGCAGGTGTTATAGCAGTGCAGTGAAATGCTTATGTTACTCTTAACAATGCAGTCAAACAATTAAAATGTAAAGAAAAATACCAAAAACATGCATGAAATCAAGAACGGCGGGACGAATCCAATTTAACAACCCAAATAGCACTGTAGAAGTATCAAAATGCAATCTATACATATGTACACCAGGGGAATTTACGCAAGATAAATTAAGAATGATGTGTACAGCAGTAGATATTTTAGAGTGAGCTATGTCAAGATTCCAGTACATAAATAAATATGTGGTGTGTATAAACAATGTAACTACAATATAATGTACAGTAATATAAATATTAGAATAAGCTATATCGGGGATACAGTATTTAAACACACAGTGTGTAACGGGAAGTGACCAGTGGTTCAATGTCTCTATAACATGGGACAGCAGCATTGGCTGTGTGTGAGTGTCTGTGTGAGTGTGCATATGTGTGTGTGTTCGTGAGTATGAGGTGTGTGTGTGTGTGATAGCTTGTGTGTGTGTTTTGTTTGCATCACCTGGTAGACGGCTAGTGATGGCTGTTCAACAGAATGATAGGCTGGTAATAGAAGCTGTTTTTTAACCTCAGGTCTTGGCTTTGATGCACCTGTACTGTCCAAGTGAACAGTCTGTGGCTCGGGTGAGTGAGGTCCTTGATAATCTTCTTGGCCTTCCTTTGACACTGAGTGCTGTAGGTGTCCTGGAGGGCAGGCAGCATGGCCCCGGTGATGCGTTGGGCTGTCCGCACCACCCTCTGGAGAGCCATGTGGTTGAGGGCGGAGCAGTTGCCTTACCAGTGTCAAGAGTGCTGTAGGTGGGTGTAGTGGTGGAATCAAGCGCAGGACACCGAAGTATAGTCCAAAAGACTTTAGTACTATTTCCAACAAGGAAAATATGAACACACTTGCCCGAAGGCGAAATTACGCACGAAGGCGACAAAAATAACGGCGCACTAAACATGTGCGAAAAAATGCTCCAACGCAGTGGAGTGAAGCTCAACCGAGCGAGAATGCAACAAACAAGCAACACAACGACAGCAAATAATTCAATAACACACAACACTAGACAAACACAACGAGAAACTTATAGGACACTAATTACGCTAAACGAGAAACAGGTGTCACAACAAACAGACAAAAGCAAACGAACATGAAACATACAACGGTGGCAGCTAGTATTCCGGAGACAACGAACGCCGAAGCCTGCCCGAACAAGGAAGAGAGGCAGCCTCGGCCGAAACCGTGACAACCAGGCGGTGATGCAGCCCAGCAGAATGCTCTCCATGGAGCATCTGTAAAAGTTTGTGAGGGTATTAAGGGCCATGCCAAATTTCTTCAGCCGCCTGAGGTTGTAGAGGCGCTGTTGTGCCTTCTTCACCACAATGTCGGTGTTGCGAGACCATTTCAGTTCCTCAATGATGTGCACGCAGAGGAAATTGTAGCTGTTGACCCTATCCACTGCAACCCCGTCGATGGGGTTTGGGGCATGCTCCCTCTTCTGTCTCCTGTCGTCCACAATAAGCTCCTTCATTTGTTGAGGGAGAGGTTATTTTCCTGGCACCACTCCGCCACGGCTCTAACCTCCTCCCTGTAGGCTGTCTTGTCGTTGTTGGTAATCAGGCCTACCACTGTTTGTCTCATTTTTTTAGGGGGTCAGCAAACTTGATGATTGCGTTTGAGTTGTGCGTGGCCATGCAGTCACGAGTGAACAGGGAGTACAGGAGAGGGCTGAGCATACAGCCCTGGGGGGCCCCCGTGTTGAGGATCCAAGTGGCGGAGGTGTTGTTGCCTACCCTCACCACCTGGGGTCGCCCTGTGAGGAAATCTAGGATCCAGTTAAACAGGGAGGAGTTCAGACCCAAGTTTCTGAGCTAAATGTGATGAGCTTGGATGGCACTATGGTGTAAAAACTAAGCTGTAGTCGATTAACAGTATTTTCACATAGGTATCCTCTTGTCCAGGTGGGATAGGGCAGAGTGCAGTGCAACAGTGATTGCGTCATCCATGAATCTGTTGGGGTGGTATGCAAATTATAGTGGGTCAAGGGTGTCGGGTATGGTGGAGGTGATATGGTCATTGACAAGCCTTTCAAAGCACTTCATGATGACAGAAGTGAGTGCTATGGAGCGATAATCATTTAGTTATATTACCTTGGCTTGCTTGAGTACAGGAACGATGGTGGCCATCTTGAAGAGGGGATGACAGACTGGGATAGTGAGAGCTTGAAAATGTCCATAAACACTCCAGCCAGCTGGTCTGCACGTGCTCTAAGAACGCGGCTTAGGATGCCATCCGGGCCGTCAGCCTTGCGAGGGAATACAAGCTTGAAAGTCCTACTCACGTCGGCTACAGAGATTGGCAGCCCGCAGTACTCGTGAGCAGCGGGGGCAGTCGGCGGAGGCTCTGTGTTGTTTTCCACAAAGCAGGCGAAAAACTTGTTTAGCTTGTCTGGGAGTGATGTGTCACGCTTAAAATTTTGCAAAAATGCTGCCATATATCCATGGTTTTTGGTTTGGGTATGTTCTAATCGTCACTGTAGGAACAACATCCTCTATGCACTTCCCGATTAACCTAGAGACAGTCAGTATACACTACCGGTCAAAAGTTTTAGAACACCTACTCATTCAAGGTTTTTCTTTATTTTCACTATTTTCTACATCCACATGGGTGCTGGTGTGTGGGTGGCTGGATCCCGTCGCTCAGCTGTTTCCGCAGGGTCGGGTCCTCTCCTCTCCAGGCGCTGAACGGCCTGGAGACCCGATCCATTGCTTCGCCCAAGATGGCTAACATGTTGGAATGCTCCCGACCCGCTCAAAGCCAAAACACACAGGTTTTTTTTTCAAGGCAAAGGTTGACTATTTGAAGAATCTCAAATATAAAATATATTTTGATTTGTTTAACACTTTTTTGGTTACTACATGATTCCATATGTATTATTTCATAGTTTTGATGTCTTCACTATTATTCTACAATGTAGAAAATAGTAAAAAATAAAGAAAAAACCTTGAATGAGTAGGTGTTCTAAAACCTTTGACCGGTAGTGTATTTGTCGATGTTATTCCCAGGAGAGGCCCGGAACATATCCCAGTCCGCGTGATCAAAACAGTGCTGTAGCATGGATTCCGATTGGTCAGACCATTATTAAACAGACCTAAACACAGGTGCTTCTTGTTTCAATATCTGCCTATAGGCTGGGAAGAGGGCTTTATATCCATCTCAGAATGGCGAATAACAATGATCCAATGTATTATTCCCATGAGTGAGGCATGTCACGACTTCCGCCGAAGCT
Source organism: Coregonus lavaretus (assembly GCF_964263955.1). Lineage (NCBI taxonomy): Eukaryota > Metazoa > Chordata > Actinopteri > Salmoniformes > Salmonidae > Coregonus > Coregonus lavaretus. The sequence goes on along the minus strand of NC_139997.1, from coordinate 55,590,468 downwards.
GCCTCCTCTCCTTGTTCGGGCAGGCTTCAGCGTTCGTCGTCACTGGTCTTCTAGCCACTGCCGCTACTCTTCTCATCATTCCATTTGTTTTGTCTTGTTTTCACACACACCTGGTTCATATCCCCTCATCAGTGTCTGTATAAGTATTCCCTCTGCTCCCCATGTCTTTGTGTGTTATTGTTTCCATGTGGAGGTGTCGATAGCTCGGTGGAGCATATTATACTTTATCGCTGGGATATTCACCTGTGTGTTTTGTTTTTCCCAGTGCGCTGTTAAGTCACACTGTAGTTGTTTTACGCATTGCTGCGAACCGCTGTATTGGCCGAATAAACCATTATTCTGTGATTTACACCTCCTGCGCCTGACTCCGTCCAAATCCCCCACTACAGAATAACACACCCAACAGCATGGAGTAAGCAGGAGCGGGGAATATGCCTGGAGTCTTTGAGCGGGTCTGGGAGCATTCCGTCATGTTAGCCAGCTTGGGCGAAGCGATGGATCTGGTCTCCAGGCCGTCCAGCACCTGGAGAGGAGAGGACCCGACCCTGCGAAACAGCTGAGCGACCATTTCCAGCCCCCCACACACCAGCACCCAGAGGTATTCACCTGTCTCGACCGAGGGAATACGACGGGACAGTGGCCCGCTGCCAGGGTTTCATCCTGCAGCTGGACCTCTATTTCAACACCATCAGCCCTGCTCCATCGGATCGGGAGAAGGTGTCCGCCCTCGTCTCCTGTCTCTCGGGGAAAGCCCTGTAGTGGGCCAACGCGGTCTGGAGTGAAGGAGGAGACGCGTTGGACAACTACGGAGAGTTCGCTCGCCTCTTCCGGGTAGTCTTCGATCAGCGTCTGGTCCATCTGAGACAGACGTACATGACTTTGCCCTGGAGTTTAGAACTCTAGCAGCTGGGTCCGGGTGGAATGAGCCTGCGTGAGGACGTCCGAACAGAGCTAGCCTGCCGTGATACCACGTTGACCTTCAACCAACTGGTGGACATGGCCATCTGGTTGGACAACCTGCTGGCTTCGAGAGGACGTCCTGGAAGGGGCCTGCCTGTTTCACCCCCCTTCAACCCAGATCACGTTCCAATGGGGCAGCGTTCTGGGATAATGGAGGACGACAGATCCAGTGTCACTCTTGTGGCAAGAGAGGACATTCTGCTGCACGATGTCGTCAGAATTCTTCTGGTTCTGGAGGCGGCAGGCAAGGGACTCTTGTGTCACCCCAGGTAGAGCAAACCCACACTTGTTCAGATCACTCTGCTGCGCATTTCACCACCCACTTCAACTTCCCTGATTACACGGTAGTTCCCCAGTGTAAGGCACTGGTAGATTCAGGCGCAGCTGGGAACTTTATGGACAGGTCTTTAGCTCTTAGTCTATGTATTCCATTGGTTCCCCTATCTATTCCATTACCCATCAAAGCACTTGACAATCGACCATTAGGGTCAGATGTTGTTAGGGAGGGTACAGCACCAGTCACTATGATTACGCAGGAGACCCATAATGAGCAAATCACGTTTCACATTATTGAGTCCCCTGATTTCCCTGTTGTGTTGGGGGCCTTCCCTGGCTAGCACTACACGACCCCACCTTTTCATGGCCACAGAGGGCTCTCACGGGGTGGTCGCGAGAGTGTCAGTGTAGGTGTCTAGCTGTTTCCGTTGGTGCAACCACGGTGGAAAGTCCAGACACTACCTCCACGCACATTCCCCCCGAATACCTCGATTTGGCACACGCATTTTCCAAAACGCAGGCGACCAAATTACCACCTCATCGGTGGGGGATTGCGCGATAAACCTCCGGTTAGACGCTGTGCCTCCCAGGAGTCACGTATATCACCTGTCGCAGGCTGAAATGGAGGCTATGGAAACATACATCTCCGAGTCCCTGCGTCAGGGGTTCATACGTCCCTCCACTTCACCTGCCTCCTCAAGTTTATTTTTCGTAATGAAGAAAGATGGGGGTCTACGCCCTTGCATTGATTACCGTGCACTTAATCAAACTACCATTCGCTATAGTTACCCTCTACCCCTCATTTCCTCTGTTATCGAATCAATGCATGGGGCACGCTTCTTCATGAAATTAGATCTCAGGAGTGCGCACAACCTGGTGCATGTCCGGGAAGGGGACGAATAGAAGACAGCATTTAGCACAACCTCGGGGCATTATGAATACCTGGTGATGCCGTACGTGTTGATGAATGCTCCATCAGTCTTCCAGTCCTTTGTGAACGAGGTGTTTCGGGACATGCTTGGTGTCTACATCGAATCAGGATGTGGGTAGGATCCTGCTGTCCTACTACCAGGACCGGCCGGGGGAGTGCTCGGTGTTCTTGCCATGAGCCGAATATGCACAGAACTCTCTCCACCACTCCTACACTAACCTGTCACCATTTCAATGTGTTTTAGGGTATCAGCCGGTCCTGGCACCATGGCATCAGAGCCAGACGGAAGCTCCTGCGGTGGACAACTGGTTTCGGCGTGCGGAGGAGACGTGGAACGCTGCCCACGTCCACCTCCAGCGCGCCGTGGGTCGCCAGAAGGCCAACACTGACCGCCACCGCAGTGAGGCCCCAGTCTTTGTAGCGGGTGATCGGGTCTGGCTCTTGACCCGGATCCTGCCCCTCCGCCTGCTCTGCCGGAAGCTGAGCCCGCAGTTTGTGGGGCCGTTCAAAGTCCTGAGGAGAGTAAACGAGGTTACGTACAGGTTGCTACTCCCTCCTGATTACTGTATTAACCCCTCGTTTCATGTGTCTCTCCTCAGGCCGGTGGTGGCTTGTCCGCTCCAGGAGTCTGAGGTGCGGGAGGTCCCTCCACCCCCTCTGGACATCGAGGGGGCCCCGGCGTACTCCGACCGTTCCATCCTGGTTTCGAGGCGTTGGGTGGGGGGCCTTCAGTAGCTCGTGGAGTGGGAGGATGTCCTTGAACCCTCCCTGTTGCGGGATTTCCAGCGTCGCCATCCGGATCGCCCTGTTCCGCATCCTCTTGGCCGTCCCCGAGGCCAGTGTCGGCACGCTGCTGGAGCCGCGCGTCAAGGGTGGGGTACTGTCATGACTTCCGCCGAAGCTGCCTCCTCTCCTTGGTCTGGCAGGCTTTGGCGTTCGTTGTCACCGGCCTTCTAGCCACTGCTGCTCCTTTTGTTAAGTCTTGTTTTCACACACACCTGGTTCATATCCCCTCATCAGCATCTGTATAAGTATTCCTTCTGCTCCCCATGTCTTTGTGTGTTATTGTTTCCATGTGGAGGGGTCGATAGCTCGGTGGAGCATATTGTACGTTATCGCCGGGATATTCACCCGTGTGTTTTGTTTTTCCCAGTGCGCCGTTAAGTCGTACATTAGCAAGCAATATACTAAGAAGTGGAGGGTGGTTTGCCCTTTTCCATAATCGGACTAGAACTCCAGCTTGCCTTCCTGTCCTCCGGCTGCATCTTTTTTTAAAGGGATCCCGAGATGAATGGAACCGCTTCGGGTAGTCTAGACAGAGGATCTCTCTCTGTGGTGAGTAATATCAGATCTGATGTCCAGAAGTGCTTGCCGGTCCTAGGAAATAATACTAGAAACATTCTGATTAAATAAAGTAAAAAATAACACTAAAATAAAGAAAAGACTGCGAAGTTGGCTGGGAGCTAGCAACAGGGCGACCATCGTCGATGCCAGATGTTACAATAGATTGATAAACTATAGGCTATATGTACAAAGTTCTCTCTGAACTTGCTGTTCAGTCTCAACAAGAGCTCATTTTCAAAGTGAATCGAGTCTATCCTGGCTCAGTTTGCAGTGAACAGCAGTCCAACACAGATAAAAAGACGCTTACAGGCAGCAGAGGCAGGCAGGCTTGTGTTCAGTTTGAGAGACAGCTTCTTTATGTATGGAAAGGAATGAAGCAAGTTTATGTTGTCTGACACACAAGCAAAGTACACATCCAGCTCCACTGTACCTTATGACCTTCTTGTGATGAGCAGAAATCTGTCATGATTTAACTGGATTTGAACCCAAATGCAGACAACTACACCGAGCCAGAGAAGGTTTAACAGGTTTATTTACAAAGTACAATTTGTCCAGGTTTCCAATAATAGGGGAAGAGCAAGTCCAGGTTTACAGGGAGGGTAACAGATCCAGGTTCAGAGCAGGTGTGGTACCGTAATGTCCTAGTGTCCGTGGTGAGTCCAAAAGGGAGGTCCGGTAGTGGAAAGCAGGATGGTGGTGGCAGGAGTGAAGCGGAGGCAGGAGTCAGGTTCCAATAATCTGTGGCACAGGAAAAAAGTAACTAGAACAGGCCAAAAACACAAAGGGCGAAAACAAGCAGGTTGTGTCAACAGCGAAACTAACATGGTCGTCTTGACTATGATCTGACGATGAGTGGCAGGTTTGACCGGGTCTTAAAGGCTGAGGTGATTATGGTGAATGAGCTGCAGCTGGAACCCTGACTCCCGCACACCAGACTTCACTCCTGCAATCAAGGACAGACAGAGGGGAGGGGGAGAGCAGAGAGAGAGCTACCTAGCAGCAGTAGGCCTAACAGTACCCCCCCCCCCCCTCTACGGACGCCACCTGGCGGCCGACAGGGTTTATCGGGATGTAACCTATGAAATTCACGGACCAGAGCAGGATCCACAATGAAGCTCCTGGGCACCCAGGAACGTTCCTCAGGACCATAACCCTCCCAATCCACCAGGTACTGGAAACCACGACCCCGGCGGCGAACATCCAGAAGTCGCCGGACAGTGTAGACAGGACCCCCACCCACGATCCTGGGCGGAGGAGGGGGACGAGAGGGCGGGCACAGAGGGCTAACCGACACAGGCTTAATCTGGGAAACATGAAAAGTGGAATGAACCCGTAGGGAGGCAGGAAGCTGTAGCTTAACCGCGCAGGGGTTAACAATAGACAGTATCTTGAACGGTCCTATAAAACGCGGCGCCATCTTCTTAGACTCCACTTTCAATGGGAGATCACGTGACTTAAGCCATACCTCTTGACCAGGAGAGTAACCGGGAGCCTGGGACCGGTGACGGTTGGCTTGCCTCTGCATGTATGACGAAGCTCGGGACAGAGCTACCCTGGCCTTCCTCCAGACCTTGAAGCAGCGGCGCATGTGGGACTGCACCGAGGGTACCGCCAGTTCCCTCTCTTGAGAAGGGAACAGGGGAGGTTGATAACCCAGAGCACACAGAAAGGGAGACAAACCAGAGGAAGCGTTAGTCAAGGTGTTATGAGCATATTCCACCCAGGGGAGCATGGAGCTCCATGACCCAGGGTTAGACCCTGTGACACAGCGGAGAGCGGTCTCCATCTCCTGGTTCGCTCTCTCGGCTTGCCCGTTGGTCTGGGGGTGATATCCAGAGGACAGGCTGGATGTGATGCCCAAAGCTTTACAGAAAGCTTTCCATACCTGGGAGACAAACTGGGGACCCCTGTCAGAGACAATATCAGTGGGTAGACCATGAGAGCGGAACACATGTTCAACCAAAATATCAGCCGTCTCTCTGGCAGTGGGCAGTTTAGGTAGGGCCAAAAAATGAGCGAACTTAGAAAAACGATCAATCACAGTAAGAATACATTCTTTCCAGACGAGGGGGGAAGTCCAGTGACAAAATCCATAGCAATGTGTGACCAGGGCCGGCTGGGTATTGGCAGAGGTCGTAGATGACCAGCGCTGGCCTGGGTGGAGTTCTTACTTCGTGCACATACCGTACAAGCAGCAATGAAGGCTCGAGTGTCCGCCTCCATCCTGGGCCACCAGAACTTCCGTCGCACAAAGTCAAGGGTCCGCGTAACTCCAGGGTGACAGGTAAGGGGAGACGAGTGAGCCCACTGAAGTACCTGGGAGCGAGCAGACTCAGGGACAAACAACCGGTTAGGAGGACCCCTCCCAGGGTCAGCTTGATGATGTTGAGCCTGTCTAACAATCCCTTCGATGTCACATGTGATGGCCGCAATACTGCAGGTAGGAGGCAAGATGGGTTCAGGGTTACTACCAGTATCAACAGCCGAATGAACACGAGACAGGGCGTCAGGCTTGACGTTGCGTGACCCAGGACGGTAAGACAGAGAAAAATTGAATCTCCCAAAAAATAGTGCCCACCTGGCTTGACGGGGGTTGAGCTGCTTCGCTGACTGGATGTATGCCAGATTTTTATGATCTGTCCAAACGATGAAGGGTTGTTCCGCCCCCTCCAACCAATGCTGCCACTCCTCGAGAGCCAGCTTAACGGCGAGCAGTTCACGATTGCCAACATCATAATTCCTCTCTGCCTGAGAAAGTTTCCGTGAAAGAAAAGCACAGGGATGCAGTTTGTTATCTTCAGGAGAACGTTGTGACAACACCGCACTGTCACGATCATCGAACACAGAGGAGGACCAAGGCGCAGCGTTGCAGGCAAACATACTCTTTATTTAGTGACACGATCAAAACAACAAAACGATAACGTGACAGTTCACGGTCTAACACTAACAGACTAGAAACAAGAACCCACAAACACAAAGGGAAAGACAGACAGTTTAAATATGGCTCCCAATCAGAGACAACCAGCACCAGCTGACACTCGTTGCCTCTGATTGGGAGTCACTCAGGCCAACATAGAAATACAAACTAGAACTCCCAACATAGCAATAGAATACATAGAATTACACACCCTAGCTCAACATAACAGTGTCCCCAGAGCCAGGGCGTGACAGTACCCCCCCCTAAAGGCGCGGACTCCGACCGCGCCAACTAAATACCACAGGGGAGGGACCGGGTGGGCACTCCGCCTTGGCGGCGGATCCGGCTCCGGGCCTGATCCCCACTCCCTCTCCAACCCCCCAAAGTACCCCTGGTCCGGTCTGGCCCCGCTGGCCGGAGCTGGACTGCACACTGATGGAGCGGATTGCTCTAGCTCCGGCGTAACGCATCTGACCGGTGCCGGACCAGGCACCAGTGGACCAGGCACGGGCCGTGCCGGCCCGACGACGCACACCACTGGCTTGGTGTGGGGAGCAGGAGCGGGCCGGACAGGGCTGACGAAACGCACCACTGACTTGGTGCGGGGAGCAGGAGCGGGCCGGACCGGGCTGGCGAAGCGCACCACTGACTTGGTGCGGGGAGCAGGAACGGGCCGAGCCGGGCTGACGAAGCGCACCACTGACTTGGTGCGGGGAGCAGGAGCGGGCCGGACCGGGCTGGCGAAGCGCACCACTGACTTGGTGCGGGGAGCAGGAATGGGCCGAGCCGGGCTGACGAAGCGCACCACTGACTTGGTGCGGGGAGCAGGAGCGGGCCGGACCGGGCTGACGAAGCGCACCACTGACTTGGTGCGGGGAGCAGGAGCGGGCCGGACCGGGCTGGCGAAGCGCACCACTGACTTGGTGCGGAGAGCAGGAACGGGCCGAGCCGGGCTGACGAAGCGCACCACTGACTTGGTGCGAGGGACAGGAACAGGCCGGACCGCACTGGGGACACACACCACTGGCCCTATGCAGGGATCAGGAACGGGCCGGACCGGACTGGTAACACACCCCAGTACCTCTCGCCGTGCCTCCACACTTTCCTTCCCCTTTAACACCAGTGGCCCCCGTAACCTGGCGGCCTCCTCTGCCGACCCGCTGGACCGCTCTATCGCGGCCTCCTGCTGCCCCGACGTCCACGTCGTGAGCCCCCCCCTAAAAAATTTCTGGGCGGCTCTCCTCTTGGACCAGGCCTCCATGTCTCTAGCCAGACACTCACTCCACTGCTTCAAAGTCCAACCTTTCTGCTCCTCACTTGGCTTGGCCCAGTCGAGACTCTTACTCCACAGACCAACCTCTCTGCTCTTCACGCTGCTTGGTCCTGTCTTGGTGGGTTCTTCTGTCAGTGTAGCTGTAGGTGGGTGTGGTGGTGGAATCAGGCGCAGGACGCACAAAGTAAGTCCAAAAGACTTTAGTTGTTTGGCAACAAAACACAGCACGAAAACAAATGCCCTTAGGCGAGAAACTCCGCACACAGGCGAAATAAAGCGGGCGCACAAAATACGTGCGACAAAATACTCCAAAAACACAGAATGGAGAGCAGCTCAACCGAGCAAACTGTACATACAAAAGCTAAGCGCACGACAGTAAAACAATCACACACAACACTAGACAACACAACGAGAACTTATAGGACACTAATTACACTAAACGATAACAGGTGTAACAACAATCAGACAAAAGCAAACGAACATAGAAACATGCAACGGTGGCAGCTAGTATTCCGGAGACGACGAACGCCGAAGCCTGCCCGAGCAAGGAAGAGAGGCAGCCTCGGCCGAAACCGTGACACGCACCTACCCCAGTGTCGGATGCATCCACCTCCACGATAAACTGGCGGTTGGGGTCCGGCTGCATCAGAATGGGAGCCGAGGCGAAGCGATGTTTCAGTTCTTCGAACGCTGATTCGGCCCCTTCATTCCAAGCGAACGGTAGTGAGATGGAGGTGAGAGCGGTGAGTGGCGCCGCAATGCGGCTGTAGTCCTTGATGAACCTCCTGTAGAAGTTCGCAAACCCCAGGAATCGTTGAAGTTGTTTGCGGGTGGAGGGGGCTGGCCAGTCCGTGACAGCAGAGATCTTAGCTGGGTCCATCCACAACTCCCCCTGAGCTATTATGTAACCCAAAAAAGAGGTCTCAGACACATGAAATTCACATTTATCCATCTTCACAAACAGTTTGTTCTCCAACAACCTTTGCAACACCTGGCGCACATGCAGTTCATGTTCCTGGGAGGACTCTGAGAAAATCAGGATATCATCCAGATAGACAAAAAAACCGATTCAACATGTCCCGAAGGACATCATTGACTAGTGCTGAAAAACAGCAGGGCCATTGGACAACGCAAAAGGCATAACCAGATACTCAAAATGTCCCAAGGGTGTGTTGAAGGCAGTCTTCCATTCATCACCTTTACGAATGCGCACCAGGTGATACGCATTTCGTAGATCCAGTTTGGTAAAGATAGTTGCACCATGAAGGAGGGGAAAAGCAGAATTAATTAAAGGCAGAGAATATTTGTTCTTAATGGTGATGTTGTTAAGTCCACGGAAATCAATACAGGGTCTGAGGGTCTTATCCTTCTTTCCAACAAAAAATAATCTCGCTCCTACAGGTGACGAGGAAGGACGAATAATACCTGCCGCCAAGGAGTCCCGAATGTAGTTCTCCATAGCCTCCGTCTCCGGGCGGGAGAGATTGTACAGGCGACTGCTGGGGAGAGGGGCTCCTGGCTGGAGGTCAATGGCGCAGTCGTAAGGCCGGTGAGGAGGAAGAGAAGTAGCTCTGTGTTTGCAGAAAACGGATGCCAGGTCATGATACACGTCAGGGACAGCAGAGAGATCCATGGACTCCAGTGGAGGTTGAGGCACAGTGCTGGCAGGGGTCTGAGCAGAACACAAACAATTCACATGACAAAATGTGCTCCATGAAACAATTCTACCTGTCACCCAATCAATGTGTGGATTGTGTCTTATGAGCCAGGGGATACCAAGGACCAGGGGGGTCTGTGGGCAGTCAATGATGTGAAACTGAATGTTCTCCTGATGATTACCCGACACTCTGAGACAAACAGGCACAGTCTGATGAGTAATACGGGTCAACAATTGTCCATTTAGACCCTTAGCCTGCAGCGGACGGTCCATAGGTACAGTCTCTAAATCCATTTGTTGAGCCAACTCTCGATCCAAAAAGCTTTCATCGGCACCAGAGTCAACCAGCGCACTAACAGGGAAATCCTGGGACTGCCACTGGAGGGATGCCTGGAGCAGAATGCGGGGAGAAGAGGAAGAATCCGCTGCTCGGCTCACCAAAACTTCTCCCATTAATGATGAGCCGGCCCTTTTCCCGGACGAACTGGGCAGGAAGGAACGAAATGACCAGCTTCTCCACAATACAGGCAGACCCGAGCCTGAATACGACGTGCACGCTCCTCTGAGGACAACCGTGCACGACCCACCTTCATGGCTTCAGGTTCAGTGCTCCTAGTATCGACTCGGGAAGACTCGGCCTTCTCCGGAGGGACGAGGCGGGGAGGAGTTGGTTGACGACAGACAGGTTGCTTGGAACTACCACTCCTCTCCCGGCGGCGCTCCCGAATCCGATTATCCAACCTGATGGTGAGTGAAATAAGATTATCCAGCGTAGGCGATTCATCATATGACACCAATTCGTCTTTCAAGGTCTCAGCCAAAGCATTAATGAACACTCCTTGTAATGCCTCGTCATTCCAACCACTCACTGCCGCTAAAGTCCGAAACTCCACTGCCATCTCCGCCACACTGCGAGACCCCTGCCGAAGAGAAAACAAACGTTTAGCAGCCTCCTTGCCCCGTACGGGGTGGTCGAAAACCTTCCTCATCTCAGTGGTGAAGGCAACGTAAGCGTTGCAAATGTCCGACTGACTCTCCCAGACCGCGGATCCCCAGGAACGAGCGGAACCGCTAGTAGAGTTGATAAGGTAGGCAATACGGGCTCTTTCTGAGGCGTAGGTGAGGGGCTGTTGTTCAAACACCAACGAGCATTGAGTCAAAAAATCACCACAGGTTCCCATGTTCCCGTCATAGCGCTCTGGAGCAGGAACAAAAGGCTCTCTGATCTGGGCTGGAGGAGCCGGAAAAAAAGGCGGAGCATGAGAAGGAGCAGTTTGTATGCCATGAACGAGGGGTGCATTATTAACTTGGGTAGTAAGGGCAGACACTTGATTGGTGAGTAATTGAACCTGATTAAGCAGCACCTGACTGTTCTCGGATATAGTCTTAAACAGGGTATCATGTTGGCCAAGTCAAATGCCCTGATTGGCTATGGCAGTCCGAATTTGAGTGCACTCTGGGGTGGTATCCGAGCTACTGTCTGCTGGGTTCATGTTGGTCAGATCATACTGTCATGATTTAACTGGATTTGAACCCAAATGCAGACAACTACACTGAGCCAGAGAAGGTTTAACAGGTTTATTTACAAAGTACAATTTGTCCAGGTTTCCAATAATAGGGGAAGAGCAAGTCCAGGTTTACAAGGAGGGTAACAGATCCAGGTTCAGAGCAGGTGTGGTACCGTAATGTCCTAGTGTCCGTGGTGAGTCCAAAAGGGAGGTCCGGTAGTGGAAAGCAGGATGGTGGTGGCAGGAGTGAAGCGGATCCAGGAGTCAGGTTCCAATAATCTGTGGCACAGGAAAAAAGTAACTAGAACAGGCCAAAAACACAAAGGGCGAAAACAAGCAGGTTGAGTCAACAGCGAAACTAACATGGTCGTCTTGACTATGATCTCACGATGAGTGGCAGGTTTGACCGGGTCTTAAAGGCTGAGGTGATTATGGTGAATGAGCTGCAGCTGGAACTCTGACTCCCGCACACCAGACTTCACTCCTGCAATCAAGGACAGACAGAGGGGAGGGGGAGAGCAGAGAGAGAGCTACCTAGCAGCAGTAGGCCTAACAAAATCATCTTTATCAGATGAATGCTGCCTCTGTTGCTCTGTCTCGTCCTTTGTGATCGTGTCAAGATGATGCTTCAGGTAGACCAAATCTACATACACATATTGAATATTCCTGCAAATTCTGCTTTATGTGGCAACTTAGTTCATCATATCACTGACATTACAATAGCCCAAACACAGACTTTCCAGACTTATTATCTCAGATACTGAGACTGTTGTGAGTTTGTAAGATGTTCTCAGACCTAAAAAGTTATGACCAAGTCTAGCCGTAGCTAGTGTGTAGACTCAGTTATATGTAAGATGAATTTAAACCAACCCATCTATTGTTGTCTCTCACTTCACATACACACTCAATCAAATGAGAAGGATGTGTAGACAAAACATTACTTGTGAGAGACGCTGATAATGAATGAATACATCAATCATGAAGGTTAATGTAATGAACAATAGTACTTCAATACTTCAACTCTCATTCATGTGTCATGAACGGCTTCATAGAGGTGTTTGACTGTTTATGTAAAGTTTAGGCCACAGTTATAGTAAAGTTTTACCCAGCAAACATACATTTTAAGTGATTGAATGATGTGATATTTGGCAATTTTATGCTTTCATACATTATCTGAGTGATCTAACCAAATATAGTTAGCTAAAAGAAGAATAGAAGTTGACCCATTCTATCTGAGACTTACTGAGTCTGGCTTTTAGATTAACGTTATCATAATTTAGACGTTACTGCTCCTCACCTGATTGGTTAACGGCAGCGGTGGCCGCGTGACATTTTTCATAAAATAGAGCAGAGTTCAACTTTTTATACAGCTCCGCTAACAGGTTTCTCGCCACTCACCTTCCACAATCCCCCACACATTTCTCCACGTGCCCTCGTTGAAAGTGAATGGGGGCGGAACTTCTCCTGCCGACTCAGCGTCTGGTGAAAATGCACTGTTACTACGGTTGCTGTCCTTTCAGCATAATTATCCTTTCAAACTCGCATCCTTTGATGTGTCACTGTTGTCACTTTTGGTGATAGTGTGATAGTGATGGTGTTAGGCTACCATAGGTTGTGTAAGCAGTGTGGTTGTTGTTGCTGGTAGCATTAGTGCTGTCTCTGTGTTTTCTTGATTTTTGAGTTAGGGGAACGTTTTGGAAGATTTTTTTCCCCACTAAAGGCCTATGTCCAATAGCCACGGTTCGCCACTGAATGCAAGTGCTGTGTGTGTGTGTGTGTGTGTGTGTGTGTGTGTGTGCGCGCGATTGTGTTTTTTGAAGCATGTGTTCCACAGAATGTATTTAATGTCAAAAGTGACAACTTGCGAGGATTTATGCAATATTTCAAAGCTATGGTTAATAAACATCTGGTGAACCTCTCCCACACATTCTTGGGAAATCATGTGTTTTGGTCCCTTCCTGTTGCAACCTGTTTATTTTGTGTCTGCAGAGGTGAGAAACTGTTTCGTTGACTAGGGAGTCCAGTGTTGCTCTCAATAAGGATGGGTTAGGAGATGGCAATGAAGCATGATACATGAAGATGATTCAGAATAAGAAAAACTAGAAATGCACACTGCCAGAAACCTCAAAAGACCAAGCTCATCTAAAAATGTTCCCAGCCAGAGCCCACTCTAACCTCAGCTTGAATCAATACAATTAATCCATCTGTCAATCTTATTTATATAAACGCTATCAATTAATCTACACATCATGCCTGTTTATATAGAGTGATCCTATTTGGATGGAGAGTTCCGGTATCGGAAGGGGTAACCATGCCTGGGAAAATTATCTATACACAGTTATGGAAACTGCTTACTATGTTTACACTGAGTGTGACTATTGGAGCGCGTATCGTTTCTTTCCACTATACTGAAGTAATTTCAATCTCATCATCGAAAGAAAGAGAAAAATAGGCAAGAATGAAATGGAGAATTAAAATAGCACTATGAGTACCATAGAGGGTTAACTATCCTGCCTGTGGCTGTGCTTGTAGATTGGCTTTTTGCTCTCCTTTACAAGCAACAACGGTTATGTTGAACCAGGATGTGAAGTGAAAGGAAAGCTCAGCTCCTCTGGCCAAAATGGGCCCTGTTTTTCTTGGCCTGGCTCAGCCTTTCTCTCCACCTAATTTAACAGATTTAAAACACTGAAAACACTGAAACTGTGGTGATTTGTTGGTTTCTGCTCAGCACGTCTGCAATAACAGCACATGTCAAAACAACTCAAAAGTTTGACAGCAACATTGAAAAACTTAAAACAACAGCCTTATCAGAAACACATGATCTTCAGATTACACTGTGCCATTATTGTAATGGCTGTGATGGTACTTACCCCGTCGTACAGGGTCTCAGTGCTGTAATGCCAAAGTGACACTTCTGAAACTCTCAAACACAGGAGAGGGGGTGCCTGTAAGAAATTGCTCTGCTTATGACCTTAGGAACATTAAAAACGTCACAATTTTACCTCTCACTTTTAGGCCCACTCACTTTTACTTTTCTTCTATCGGGTTCTTAGAGCATTCCAGAGAAAAAAAGGTCTGTCTAATGCGAACTGAGGCAAAAGTAAATATTGGATAGATGAATTAGAACCACAACCAACCATGAATTCAGCACGTTGATGCCAACTTGTATTTTCCACAGTGTGCCTAACACACCCCAGTGGCTCTCTGGACATTACACAGAGCCCCTAATGCAACAGCCATAGACTAGCACAGAGCTGCCAATGAGTTAATGCCCCACACATAAACACACAGGAACATACACATTCACACACATACTGGACTGTGGCTAGTGCAAACCTACCCCAGTGGCTATGAAAATCGGAAAAATATAATATGAGAGCGAGAGAGCGAGAGAGCGAGAGAGAGAGAGAGAGAGAGAGAGAGAGAGAGAGAGAGGAAAAACAAGCTGTTGTGGCCAATGGGTTATGCAAGAGTGAGAGGAGACAGATATGGGAAAACCGATAAGGCTCTGCCGGGGAGTCACCCCGTCACACCCCGACTGCTGTAATGAAATAATCATCCCTGCTTGGTGGGAGGGGGCAGGGGGGGAGGATGAGGGGGAAGGGTTAGAGGGGAGGGAGAGAGAAAAAGGGGGAGGAGAGGGGAGGTGTCCAGATGTCCCCCCAGCCTCTCGGAGTGGAGAGCAGCAGAGTATCACTGACCTGAGGGTGGAAGGTCAACCAGACAGAAGGACAAACTTCCTCTTCAGGCCCTAGCTCACACAGATTGGTTTACACATTGTTTGTCAGACATACCCTGCAGAGATTGTACACAGCATAAATAGCATCCACCCAGAATTGTAATGCATTTTCAAAATCGGATTATTGTGAGTTGAAATTGGGGATCTTAAAACAACAATGCCTCTCCCAGAACAACAATTCCTTATAATAATGTTTATTTTTCAGAATCAACGTTTAATTGCTCTGTAAGGTATCTAGCGTTCGGTTTGTCTCTTCAGGACAGAGCTGTTTGTACTGGCTGCAGAGCAGTTTGTCTTGCTCCTCTGCCAAGCGGACCCAGTTTTGCAAGCTTCCTGCGTACAATGGCAGGCAGTATATTCTCTCCCTCAGAGATCTAACATACAGTGCCTCATTAGAATACTTCCTCAGATATTAAAAACGGAAAGAGGGGAAATGGAAGGGAGAGAGGGCGAGAACGAGAGAGAGAGAGAGAGAGAGAGAGAGAGAGAGAGAGAGCGAGAGAGAGAGAGAGAGAGAGAGAGAGAGAGAGAGAGAGAGAGAGAGAGAGAGAGAGAGAGAGAGATCATTTGATGTACACGGGAAGCTGGATGGACAGTTATTGTTTTTTACAAAAAAAAATAAGCATAGCTAACTCTCGATAGCATAAAAAGGAATCTTACTGGTCAGTGGTCAGTCTTACTACTACTTCCTTTAGTAGCCTACTCTTTACTGGTGGTGACTAAACTATCTTGACAACTTCCCAGCGAGGGTGGGAGTCATGTAGTCTGGTGGTTGGATTAAGACAAGGCAGGACAGCCTGTGACTAGGCATTATCCTTATCGGATCCCGTGCTGTATATTGACAAAGCACTTTCATTTCTGTCTACAGCTTCTATTTAAGTGATAATGCCCAAGAAGCCGGTGTTTGTTGGATATATTGGCACGGGTGTTTTTAGGCCCGAAACGACCACTGAAAAGAATTCCACTGTTGGTTAACTTTAGTCCCTGGTAATTTAATGAGGGAATTGATCCCAGTGGGTTGCCGTCAAACCAGAATACAGGGTATGTCCAAAACGGCACCCCATTACCTACAAAGTGGACTACTTTTGACAGGAGCCCTGTGGGCACTGGTGAATAGGGTGCCATTTGGGATTCAGTCAAAGTCACCCCCACAGCAGTCTGAACTGGCCTGCAGTGTTACAACAGAAAATATATGATGACCAAAGGCCTTGCCTAACAGACCCTGTACTAGGCTAGGGCTTCTCCATAAATAGAAACAGCTGATACTTTAAATGCATGAAAAGAGCGTTCACATTCCCAAAAGAATGGCCTGCGGTGGGCCAGCATCTCACCACCCACTCGCCTGTTGAGAGAAAGGATTGCAATCTTTCATTTCTCTTGGCCCCAAAAACAGGGGTTAGAATTATGCAACGCAGAGAACATAAGAACACAGCCTTAAACACTCATCTGCTTGCGGTCTCCGCCACAGCATTTGTTTTGGTTTCTGGTGATATTTTAGTAAATTGAAAACATTGCCGTTCACAGATGCTTTGGAGGAGAAATGCTTGAGAAAAGCTGGGCTGTTTGTTTCAGTGGGGAGGGATGTCTGTGGGTGATGAATTGATTGTGGCTCCACTCCTTCCTCTAGTTGTGTGGGATAATCCATCAGTGAACTGCAGGTCCAGGTGGGACCAGATGCACCTTCACTCTCCCTCTCACTCCCAGGTTGTGTTCTTCTCCTGCCTGTCAGAGAGCAGTGCTGCCCAGCCCAGCCCTGGGAAGGTCATGAAGGATTTACACCTGATACATTTCACCTCTCTGTTCACTTCACTCAGGGACTGACCTCAACTCTCAAGGTAGCCTACCGTACAGTCAAAGAAGCGGGAAAGGTAAAACAGATCAGAACCTGCACAAGCTCAGACTGAGCAGCACGACACATATCTGAGTCTCTGGAAAGAGACCAAAAGCATGTTTAAGTTATAGAGATAACCCAGCAAACCAAAATTGGTTCTGTGAAACTTCCCAGAACATTCGTTACGCTGCGGAAAATGTTCTCATAACACAAAAACTGTCCAGTTGTGCTGAGGATTATGCAATGTTTGTATAAAACATTATCCTGACATTGCAAGAATGTTCCCAGAACACATTTTGTCTGTTTTTTAATGGTCCCCAGAATGTTTCCTTAGGTTGTGGGAACAATCTGGTGGGAAAGTCACAAAAGATATGTTCCAAAAACACAAAAACTGTGTCTTTTAGGGATTCTTTAATTTATACAGTGCCTTCGGAAAGTATTCAGACCCCTTGACTTTTTCCACATTTTGTTACGTTACAGCCTTATTCTGAAATTGATTAAATCGTTTTTTTCCCCTCATCAACCTACACACAATACCCCATAATGACAAAGCAAAAACAGTTTTTTAGAAATGTTTGCTAATTTATAAAAAATAAAAAACGGAAATATCACATTTACATAAGTATTCATACCTTTTACTTTGTTGAAGCACCTTTGGCAGCGATTACAGCATCGATTCTTCTTGGGTATGACACTACAAGCTTGGCACACCTGTATTTGGGGAGTTTCTCCCATTCTTCTCTGCAGATCCTCTCAAGCTCTGTCAGGTTGGATGGGGAGCGTTGCTGCACAGCTATTTTCAGGTCTCTCCAGAGATGTTCAATCGGGTTCAAGTCCAGGCTCTGGCTGGGCCACTCAAGGACATTCAGAGACTTGTCCCGAAGCCACTCCTGTGTTGTCTTGGCTGTGTGCTTAGGGTTGTTGTCCTGTTGGAAGGTGAACCTTCGCCCCCAGACTGAGGACCTGAGCGCTCTGGAGCAGGTTTTCATCAAGGATCTCTCTGTACTTTGCTCCGTTCAGCTTTGCCTCAATCCTGACTAGTCTCACAGTCCCTGCTGCTGAAAAACATCCCCACAGCATGATGCTGCCACCACCATGCTTCACCGTAGGGATGGTGCCAGGTTTCCTTCAGACGTGATGCTTGGCATTCAGGCCAAATAGTTCAATCTTGGTTTCATCAGACCAGAGAATCTTGTTTCTCATGGTCTGAGAGTCTTTAAGTGCATTTTGGCAAACTCCAAGCTGGCTGTCATGTGCCTTTTACTGAGGAGTGGCTTCCGTCTGGCCACTCTACCATAAAGGCCTGATTGGTGGAGTGCTCCAGAGATGGTTGTCCTTCTGGAAGGTTCTCCCATCTCCACAGAGGAACTCTAGAGCTCTGTCAGAGTGACCATCGGGTTGTTGGTCACCTCCCTGACCAAGGACCTTCTTCCCCGATTGCTCCGTTTGGCCGGGCAGCCAGCTCTAGGAAGAGTCTTGGTGGTTCCAAACTTCTTCCATTTAAGAATGATGGAGGCCACTGTGTTCTTGGGGACCTTCAATGCTGCAGAATTTTTTTGCCACCCTTCCCCAGATCTGTGCCTCAACACAATGCTGTCTCAGAGCTCTACGGACAATTCCTTTGACCTAATGGCTTGGTGTTTGCTCTGACATGGACTGTCAACTGTGGGACCATATATATCCAAATCATGTCCAATCAATTGAATTTACCACAGGTGGACTCCAATCAAGTTGTAGAAACATCTCAAGGATGATCAATGGAAACAGGATGCACCTGAGCTCAATTTAGAATCTCATAGCAAAGGGTATGAATACTTATGTAAATGCTATATTATTCTGTTTTTATTTTTATACATTTGCAAACATTTAAAAAAAAACTGTTTTCACTTTGTCGTTGAGGGGTATTGTGTGTAGATTGCTTAGGACTTTTTTTTTTAAAATCCATTTGAGAATAAGGCTGTAACGTAACAAAATGTGGAAAAAGTCAAGGGGTCTGAATACTTTCCGAGGGCACTGTGTATATATATATATATATTTCTACCGAGACACTCTTTTAAATGGATAGTCGTTGGCTCAATTACTTTAAATCTATGGAAACAACTAGGATGGCATTGCACGAAGCAGTGGTACCGTTGCTACCGTTGCTCTGAATTGTTTAATCAAACTTTTCGCCGCCAGCTCCTGATATCACTGCATAAAAACTAAAATCTGTCTCCTGAATTATGCGCATATGCGTACTAGGCCCGAGCTAATTTTTCCTGGTTTTCCCTCAAATTCCTTGGGTAAACTAGCTGGATAGCTGAACTAAGCTAGTTTTCATCGTCATCGCCAAACATCATAAATACTCCCTCAAATTCAAAACTCCTTTGCAAACCTACAAGCTTCCCACAATAAGTTGGGTGAATTTTGGCCCATTCCTCCTGACAGAGCTGGTGTAACGGAGTCAGGTTTGTAGGCCTCCTTGCTCGCACATGCTTTTTCAGTTCTGCCCACACATTTTCTATAAGATTGAGGTCAGGGCTTTGTGATGGCCACTCCAATACCTTGACTTTGTTGTCCTTAAGCCATTTTGCCACAACTTTGGAAGTAAGCTTGGGGTCATTGTCCATTTGGAAGACCCATTTGCGACCAAGCTTTAACTTCCTGACTGATGTCTTGAGATTTTGCTTCAATATATCCACATCATTTTCCTTCCTCATGATGCCATCTATTTTTTGAAGTGAACCAGTCCCTCCTGCAGCAAAGCACCCCCACAGCATGATGCTGCCACCCCCTTGCTTCACGTTTGGGATGGTGTTCTTCGGCTTGCAAGCATCCCCCTTTTTCCTCCAAACATAACGATGGTCATTATGGCCAAATAGTTATATTTTTGTTTAATCAGACCAGAGGACATTTCTCCTAAATGTACGATCTTAGTCCCCATGTGCAATTGCAAACCGTAATCTGGCTTTTTTATGGTGGTTTTGGAGTAGTGGTTTCTTCCTTGCTGAGCAGCCTTTCCGGTTATGTCGATATAGGACTCGTCTTACGGTGGATATAGATACTTTTGTACCTGTTTCCTCCAGCATCTTCACAAGGTCCTTTGCTGTTGTTCTGGGATTGATTTGCACTTTTCGCACCAAAGTACATTAATCTCTAGGAGACAGAACGCATCTCCTTCCTGAGCGATATGACGGCTGCGTGGTCCCATGGTGTTTATACTTGCATACTATTGTTTGTACAGATGAATGTGGTACCTTCAGGCGTTTGGAAATTACTCCCAAGAATGAACCAGACTTGTGGAGGTCTACAAAAAAAATTCTGAGGTCTTGGCTGATTTCTTTGGATTTTTCCATGATGTCAAGCAAAGAGGCACTGAGTGTGAAGGTAGACCTTGAAATACATCCACAGGTACACCTCAAATAGACTTAAATGTTGTTAATTAGCCTATCAGAAGCTTCTAAAGCCATGACATCATTTTCTGGAATTTTCCAAGCTGTTTAAAGGCACAGTCAACTTAGTGTATGTAAACTTCTGACCCACTGGAATTGTGTGATACAGTGAATTATAAGTGAAATAATCTGTCTGTAAACAATTGTTGGAAAAATTACTTGTGTCATGCACAAAGTAGATGTCCTAACCGACTTGACAAGACATTTGTGGAGTGGTTGAAAAACGAGTTTTAATGACTCCGACCTGTATGTAAACTTCCGGTAGGACTGGTGGAGTTATGTCGCACATGCAGCTAACAAAAACATATGGAAATGTCTGCTCTACCCAACATTACAACCAAATAATTGCAGCCTTACCGCAAAAATGGAAGAGGAAAGTGGAAGGGGGAGAAAGTAAGGTACTTGTCTGTCGGCCTTGCATTAAAGAACATAATTGGTTAAGGAAAACTGTGATAAATATAAAAGTATATCAGTTTCATTTAAGGTTTGACAGCCGTCCCATATAGATTGCAAAATAGTTGGGAAGAGATTTTTGACGTACCGATCCCATGGCATAGTGTTTATGAACTGATACGCAAAACGACACCGGATTCAAAACTTAGAATCTTTCAATTTAAATTATTATATAAAATTCTTGCTACCAATATAATGTTATTTATATGGGGGATACAATCTTCCCAGCTCTGCAGATTTTGCTAGGAAGAGACAGAATCATTAGATCATTGTCACGGTTTCGGCCGAGGCTGCTCCTCCTCCTTGCTCGGGCAGGCTTCGGCGGTCGTCGTCCCCGGAGTACTAGCTGCCACCGTTGTATGTTTCATGTTCGTTTGGTTTTGTCTTGATGTTGTACACCTGTTTCCAGTTAGTGTTCATTAGTGTCCTATTTAGTTCTCGTTGTGTGTGTCAGGTGTTGTGTGTGATTGCGCTTCTGTTTGGTGTTCTGTGCTACGTGTTTCCCTCCGTTGTTTTGGAGAGGGTTTTTCGCACATGTTAGTGCGCCTTTTGTTTGACGCCTGTGTGCGCCTTTATTTCGCCTCCGGGCTTGTTGAGCTCGTGTACTACGTGAATATTTCACTAAAGTCTTTTGGACTTAAGTTTCTGCGTCCTGTGCTTGATTCCTGCACCACACCCACCTTCAGCACCCTTGACAGAATCACACACCTTATAAATGGAATCAGCAGGAGCAACAGCCGCACCTGAGTCGCTGGAGGAGCATGTCCGTGGCCAGGATGACCAGATCAGACAACTGGGGACCGCTCTACAGGATGTCATCAACACCCTGCACCGATGGGAGTCCAGAGGGGTACCCACACCTCCACCTACCTTGCCACCAACATCGGTCGGTCCACCAGTCCCAGGTCCGGAACCCAGTGGGATTCGGCTCTCGCTCCCGAGGGCGTATGACGGCACAGCTGCCGGGTGTCAGGGGTTCCTCCTGCAGGTGGAGCTCTACCTGGCCACTGTACACCCGGGTGCCCTCGGGACACGAGAGCGTTTTCGCCCTAATCTCCTGTCTCACGGGCAAGGCGTTGGAATGGGCCAACGCCGAGTGGAGGAGGATAGACGCCACCACCATCTCCTACGCAGAGTTCTCCCGTCGCTTCAAGGCCGTGTTCGACCATCCACCTGAGGGCAAAGCGGCGGGGGAGCGTCTATTCTACCTTAGACAGGGGAGGAGGAGCGCACAGGCGTTCGCACTGGAGTTCCGGACTCTAGCGGCAGACGCAGGGTGGAATGAACGGGCCCTCATCGATCATTTTCGATGTAGCTTACGGGAGGACGTTCAACGTGAGTTGGCCTGCAGGGACACCAATTTCACCTTCGACCAGTTGGTCGACATGTCCATCCGTCTGGACACCCTGCTGGCCACCCGTGGACGTCCCGAGTGGGGTCCGTCCATTCCACCCTCCAGCACCTCCGAGCCGAGCCCTATGGAGCTCGGGGGTGCTGGCGCTAGAGAAAGGAGGAGAAGGAGCCCGAGGGGGCCTGTCCCCTGCACCAATTGCGGTCGTGGAGGGCACACTGCGGCCAGGTGCTGGGGAGGGTCTCCCGGAGGAGGAGACAACAGGCCACACACTGGGGAGCCTTCCCAGGTGAGTAGACGCCCCACTTACCCAGAGCTCTCTGTTGTGCACTTTTGTATACCTGTTCGTTTTCCACAGGTTGCACCTCATTCCCAGCATAAGGCGATAGTAGATTCAGGCGCAGCTGGGAATTTTGTTGATCGGAAGTTTTGTTTAGATTTAGGGATTCCCCTCCTGCCTGTTGACAAGCCTTTTCCCGTTCATGCTTTAGATAGCCGCCCGTTGGGGTCGGGGTTGATTAGGGAAATCACAGCGCCACTTAGGATGTGTGCGCAGGGGGGTCATGAGGAGACTATACAGCTATATCTGATCGACTCTCCTGCGTACCCGGTGGTGCTGGGAATTCCCTGGTTAAGTACCCATAACCCTGCCATTTCGTGGCAACAGAGAGCTCTCAATGGGTGGTCTGCTCAGTGTGAGGGGCGATGTCTGGGTGTTTCCGTGGGGGCGACTTCGGTGGAAAGTCCAAACCAAGTGCCCGCATTGCACATTCCGCCTGAATATGGGGATTTGGCTATTGTGTTTAGTAAAGCTAGGGCGACGCAGTTGCCTCCTCACAGACAGGGGGATTGTGCGATAGACCTCCAGGCAGGAGCAGCGCTCCCACGGAGCCACGTGTATCCTTTGGCTCAAGAGGAGAGAAAAGCTATGGAGACTTACATAGCCGAATCTTTGAGACAGGGATACATACGGCCCTCCACTTCTCCTGCGTCCTCGAGCTTCTTTTTTGTGAAGAAAAAAGATGGAGGGTTGCGCCCGTGCATTGATTACCGTGGTCTCAATCAGATTACTGTGAAATACAGTTATCCACTCCCTCAGATTGCGACCATGACGGAGTCATTGCACGGAGCGCGGTTTTTCACAAAACTGGATCTCAGGAGCGCGTATAACTTGGTGCGCATTAGGGAGGGCGACGAATGGAAAACAGCGTTTAGTACCACTTCGGGTCATTTCAAGTATCTCGTCATGCCATACGGGTTGATGAATGCTCCATCAGTCTTCCAATCCTTCGTGGATGAGATTTTCCGGGATATGCAGGGGTGGTCGTGTACATTGATGACATTCTAGTGTACTCGTCTACCCGAGCCGAGCATGTAGCCCTAGTGCGTCGTGTATTGAGGAGGCTATTGGAGCACGACCTGTATGTCAAGGCAGAGAAATGTCTGTTTTTCCAGGAGTCGGTCTCCTTTTTGGGTTATCGGTTGTCCGCGTCAGGGGTGAAAATGGAGGTGGACCGTGTGTCAGCCGTGCGTAATTGGCAAACCCCAACCACTGTCAAAGAGGTGCAGCAGTTCTTGGGCTTTGCGAATTACTACCGGAGGTTTATCCGGGGTTTTGGACAGGTGGCAGCTCCCATCACGTCCCTTCTGAAAGGGGGTCCGGTGCGCCTGCAGTGGTCAGCTGAGGCGGACAGGGCTTTTGGGAGACTGAAGGACCTGTTTACGTTGGCTCCGGTGCTGGCGCATCCGGATCCCGCCTTACCCTTTCAGGTCGAGGTGGACGCGTCTGAGGCCGGTATAGGGGCCGTACTCTCTCAACGGTCCGGCACGCCACCTAAACTCCGCCCCTGTGCTTTTTACTCTAAAAAGCTCAGCCCGGCGGAGCAAAATTATGACGTCGAGGACAGGGAGCTGTTAGCTGTAGTTCAGGCCCTTAAGGTGTGGAGGCATTGGCTTGAGGGGGCTCAACACCCTTTCCTCATTTTGACTGACCATCGGAACCTGGAGTACATCCGGGCAGCGAGGAGACTGAACCCTCGCCAGGCTCGATGGAGTATGTTTCTCGCCAGGTTCGTATTTAAAATCACGTACATCCCTGGGTCCCAGAACGGTAAGGCAGATGCGCTGTCCCGGCGGTATGACACGGAGGAGAGGTCCGTTGAGCCTACTCCCATACTACCGGCGTCGTGTCTAGTGGCACCGGTTGTGTGGGAGGTCGATGCTGAAATCGAGCGGGCGTTGCGTTCCAACCCTAGCCCTCCACAGTGTCCTGTGGGTCGGAAGTACGTTCCGCTCGAGGTTCGGGATCGACTCATTTACTGGGCTCACACGTCACCCTCCTCTGGACATCCGGGTATTGGCCGGACAGTGCATTGTCTTAGCACTAAGTACTGGTGGCCCACGTTAGCCAGGGATGTGAGGGTTTATGTCTCCTCCTGC
The DNA here is from genome assembly GCF_964263955.1 of Coregonus lavaretus. Taxonomy (NCBI): domain Eukaryota; kingdom Metazoa; phylum Chordata; class Actinopteri; order Salmoniformes; family Salmonidae; genus Coregonus; species Coregonus lavaretus. The sequence continues at coordinate 55,566,358 of NC_139997.1, read as the reverse complement.
TCGGTGTACGCCCAGTGTAAGGTGCCCAGACACTTGCCCAGGGGTAAGTTACAACCCCTGCCCGTTCCACAACGACCCTGGTCCCACCTCTCAGTGGATTTTGTGACAGACCTTCCCCCCTCACATGGGAATACCACCATCCTGGTCGTTGTGGACCGGTTCTCTAAGGCCTGTCGTCTTCTCCCTATTTTGGGTCTTCCTACTGCCCTACAGACCGCAGAGGCACCATTTACCCACGTCTTCCGGCATTACGGGGTACCCGAGGATATAGTGTCTGATCGAGGCCCCCAGTTTACCTCCCGAGTCTGGAGAGCGTTCATGGAGCGTTTGGGGGTCTCGGTGAGCCTTACCTCTGGGTACCACCAGGAGAGCAATGGGCAGGTAGAAAGAGTCAACCAGGATGTGGGTAGGTTTCTGAGGTCGTATTGCCAGGACCGGCCGGAGGAGTGGGCTCGGTATATTCCCTGGGCGGAGATGGCCCAAAACTCTCTCCGCCACTCCTCTACCAACGTACCCCCTTCCAATGTGTGTTAGGTTACCAGCCGGTTCTGGCACCTTGGCAGGAGAGCCAGATCGAGGCCCCTGTGGTGGATGATTGGGTGAGGCGCTCGGAGGAGACGTGGAACGCTGCACACGTCCATCTGCAGCGGGCCATCCGTCGACACAAGGCGAGTGCCGATCTCCACCGCAGTGAGGGGCCGGTGTACGCACCTGGAGATCGAGTCTGGCTCTCGACCAGAAACCTGCCCCTCCGCCTGCCCTGCCGGAAGCTGGGTCTGCGGTTTGTGGGGCCATTTAAAGTCCTGAGAAGACTGAACGAGGTGTGTTATAGGTTTCATCTGCCTATTGAATATAAGAATATTAACCCCTCGTTCCATGTGTCTCTTCTCAGGCCGGTGGTAGCTGGACCACTCCAGGAAGGTGAGATAGGAGAGACTCCTCCGCCCCCACTGGACATCGAGGGGGCTCCGGCGTACACCGTTCGGTCCATCTTGGACTCAAGACGTCGGATGGGGGGTCTCCAGTATCTCGTGGAGTGGGAGGGGTACGGCCCGGAGGAACGGTGCTGGGTGCCGCGGAGGGACATCCTAGACCCGTCTCTCCTGTCGGAGTTCCACCGGGAGCATCCCGCGCGCCCTGCTCCGCGTCCTCCTGGTCGTCCCCGAGGCCAGGGTCGGCGCACGGCTGGAGCCGCGCGTCAAGGGGGGGGGTACTGTCACAGTTTCGGCCGAGGCTGCTCCTCCTCCTTGCTCGGGCAGGCTTCGGCGGTCGTCGTCCCCGGAGTACTAGCTGCCACCGTTGTATGTTTCATGTTCGTTTGGTTTTGTCTTGATGTTGTACACCTGTTTCCAGTTAGTGTTCATTAGTGTCCTATTTAGTTCTCGTTGTGTGTGTCAGGTGTTGTGTGTGATTGCGCTTCTGTTTGGTGTTCTGTGCTACGTGTTTCCCTCCGTTGCTTTGGAGAGGGTTTTTCGCACATGTTAGTGCGCCTTTTGTTTGTCGCCTGTGTGCGCCTTTATTTCGCCTCCGGGCTTGTTCAGCTCGTGTACTAAGTGAAAATTTCACTAAAGTCTTTTGGACTTAAGTTTCTGCGTCCTGCGCTTGATTCCTGCACCACACCCACCTACAGCACCCGTGACAATCATTTGTTTTGGTACTGTCCATTTGTAGCTTGTTTTTGGACACAGGTCCAGGAATGGCTAAAGGATTGCAATATTTACCTGGAGCTAACCTTGCAGATAGCATTACTGGGTGATCTGAAAAGTCATAGTCAATCGATCAATAACATATTTTTTTCAATTCACAATCTGTAGAAACAATGAGAATAGAAAGGTTCAGAACTTTTGTAAGACATCACAGTACAGTTGAAATATATATGGAAATAGAAAATAGAAATCCTATATGGATGGTGTTAAAAGATAGATGGGAGGTGTTGAATGGAATTGAAGGATGGGACTAATAACAACTAACAACAAATAATAACAAGAGAACTATATCTGGAAGTGGTTCTGTCGTCGTCGGGTGAGGTTGTGTCTCTCTCTGGCGGGAGGTAAGCTTGGCTTATATGGCTTATATACATAGTTTAAGCTTTGACGAGTAAAGCTTAAACTATGTATTTAGATTGTAGTTAGGTATTGTAGGTAGTTATCGTGGGTTGTTGTATGTAATTATTGTAGGTAAGTATTGTATTCGGCTGAGCCCGGTGAAGCACGAAGCTAGCTAACCCACTACCTGGACTAGCTAGCTGGTAGCTACTGGTAACTATTAGCAACTGTGGATAGTTGTTTCACGCCTGAGAGTACCTGTAATTACGCCAGCTAGCTGCCTACAATAATTACATACAATAATGCCTACCATTCAGCTGTTTTTCTAACCTCATTGTCTGAAGCGTTAACGTTAGGTAGTAAGTAGCTACTGTGCTCGAAATGTAGTTAGCTTGTTGCTACCTGGATAGCTACTAAACAATAGCTGGAACGACCTAGATAACAGACGCGAACTGGCCGAATCGATTCAGTGGCTAGCTTTGCACTTGGCTAGCTAACAGTAGCTGCTAGGGGTAAGTTATAACCTACATTTGTGTTTTGATTTTACATACTGGTAGCCAGAGTCGTTCAAGGGAATTCGGGACATGGGTGACTAGTTAACGTGCTAGGCTCTCTCTGTGTGTTCGTGCCGTGGGAGGACGGGTTTCTTCGTTGGCAGAAAGCAATGGCTAGCTAGTATGCTAACTATTCTAGCTAACTAACTGGCTGAATAAGTTGACGACGGACTCGCTCAAGCTGTCGGGACTAACCCACAACGTTAGACACGGACACAAATCATCTGCTTGGCGTGTTGACACACTGGTGGTTTGTTGTGGCCGAGTATTGGTGCTAAACCGTGTTGTTGGAGGCCGGCATGCTAGTTGGCTGTGGCGTCATATGACTAGGTGCCCTGGACGGTTTTCACAGAAAATACTGTACCAAGTTAGCTAGCTGAATAAACTAAGTTAGTCTATTCCTAGAAACATTGAACCGCTGTAGTTTACAACAATTATTGTTTCTGAGGTGGAAGTTGGGAGAGTTATATTTGGGTGTTTCAGTGAAACGTAAGTGAGGGAGGCCCCGCTCTCTCGCTTTCCCAGATGTTTAGTTCATTTCATTCCGATCTCCTTTGCATTATTGTAGCCATTTTCTGTAGCCTGTCAACTATGCCTCTGTCTATCCCTGTTCTCTCCTCTCCGACAAGGCTATACAAACGCCTCACACCGCGTGGCTGCTGCCTCTCTAACCTGGTGGTCCCTGCACGCACGACCCACGTGGAGTTCCAGGTCTCCGGGAGCCTCTGGATCTGCCGTTCTGCGGCCAACAAGGCAGAGTTCATCTCAGCCTATGCTACCCTCCAGTCCCTCGACTTCTTGGCGCTGACGGAAACATGGATTACCACTGAAAACACTGCTACTCCTACTGCTCTCTCCTCGTCTGACCATGTGTTCTCGCATACCCCGAGAGCATCTGGTCAGCGGGGTGGTGGCACAGGAATCCTCATCTCTCCCAAGTGGACATTCTCTCTTTTTCCCCTGACCCATCTGTCTATCTCCTCATTTGAATTCCATGCTGTCACAGTCACTAGCCCATTCAAGCTTAACATCATTGTAATTTATCACCCTCCAGGTTCCTTTGGAGAGTTCATCAATGAGCTTGACGCCTTGATAAGTTCCTTTCCTGAGAATGGCTCACTCCTCACAGTTCTGGATGACTTCAACCTCCCTATGTCTACCTTTGACTCATTTCTCTCTGCCTCTTTCTTTCCACTCCTCTCCTCTTTTGACCTCACCCTCTCACCGTCCCCCCCTACTCACAAGGCAGGCAATACGCTTGACCTCATCTTTACTAGTTGCTGTTCTTCTACTAATCTCACTGCAACTCCCATCCAAGTCTCCGACCACTACTTTGTATCCTTTTCTCTCTCGCTCTCCTCCAACACTACTCACTCTGCTCCTACTCAGATGGTAATGCGTCGTCGCAACCTTCGCTCTCTCTCTCCCGCTACTCTCTCCTCTTCCAACCTATCATCTCTTCCCTCTGCTCAATCCTTCTCCCTCCAATCTCCTGATTCTGCCTCCTCAACCCCCCTCTTCTCCCTTTCTGCATCCTTTGACTCTCTATGTCCCCTATCCTCCCGGCCGGCTTGGTCCTCCCCTCCTGCTCCGTGGCTTGACGACTCATTGCGAGCTCACAGAACAGGGCTCCGGGCAGCCAAGCGGAAATGGAGGAAAACTAGACTCCCTGCGGACCTGGCATCTTTTCACTCCCTCCTCTCTACATTTTCTTCATCTGTTTCTGCTGCTAAAGCCACTTTCTACCTCTCTAAATTCCAAGCATCTGCCTCTAACCCTAGGAAGCTCTTTGCCACCTTCTCCTCCCTGCTGAATCCTCCTCCCCCTCCCCCCCCCTCCCTCTCTCTCTGTGGATGACTTCGTCAACCATTTTGAAAAGAAGGTTGACGACATCCGATCCTCGTTTGTTAAGTCAAATGACACTGCTGGTCCTGCTCACACTGCCCTACCCTATGCTTTGACTTCTTTCTCCCCTCTCTCTCCAGATGAAATGTTGCGACTTGTGACGGCCGGCCGCCCAACAACCTGCCCGCTTGACCCTATCCCCTCCTCTCTTCTCCAGACCATCTCCGGTGATCTTCTCCCTTACCTCACCTCGCTCATCAACTCATCCTTGACCGCTGGCTATGTCCCTTCCGTCTTCAAGAGAGCGAGAGTTGCACCCCTTCTCAAAAAACCAACACTCGATCCCTCTGATGTCAACAACTACAGACCAGTACCCTTCTTTCTTTTCTCTCCGAAACTCTTAAGCGAGCCGTCTTTAGCCAACTCTCTTGTTATCTCTCTCAGAATGACCTTCTTGATCCAAACCAGTCAGGTTTCAAGACTGGTCATTCAACTGAGACTGCTCTTCTCTGTGTTACGGAGGCTCTCCGCACAGCTAAAGCTAACTCTCTCTCCTCTGCTCTTGTCCTTCTAGACCTGTCTGCTGCCTTTTATACTGTGAACCATCAGATCCTCCTCTCCACCCTCTCCGAGTTGGGCTTCTCCGGCGCGACTCACTCTTGGATTGCGTCCTACCTGACCGGTCGCTCCTACCAAGTGGTGTGGCGAGAATCTGTCTCCGCACCACGTGCTCTCACCACTGGTGTCCCCCAGGGCTCAGTTCTAGGCCCTCTCCTATTCTCGCTATACACCAAGTCACTTGGCTATGTCATATCCTCACATGGCCTCTCCTATCATTGCTACGCAGACGACACACAACTAATCTTCTCCTTTCCCCCTTCTAATAACCAGGTGGCGAATCGCATCTCTGCATGTCTGGCAGACATATCAGTGTGGATGACGGATCACCACCTCAAGCTGAACCTCGGCAAGACGGAGCTGCTCTTCCTCCCGGGGAAGGACTGCCCGCTCCATGATCTCGCCATCACGGTTGACAACTCCGTTGTGTCCTCCTCCCAGAGTGCGAAGAGCCTTGACGTGACCCTGGACAACACCCTGTCGTTCTCCGCTAACATCAAGGCGGTGACCCGATCCTGTAGGTTCATGCTCTACAACATTCGGAGATTACGTCCCTGCCTTACACAGGAAGCGGCACAGGTCCTAATCCAGGCACTTGTCCTCTCCCGTCTGGATTACTGCAACTCGCTGTTGACTGGGCTCCCTGCCTGTGCCATTAAACCCCTACAACTCATCCAGAATGCCGCAGCCCGTCTGGTGTTCAACCTTCCCAAGTTCTCTCACGTCACCCCGCTCCTCCGCACACTCCACTGGCTTCCAGTTGAAGCTCGCATCTGCTACAAGACCATGGTGCTTGCCTACGGAGCTGTGAGGGGAACGGCACCTCCGTAACTTCAGGCTCTGTTCAGTCCCTACACCCAAACGAGGGCATTGCCTTCATCCACCTCTGGCCTGCTGGCCCCCCTACCTCTGCGGAAGCACAGTTCCCGCTCAGCCAGGTCAAAACTGTTCGCTGCTCTGGCACCCCAATGGTGGAACAAGCTCCCTCACGATGCCAGGACAGCGGAGTCACTCACCACCTTCCGGAGACACTTGAAACCCCACCTCTTTAAGGAATACCTGGGATAGGACAAAGTCATCCTTCTACTCCCCTTACCCCACCCCCCCCCAAAAAAAAAAAAAAAAAAAAGGCCTATAAGGTCAATGCACCAATTTGTAAGTCGCTCTGGATAAGAGCGTCTGCTAAATGACGTAAATGTAAATGTAAATGTAAGCATACTGTGTCCATAATAAGTATATCGGTTGTAGATTGGGAGTTTTGTGAAAGAGCACAGTTAGAAAGATATGGCATATAGAAGCAAACCGGATGGTCATCATGAAAATGATCGGAGAGGTTGAGAGTAGAAGAAGTTCAGGAGAAAAAACAAACAAAATATTATTATTGTCAAATTGACTGTGTCCATAAAATGTAGATAGTAAGTATAAGCTGGAAGTAGAGGCCTAAGCATTGTTGTTCACTAGTTTACTCCAAGTAGGGAAAGGGTGGCGGGGTTGGAAAGTAATAAAGGGGAATATATATATATATTTTTTAAGGATATGTACGTGTATGTATGTATGTATGTCTATGTATGTATGTGTGTGTGTATGTGTATGTATGTGTATATATATATATATATATATATATATAAACATGGGGGATTGGAAGTGATGCAGACAATTACATTGATGGAAGTTACAATCTATCTGCAATATTAAGCTGAATAAAAAATTAAAAAATTAAAAAACTTCCGACTTCAACTGTACATGATGGCGCCGGAGGGGATGGCTGCCGTTTTATGGACTCTTAACCAACTGTGTTATTTTATTTTGTGTGTTTATTCGCATTGTTTGTAACTTATTTTGTACATAATGTTGCTGCAATTACTCACCTTGAACTGGACAAATAATTTTTATTTTATGGACGAGAGGGATTTGCTCCAGACACCCGACAGGGCCCTCATTCCTGTCATTCGCAGTAGAAAGAAAAGGAGATATCGTGGAAGGAGATCGGGTGCTTGGTAAGGAGCCGGCGACGAGTGGCTAATCTGACTTTGCCATCGATACTATTGGCCAATTTACAATCACTTGATAATCAAATGGACAAACTACAGGCACGAATATCCAACCAACGGGACATTAAAAACTGTAATATCTGGGCCTCCCGAGTGGCACTGCATCGCAGTGCTAGCTGTGTCACTAGAGATCCTGGTTCGAGTCCAGGCTCTGTCGTTGCCGGCCGCGACCGGGAGACCCATGGGGCGGCGCACAATTAGCCTAGCGCCATCCAGGGTAGCGGAGGGTTTGGCCGGCAGGGATGTTCTTGTCCCATCGCGCACTAGCGACTCCTGTGGCGGGCCGGATGCAGTGCACGCTGACTCGGTTGCCAGGTGTACGGTGTTTCCTCCGGCACATTGGTGCGGCTGGCTTCCAGGTTAAGCGGGCACTGTGTCAAGGAGCAGTGCGGCTCGGTTGGTTGTGTTTCGGAGGACGCACGACTCTCGACCTTGCAGCGATGGGACAAGACTGTTACTGCCAATTGGATACCACGGAAAAGGGGGTAAAATACTACAACAACAAAAATGTAATATCTTATGTTTCACTGAGTCGTGGAAGAACGATGACATGAATAACATACAGCTGGCAGGTTATTCACTGTATCGGCAGGATAGAACAGCAGCAACTGATAAGACAAGGGGTGGCGGTCTATGTATATTTGTAAACAACAGCTGGTGCACGATAAGGAAGTGTCGAGGTTTTGCTCACCTGAGGTAGAGTATCTCATGATAAGCTGTAGACCATACTATCTACCAAGATAGTTTTAATCTATATTCTTCGTAGCTGTCTATTTACCACCACAAACCGATGCTGGCATCAAGACCGCACTCAATTAACTGTATACAGCCATAAGCAAACAGGAAAACGCTCATCCAGAGGCGGCGCTCCTAGTGGCCGGGGACATTAATGCAGGGAAACTTAAATCCTTTTTACCTCTTTTCTACCAGCATGGTAAATGTGCAACCAGAGGGGGAAAAAACTCTTGACCACCTTTACTCCACACACAGAGATGCGTACAAAGCTCTCCCTTGCCCTCCATTTGGAAAATCTTACCACAATTCTATCCTCCTGATTCCTGCTTACAAGCAAAAACTAAAGCAGGAAGCACCAGTGACTCGGTCAATAAAAAAGTGGTCAGATGAAGCAGATGCTAAACTACAGGACTGTTTTGCTAGCACAGACTGGAATATGTTCCGGGATTCTTCCTATGGCATTGAGGAGTACACATCAGTCACTGGCTTCATCAACAAGTGCATTGATGACCTCGTCCCCACAGTGACTGTACGTATATACCCCAACCAGAAGTCATGGATTACAGGCAACATCCTCACTGAGCTAAAGGGTAGAGCTGCCGCTTTCAAGGAGCGGGACTCTAACCCGGAAGCTTATAAAAATCCCACTATGCTTTCCGACGAACTACACTGGCTCCGACGCTCGTCGGATGTGGCAGGGCTTGCAAACTATTACAGACTACAAAGGGAAGCACAGCTGCGAGCTGCCCAGTGACACGAGCCTACCAGACGAGCTAAATTACTTCTATGCTCGCTTCGAGGCAAGTAACACTGAAACATGCATGAGAGCATCAGCTGTTCCGGACGACTGTGTGATTATGCTATCCGTAGCCAATATGAGTAAGACCTTTAAACAGGTCAACATTCACAAGGCCGAAGGGCCAGATGGATTACCAGGACGTGTACTCCGAGCATGCGCTGACCAACTGGCAAGTGTCTTCACTGACATTTTCAACCTCTCCCTGTCTGAGTCTGTAATACCAACATGTTTCAAGCAGATCACAACAGTCCCTGTACCCAAGAACACTAAGGTAACCTTCCTAAATGACTACCGACCCATAGCACTCATGTCTGTAGCCATGAAGTGCTTTGAAAGGCTGGTCATGGCTCACATCAACACCATTATCCCAGAAACCCTAGACCCACTCAAATTTGTATATCGCCCAAACAGATCCACAGATGATGCAATCTCTATTGCGCTCCACACTGCCCTTTCACACCTGGACAAAAGGAACACCTATGTGAGAATGCTATTCATTGACTACAGCTCAACGTTCAACACCATAGTGCCGTCAAAGCTCATCACTAAGCTAAGGACCCTGGGACTAAACACCTCCCTCTGCAACTGGATCCTCAACACGGGGGCCCCCCTCAGGGGTGTGTACTCCCTGTTCACCCATGACTGCCTGGCCAGGCACGACTCCAACACCATCATTAAGTTTGCCGATGACACAACAGTGCTAGGCCTGATCACCGACAATGATGAGACAGCCTATAGGGAGGAGGTCAGAGACCTGGCCGTGTGGTGCCAGGATGACAACCTCTCCCTCAATGTGATCAAGACAAAGGAGATGATTGTGGACTACAGGAAAAAGAAGAGGACCGACCACGCCCCCATTCTCATCGACGAGGCTGTAGTGGAGCAGGTTGAGAGCTTAAAGTTCCTTGGTGTCCATATCACCAACAAACTAACATGGTAAGTGTGCCTTGAATTCTAAATAAATAAATCATATACAGTTTCACCAGCAAAGCACCCCCACACAATAACACCTCCTCCTCCATGTTTTACGGTGGGAAATACACATGCGGAGATCATCCGTTCACCCACACAGCGTCTCACAAAGACACGGCGGTTGGAACCAAAAATCTCAAATCTGGACTCCAGACCTCCTCTGAACAATTGATGTTGAAATGTGTCTGTTACTTGAGCTCTGTGAAGCATTTATTTGGGCTGCAATTTCTGAGGCTGGTAACTCTAATGAACTTATCCTCTGCAGAGGATGTAACTCTGGGTCTTCCATTCCTGTGGCGGTCCTCATGAGAGCCAGTTTCATCATAGCGCGCTGCACTTGAAGAAACTTTCAAAGTTCTTGAAATGTTCCATATTGACTGACCTTCATGTCTTAAAGTAATGATGGACTTTTGGATTTCTCTTTGCATATTTGAGCTGTTGTTGTCATAATATGATATTTTACCAAATAGGGCTGTCTTCTGCATACCCCCCCTACCTTGTCAACAACACAACTGATTGGCTCAAACACATTAATAAGGAAAGAAATTCCACAAATTAACTTTTAAGAAGGCACACCTGTTAATTGAAATGCATTACAGGTCCTCATGGAGCTGGTTGAGAGAATGCCAAGAGTGTGCAAAGCTGTCATCAAGGCAAAGGGTGGCTTTTTGAAGAATCTCAAATATAAAATATATCTTGATTTGTTTAACACTTTTTTGGCTACTACATGATTCCATATGTGTTATTTCATAGTTTCTACAATGTAGAAAATAGTAAAAAATTAAGAAAAACCCTTGAATGAGTAGGTGTTCTAAAACTTCTGACCGGTAGCGTAGGTAGGGGTAAAGTGACTATGGATAGATAATAAACAGAGAGTAGCAGCAGGGTAAAGAAAATGCAATGTAAATATTCTGGGTAGCCATTTGATTAGCTGTTTAGCAGTCTTATTTTACATTACATTTTAGTCATTTAGCAGACGCTCTTATCCAGAGTGACTTACAGGAGCAATTAGGTTTAAGTGCCTTGCTCAAGGGCACATCGACAGATTTTTCACCTAGTCGGCTTGGGGATTAGAACCAGCAACCTTTCAGTTACTGGCACTACGCTCTTAACCACTAAGCTACCTGCCGCCCAGCTACCTTATGGCTTCGGGGTAGAAGCTGTTAAGAAGCCTTTTGGACCTAGACTTGGCCCTCCGGTACCGCTTGCCGTGCGGTAGCAGAGAGAACATTCTATGACTAGGGTGACTTGAGTATTGTGCCATTTTTAGGGCCTTCCTCTGACACAGCCTGGTATAGAGGTCCTGGATGGCAGGAAGCTTGGCCCCAGTGATGTACTGGGCCGTACACACTACCCTCTGTATCGCCTTGCAGTCGGAGGCCGAGCAGTTGCCATACCAGGCGGTGATGCAACCAGTCAGGATGCTCTCGATGGTGCAGCTGTAGAACCGTTTGAGGATCTGAGGACCCATGCCAAATCTTTTCAGTGTCCTGTTTCAACTGATCATCATCTGGTGAGTGGAGCTGTGTTTTTTTTTTATGCAGCTTGCTTGCTGTTGTTAGCTATCTAACTTATATGTTGCATTTAAACTTTAGATCACCAGTTACTTTGTGTGCTGAACGTGATTTTCTTTTTGCAATGGGAAGTAATAGTTGCCCATTTTGATTGGGAAATGCTTGCCCTAGTGGTTCTGTTTTTTATTCTTACGATTGGGACCTACTGGCCTTTTATGTCCGAGGGAATGGGCTGCTTATCCTTTAACATCATGCTGTGTGTCCCTACTGTCTATCTATCAGCCCTATGTGTATTACAAAAAGTACACTCTCCTTATGGTCGCTGTCCTTTCAGCATCATGAGCGAGTCACACACATCCTTTGACGTGTCACTGTTGTCGCTTTTGGTGATAGTGTGATAGTGATGGTGTTGGTTGCATTATCCGTGTGGGTGCTTAATTTGACCACACTGTTGAAGGATACATTTTCCTGCACTGCAGGAAATGAAAACTTGTACCGTATTCGAGGTTTAAAAATGCTTCTAAAGTTTGTAATTTCCACTTTAAAATGTCAGACTTGATTTGCCCTTATGAAAAAATGTACTGTATCAACCCATACAAAAATGTCCATTAATTATAATCCACATAGTAATTCACATTTGCTGTTACATCAGGATTCTTTTCCTGCTGTGAGAAACTGGTCAAATTGAGATCCTATACGTTACCTAGGTAGTTGTCTCACATGACATCTCCATTAATGTTAATGGACGTTCCAGTAATGTTTTCTCCGAATCAATTTAATTGAATCAGACATGATTACTGAAGAATGTTTAGGGAACATTATTGGAACAATCATGTCATAACATTACACTGTAACTTTATAAGAGTATTGAGGGAATGTTCCCTGCTTGTTGTTATAGTTGTCTCGGATGACATCTCCATTAATGTTAGCGGAACTTTCCAGTAATGTTTTCTCAGAACCAATTTAATTGAATCAGACATGATTACTGAAGAATGTTTAAGGAACATTATTGGAATAATCATGTCATAACATCATACTGTAACTTTATGACAGCATTGTGGGAATATTCCCTGCTTGTTGTATGGGTCTTTTTAATAACATCTCCATCAACATTCTCAGAACCATTTCTATTGCTCTCATATTTTGTTGCGGCAGTATGTTCTAAAAACATTAGTAGTACATTGTGTTATTACATTACCTGGAAACCTATGAGAATGTTTGGGGGATGTTCTGTTGTGGTTGTTACAGATGTTATGCACAACATGTTAGTGAATGTTTGGAGAACATTCCAATGATGTTTCATTTAAAATATTTTCTGGAGAAAAAAAACAGAAACATTCTTTGAATGTTATCAGAAACATTCTTTGAATGTTATCAAAAACATTATTTGAATGTTACCAAAAACATTATTTGAATGTTATCAAAAACATGGTTATAATCCTAATGTTAGATAAAACCCTAACTAGAACTATGGAAATCTTAGCTAATGATCTGGGATTGTTCCCGGTTTGCTGGGAACCCTGTCATGAAAGTCAACAAGCAAAAAGCATCTGTCCTGTTTGATAGTCAGGGTAAAAATGTAAGTGTGTTAATTTACTGTTTTCAGATGTAATTATCTTGTGGAGAGAGTGAGAGAGGAAGAGGGGATTACCTGTGGGTATTTATTGACAACAGCCTGGTCTCACATTACACCTGACCCTCTGGTATTCCCCCACAGCTTTCTGCCATAAAAAATGTGTAAAACGCTCACTAACCAATAACCGTCCACACAGTGACACACACGCAGGATTCAGCATATTTACTTCTATGATTTGAACCGCTCCTCATCCCCCTACTCAAGAACAGTAACAAGCAAACATACACTATACAGTGGGGGGAAAAAAAGTATTTAGTCAGCCACCAATTGTGCAAGTTCTCCCACTTAAAAAGATGAGAGAGGCCTGTCATTTTCATCATAGGTACACGTCAACTATGACAGACAAATTGAGAAGAAAAAAATCCAGAAAATCACATTGTAGGATTTTTTATGAATTTATTTGCAAATTATGGTGGAAAATAAGTATTTGGTCACCTACAAACAAGCAAGATTTCTGGCTCTCACAGACCTGTAACTTCTTCTTTAAGAGGCTCCTCTGTCCTCCACTCGTTACCTGTATTAATGGCACCTGTTTGAACTTGTTATCAGTATAAAAGACACCTGTCCACAACCTCAAACAGTCACACTCCAAACTCCACTATGGCCAAGACCAAAGAGCTGTCAAAGGACACCAGAAACAAAATTGTAGACCTGCACCAGGCTGGGAAGACTGAATCTGCAATAAGTAAGCAGCTTGGTTTGAAGAAATCAACTGTGGGAGCAATTATTAGGAAATGCAAGACATACAAGACCACTGATAATCTCCCTCGATCTGGGGCTCCACGCAAGATCTCACCCCGTGGGGTCAAAATGATCACAAGAACGGTGAGCAAAAATCCCATAACCACACGGGGGGACCTAGTGAATGACCTGCAGAGAGCTGGGACCAAAGTAACAAAGCCAACCATCAGTAACACACTACGCCGCCAGGGACTCAAATCCTGCAGTGCCAGACATGTCCCCCTGCTTAAGCCAGTACATGTCCAGGCCCGTCTGGAGTTTGCTAGAGTGCATTTGGATGATCCAGAAGAGGATTGGGAGAATGTCATATGGTCAGATAAAACCAAAATAGAACTTTTTGGTAAAAACTCAACTCGTCGTGTTTGGAGGACAAAGAATGCTGAGTTGCATCCAAAGAACACCATACCTACTGTGAAGTATGGGGGTGGAAACGTCATGCTTTGGGGCTGTTTTTCTGCAAAGGGACCAGGACAACTGATCCGTGTAAAGGAAATAATGAATGGGGCCATGTTTCGTGAGATTTTGAGTGAAAACCTCCTTCCATCAGCAAGGGCATTGAAGATGAAACGTGGCTGGGTCTTTCAGCATGACAATGATCCCAAACACACCGCCCGGGCAACGAAGGAGTGGCTTCGTAAGAAGCATTTCAAGGTCCTGGAGTGGCCTAGCCAGTCTCCAGATCTCAACCCCATAGAAAATCTTTGGAGGGAGTTGAAAGTCCGTGTTGCCCAGCGACAGCCCCAAAACATCACTGCTCTAGAGGAGATCTGCATGGAGGAATGGGCCAAAATACCAGCAACAGTGTGTGAAAACCTTGTGAAGACTTACAGAAAACGTTTGACCTGTGTCATTGCCAACAAAGGGTATATAACAAAGTATTGAGAAACTTTTGTTATTGACCAAATACTTATTTTCCACCATAATTTGCAAATAAATTCATAAAAAATCCTACAATGTGATTTTCTGGAAAAAAAATTCTCATTTTGTCTGTCATAGTTGACGTGTACCTATGATGAAAATTACAGGCCTCTCTCATCTTTTTAAGTGGGAGAACTTGCACAATTGGTGGCTGACTAAATACTTTTTTCTCCCACTGTATATACAAAAGTATGTGGACACCCCTTGAAATTAGTGGATTCGACTTTCAGCCACACCCATTGCTGCAAGGTGTATAAAATCGAGCACACCGCCATGCAATCTCCATAGACAAACATTGGCAGTAGAATGGCCTAACTGAAGAGCTCAGTGGCCATACAAAAATGGTTTGTCGAGATCGGTGTGGAAGAACTTGACTGGTCTGCACAGAGCCCTGACCTCAACCTCATCGAACACCTTTGGGATGAATTGGAACGCCGACTGCAAGCCAGGCCTAATCTCCCAACATCAGTCCCTGACCTCACTAATGTGGCTGAATGGAAGCAAGTTCCCGCAGCAATGTTCCAACATCTAGTGGAAAGCCTTTCCAGAAAAGTGGAGGCTGTTATAGCAGCAAAGGGGGGACCAACTCCATATTAATGCCCATGATTTTAGAATGAGATGTTTGACGAGCAGGTGTCCACATACTTTTGGTCATCTAATGTATTTCAACGGCAGCTTTATCACTGCTCCATAGCAGATGATTGTTCTGTGCAGCAGCAATGTGGAGTAAGCCAGGCATGACAGCTCCCTCCTGCTCTGACACCATGTTAAAACAGAACAGGAAATGAGACAGAATGAAGACCTGGGCCAGAAAAATATCCATCAGCCTTCATTTCTCTCAGGCTTGTTCACTTCGTCTCTCTCTCTCTCTCTCTCTCTCTCTCTCTCTCTCTCTCTCTCTCTCTCTCTCTCTCTCTCTCTCTCTCTCTCTCTCTCTCTCTCTCTCTCTCTCTCTCTCTCTCTCTCTCTCTCTCTCTCTCTCTCTCTCTCGCTCTCTTTCTTTCTGTTGGTGGCTGTGGTCCAGAGGAAAGCACCTAGATGCACACTCTGGGAGGGAGATTATCGACTCCTCATTGGGCCCATGTGGAAACCATTTCCCCGTAATCTCCAGTAATTGTATCCGTATTACGAGGAGAGACCTGGTTTTAATTTTCTCTCCATCGTCTTGACCGGGCGATGCTGTAACTACGGTACAGTACATTGCAGCAGGCTTGGCCATGGCCAGACATACTGATGCAAATTGATGCAGAGGCCATTAAAAGTTTGTAAAAATAAGGGTGAATAGATTTCCTGTTTTAACAAACCAATGATACATTCATGTTAATGTACTTTCTGTCCTTCCTCTGAACCCACCAACAACAGTCTACCTCACTTCACATTACGATCATATCCACTCAAACAGCCACATCTTGACGTTAGTTGTTCAAGCTT
The DNA here is from genome assembly GCF_964263955.1 of Coregonus lavaretus. Taxonomy (NCBI): domain Eukaryota; kingdom Metazoa; phylum Chordata; class Actinopteri; order Salmoniformes; family Salmonidae; genus Coregonus; species Coregonus lavaretus. The sequence continues at coordinate 55,550,499 of NC_139997.1, read as the reverse complement.
GTATTGATATTCAAGTTTGTTTTATTTATCTGAAAAATGAAGTACCACAGTGTGCAACCTTATCTCAGAGCATTTTGTATTATTCTGTACCTAAATCAGACACACTCCATTTAGTATGATATGTTATGTTTCGTATGGTACTCAGACCCCTTGACTTTTTCAACATTTTGTTAGGTTACAGCCTTATTCTAAAAATGATTAAATTGTTTTTTTCCCCTCATCAATCTACACACAATACCCCATAATGTCATTAGAATGGAGCCGGAGGAGATGGCTGCCGTTTTACGGGCTCCTAACCAATTGTGCTATTGTGTTTTTCATGTTATTTGTAACTTATTTTGTACATAATGTTTCTGCCACCATCTCTTATGACCGAAAATAGCTTCTGGATGTCAGGACAGTGATTACTCACCTCGTACTAGAGTAAGATTTTTTCTTTAACGAGTCGGACGCAAAGGATTTTCTTCAGACACCCGACAAGGCCCAAATCCCCGTCATTCACATGAGAAAGAGACGGAGAAATCGGCGACGTAGGTCAGGGGTGCCTTGTAAGGATCCGACGGAGAGTGGGTAATCTGCCTCTACCATCAGTCCTATTAGCTAACGTACAATCATCGGAAAACAAAATGGACAACCTAAGATCACCGATATCCTACCAACAGGACATTAAAAACTGTAATAACTTCTGTTTCACCGAGTCGTGGCTGAATGACGACATGGATAACATACAGCTGGCAGGATATATGCTGCATCGGCAAGATAGAACAGCTGCCTCCGGTAAGACAAGGGGTGGCGGTCTGTGTATATTTGTAAACAACAGCTGGTGCACAAAATCTAATATTAAGGAAGTCTCAAGGTTTTGCTCGCCTCAGATAGAGTATCTCATGATAAGCCGTAGACCACACTATTTACCAAGATAGTTTTCATCTATATTTTTCATAGGTGTCTATTTACCACCACAAACCGATGCTGGCACTAAGACCGCACTCAATGAGCTGTATATGGCCATAAGCAAACAGTTAAATGCTCATCCAGAGGCGGTGCTCCTAGTGGCCGGGGACAATAATGCAGGGAAACTTAAATCCCTTTTATCTAATTTCTACCAGCATGTTAAATGTGCAACCAGAGGAAAAAAAACTCTTGACCACCTTTACTCCACACACAGAGAAGCGTACAAAGCTCTCCCTCGCCCTCCATTTGGCAAATCTGACCATAATTGTATACTCCTGATTCCTGCTTACAAGCAAAAACTAAAGCAGGAAGCAGTGACTCGGTCAATAAAGAAGCGGTCAGATAACGCAAATGCTAAGCTACAGGACTGTTTTGCTAGTACATACTGGAATATGTTCCGGGATTCTTCAGATGGCATTGAGGAGTACACCACATCAGTCACTGACTTCATCAATAAGGGCATCAATGACGTCGTCCCCACAGTAACCGTACATACATACCCCAACCAGAAGCCATGGATTACAGGCAACATCCGCACTGAGCTAAAGGGTAGAGATGCCGCTTTCAAGGAGCGGGACTCTAACCCGGACACTTATAAGAAATCCCGCTATGCCCTCCGACAAACATTCAAACAGGCAAAGCGTCAATACAGGACTAAGATTGAATCGTACTACACTGGCTCCGACGCTCGTCGGATGTGGAAGGGCTTGCAAACTATTACAGACTACAAAGGGAAGCACAGCCGCGAGCTGCCCAGTGACACGAGCCTACCAGATGAGCTAAATTACTTCTATGCTCGCTTCGAGGCAAGGAACACCGAAGCATTCATGAGAGCATCAGCTGTTCCAGACAACTGTGTGATCACGCTCTCCGTAGCCAATGTGACTAAGACCTTTAAACAGGTCTACATTCACAAGGCGGATTACCAGGACGTGTACTCCGAGCATGCGCTGACCAACTGGCAAGTGTCTTCACTGACATTTTCAACCTGTCCCTGACTGAGTCTGTAATACCAACATGTTTCAATCAGACCACCATAGTCCCTGTGCCCAAGAACACTAAGGTAACCTGCCTAAATGACTACCAACCCGTAGCACTCACATCTGTAGACATGAAGTGCTTTGAAAGGCTGGTCACGGCTCACATCAACACCATTATTCCAGAAACCCTAGACCCACTCCAATTTGCATACCAACCTAACAGATCCACAGATGATGCAATCTCAATCGCACTACCCTTTCCCACTATAGTGCCCTCAAAGCTCATCACTAAGCTAAGGATCCTGGGACTAAACACCTCCCTCTGCAACTGGATCCTGGACTTCCTGACAGGCCGCCCCCAGGTGGTAAGGGTAGGTAAAAACACATCTGCCACGCTCATCCTCAACACAGGGGCCCCTCAGGGGTGCGTGCTCAGTCCCCTACTGTTCTCCCTGTTCACCCATGACTGCATGGCCAGGCACGACTCCAACACCATCATTAAGTTTGCAGACAACACAACAGTGGTAGGCCTGATCACCGACAACGATGAGACAGCCTATAGGGAGGAGGTCAGACACCAGGCCGTGTGGTGCCAGGATAACAACCTCTCCCTCAACATGATCAAGACAAAGGAGATGATTGTGGACTACAGGGGGAAAAAAGAGCACTGAGCACGCCCCCATTCTCATCAACGGGGCTGTGGTGGAACAGGTTGACAGCTTCAAGTTCCTTGGTGTCCACATCACCAACAAACTATCATGGTCTAAACACACCAAGACAGTCGTGACGAGGGCACGACAAAGCCTATTCCCCCTCAGGAGACTGAAAAGATTTGACATGGGTTCTCAGATCCTCAAAAGGATCTACAGCTGCACCATCGAGAGCATCCTGACTGGTTGCATCACTGCCTGGTATGGCAACTGCTCGGCCTCCGACCGCACGGCATTACAGAGGGTAGTGCGTATGGCCCAGTACATCACTGGGGCCAAGCTTCCTGCCATCCAGGACCTCTATACCAGGCAGTGTCAGAGGAAGGCCCTAAATATTGTCAAATACTCCAGCCACCCTAGTCATAGACTGTTCTCTCTGCTACCGCACGGCACGTGGTACCGGAGTGCCAAGTCTAGGTCCAAAAGGCTTCTTAACAACTTCTACCACTAAGCCATAAGACTCCTGAACAGCTAATCAAATGGCTATTTGCATTGTCCCCCGTTGTCCACCCCACCCCCTCTTTTACGCTGCTGCTACTCTGTGTTTATTATCTATGCATAGTCACTTTAACTTTACCTACATGTACATATTACCTCAATTACCTCGACTAACCTGGGCCCCCTCACATTGACTCTTTACCGGTACCGCCTGTATATAGCCTCGCTACTGTTATTTACTGCTGCTCTTTTAATTTTTAATTTTTAATTTTTTTATTCATAAATTTTTTACTTAACACTTATTTTTCTTAAAACTGCATTGCTGGTTAAGGGCTTGTAAGTAAGCATTTCACTGTAATATACCTGTTGTATTCGGCGCATGTGACAAATATAATTTGATTTGATTTGAATTACAAAGCAAAAACATGTTTTTAGACATTTATGCAAAAAAAAAAAATTTATAATAATACTGAAATTATACATTTACATAAGTGTTCAGACCCTTTACTCAGTACTTTGTTGAAGCACTGGTCTCAAGTACTACAACACTGGTTAAAGGGTTATGGTTAGGGTTAGGGTTTAGGTTAGGTGTAGCTAAAATAGTTAAAATTAGGGTTAGGGGAAGGGTTAGCTAACATGCTAAGTAGTTGCAAAGTAGCTAAAAGGTGGTAAGTAGTTGAAAAGTTGCTAATTAGCTAAAATGCTAAAGCTGTCTGTGATGAGATTTTAACCCATCCACCCCAACCAACCACCCTCCTTTCGTTTTTGCCTTAAAATTGGAAGGCCCTCAAAATTGTCAAAGACTCCAGTCACCCTAGTCATAGACTGTTCTCTCTGCTACCGCACGGCAAGCGGTACCGGAGTGCCAAGTCTAGGTCCAAAAGACTTCTCAACAGCTTCTACCCCCAAGCCATAAGACTCCTGAACAGCTAATCATGGCTACCCGGACTATTTGCACTGCCCCCCCACCCCATCCTTTTTACGCTGCTGCTACTCTGTTAAGTATTTATGCATAGTCACTTTAACTCTACCCACATGTACATATTACCTCAACTAGCCGGTGCCCCCGCACATTGACTATGCAACGGTACCCCCCTGTATATATAGCCTCCCTACTGTCACTTTATTCTATTGTATATATAGCCTCCCTACTGTCACTTTATTTTTTACTTCTGCTCTTTTTTTTCTCAACACTTTTTTGTTGTTGTTTTATTCTTACTTTTTTGTTTAAAATAAATGCACTGTTGGTTAAGGGCTGTAAGTAAGCATTTCACTGTAATGTCTGCACCTGTTGTATTCGGCGCATGTGACCAATAAAATTTGATTTGATTTGATTTTATTTGATTTGATTTGATTTGTCTTATGTAACCATACCAAACATAACATATCATACTAAATGGAGTGTCTCTGATTTACGTACAGAATAATAAGAAATGCTCTGAGACCAGTTTGCAGTGTGAGATATAACTATCACCTAGCTGGAACCCAGACTCTCTAACCTGCTGTATAGTGTCTATATCAGAACAGCACCACCAGGAATACGGTTGTATGGCCGATGGCAGTATTATTATGCAATATACAGGTAGGTATGACTAGGTAGTGTTGCCCTAGCTCTGTCTGCCCACCAGCATAGGGAAATAACCAGAGCATATTGCTCCAGGCTAACACTGATTGGAGTCTGGTTTTTATTGCTGCCTCCAGCAAACCCATTAGCACTTTGTCACATGAGGTCAGCTCACTTACGTTATGCAGGGATGCCCAACCTTGTAGAACCCAGCAGAGCAGAACAAGCAGAGGCAATTTATGATTTAGTAAGTGGTCTACTAGTACTTAGAGATCATGTTTTGGGAGAAACAGATATTTTGATTGTATGCTTATCATTATTTATAATGCATGTAAAATTAAGTTTAAATTCCTTGAACACCCTTATTGACACAGGCATTGACTCACGAAAGCATAAATATTATGCGCAACTCTCATTAATTACAGTTAAACATCTTTGGACAAGATGACCCTCTGGCCTTAAAAAAATCATTGCTTCCACGAACAATCTGGATTTGAAATTGCCCAAGTACCCCAAATGTGGTCAATTTGATACAATTGCAGTGTAACTCTTTCACCCTTGGTTTAATGGGGCCTGGTAATTATACTATACCACCCACTTCTCTCCTCCCTCTAAACTGGCCTTTAATACGGTTTCCATTACAATATTATCCATTCATTTCTCCTCTCAGCTCGGCTGTGGAGCGCAGAGTCAGAACACATTACCGGCGCTGCAGTCAAAATAACATTACATCCACAGCGACACGACCCTCTCTGTGTTCCTCTGCTCTCTGGCGTGACCCCATATCCTGAACACAGCGGCCTGGGAGAGACAGAGACACAGCACTACACTGAAAGGGAAGGGTGACTCCCCCTGGTCTCCATAGAAACAGGACAGACTGCCGAATGTTAACCCAATAGTAACATTATGCTGCAGTCCAGCAGCCTGGAGATAGCTTTTAAAGGATGAAATAATACTGGTTTAAAGTCATCCATTTCACTGGACACCTGGTATAATTCTCAGAGCCAAACATATGTGTTTGTTCAAATAAAGTGACTAAAGTTACAGGGGGAAATTTGGGCATGGTCTCTTATTCATTCTGGCTATGATTCTTATATACTGTAGGATGTTGAAACAGATGTGTTTGAGTCAGAACTTCTATATGGTAAAGGTAGGTGTAGGTCTGTCTTGGCTGTGAAAAAGCTGATCCTAGACCAGCCCTTACATACAGTATGGGAAACTTTTCCCCAAAGTGCCGTGGCAGCATCATCTTCACCATCCTCATCAGGCTGGATCTCCTGAGCTCTCTCTCTTGCTCTCTCTCTCTGTCTCTGAATCTGACCAGCTATCACAGCAGTAGCAGCATGCCTCAGCACTACCCAGATGATAGATGAACCGTGCCCCGGGCTGCAGCCTCAACAATCAGTTATTTTCCCTGAGAAGAAGAGAGTGTTTTAGAAATATAAGAAACATCAGGCCCCACAACACTCACATCAAACTACCCACCTCAAATCCCCTACCTCTCCACCACTCCCTCCCAACTGTAAAAATAAATAAATAAGCATTGCGGGCTTGATACATTAGCCTGTGAATGATAGGCCAAAGACCTCCCTTAATTGCTTTTTCCTTGTAGTGTCTCAATTTATTTTTTCCTGAACTCAAAGCACACACTGGGCTCTTTTATGATGGATGATGGTAGGAGGATGCACCGGCTCGGGTAAACTGTGAGGGGCTTTGATTAACGATGCTGCTAGGAATCCCCCAGGAACCTGCAGGAGAATAACATTGTTATCTGGAAACAGCTGCTGCTCCCAGAGACCAGGGGCCCCCGGGGGCACGCACCAGGCAAGGGCCCCACAGCCACAGCCACATACACCACTGGCCAGAGGGAGAGAGAGACCGTAATACAGAGAAAGTGTTATAAAACATTTCAGCGAGTGACCAAATAGAAAGACAGAGTGTGTAGTAGTGAGAGACACTGAGCTAAGTTGATGAAGGTCCCATGAGGAGGAGCCAGGGAATGAGCTGGTTGACATGGGTACAGAATTTAAAGGAATGGTGAGGAGGGGTGAGGGGTGAGGGAGATGTGCTAGACATGAGAAACGTCTCAGTGGGGAGACTATGTCAGAAGGGGCTAAACCTCCCTGGCAGCCCTGTGTCATATCAGACATTGCATCAGAGTGGCTCCCTAAAGGAACTACATGTCCACAAGACTCTCTACAACACCACTCACTACTATCCATATTCTAGCAACCATGCAACTTTTTGTTATTATTATCATTCAGTGAATGATAGCTAATTAGATAACAAGGCAGTAAGCTGACTGAAGTGGCTCTTAAAATATGAATTCAAATTTTTTTCCTACAAACAAATGTGCTCCCTCCTTCTCTAAAACAGACAGGTTAGTGAATACATCCTCTGGTGTTTCTGTAAAGCTGAAATACATGCAACATGCCATTTGTACAATAAGAGGAAGGTGACTTTGGCTGAGGCAGGGAGACTCCACAAGTCTCCTTCAACAAGGTCCCAAAACATCTGCCCAGCTGACTAGAGCCTGGGTTTTAATTTGTCATCCCCAACACTGGACCTCCACGCCTCTACCCAAGCGCTGCTCTCTGGATCCCAGCCAGGCTGCTCTAAGGCGGGGTAGTGTTGCTGTGGCCCCCCTGGATCCGTGACAATAATGTGCACTGCGGAGCGACACGTATCCAGATGGCATGAAGTCTTAATTGTGGGCAGCTTGGGTTGTTTCATTCCCCTTTCATTCTCCCCTCAAGCTACTCCCCTCCCCTCCATCACTGAAATCAAAGGAGGGCAGTTGTGTGCCCCCTTCCCTCTCTGTTCCTCAGCTAGACGAGGGGGAGAGGGGACAGCTCGAAGCAAACGTTTTTGGACAGGAGCCACAGTCCGTCAGGCCACGTCTGGGCTGGTGTATGAGGCGTCAGGGACTCGGGGAGGGTGCTGGGGCTCTGCCTGGGCAATTTTGTCCGCCATTGTCAGGGCTCACCCCATTCTCACCCCCTCATCGCCCCCTTCTCATGGTCCCTGTTTGTTTGTTCCTCCAGGCATCCGCGACAGTGCTGGCCGGCCGACTGAGAGTGCTGCAGCAGCACTGGGAATGTGTGAGTAGAACACTGGGCCGGCTGGTTTATTTTTGCTGCAGCTTGGTTGAAGTGCCCGTGGTTGGGTGCCCACATGTTGTTTTCTCTCCTTGTGCGTAAATGTTTACATGAGACTGGAATTTTCTGAAATATGATGTGCTCGAATAAATTTGAGTGGAGGAGTTCTGTCAAACACAGTGAATCATGTTTGTTTTACGATGGAGAGATTTATACACTAGAAAAATTGGAAAATGTTGTCAAAACACTCAACCAAAATCTAAATCCGTGACCAATCTTTGTCACACACACACACACACAAACACACACAAACATACTCTTTACATAAATGGTTTTCACTTTTTTTCTCAAGACACTTGGTAGGCTAGTATAAGACAGTTGGCCTAATAGGTTTAACCTATTTAACCTAATAGGTTACCTTGGGGTCAACAAGAGAGCCTTTATGCCACAGAAATCCTGCAGGCCTGTGTAGGCCTATGATAAACACTTCTCTGACATTCACCTCCTCATCATCGCATCAGGTCAAAAAGGCTGAAGCAGGTGTTGATATAACATTCAATGCTTTAATCACTTTTTTTATTATTATTATTGCTAATCAAAAGTGTTTTAGAAGGCTCCAAAGGCAGCAATTGATCTTATTATCCCAACATGACTGCATCCCAGGTTGGGGTGAACATGATTATTTTCCCTCTCTCTTAATGAAGAGGGTCTCAAAAAAAGTTTTGAATAACAATGAAAATAATAAAAAAAGATTCTGGGGGGAAAACTTTCTTCATTGTCTGTATTAATTTAAGTCTCATTTAATGACTGCGGGAATCAAACCCGCCATGGGGGAGTGGGTGGTGAGACGCAGCGCTGAGCCAACAAACAAACAGAGAGAGAGAGAGAGAGAGAGAGAGAGGGGGAAAACAGAGAGAGAAAAACTCACTGAGAGACACAGAGACATCAGAATACATCAGTCCGAAAATAGACTTGCTTTTTGTTTCATCCGACAGAGAAAGGTGTAGTTAATTAAAGTCAGATGTTCCACCACGCGCCAGAGCCAGGTAGAGCGCGAGAAAAGCGCGAGCCACCCTGACAATGCACACGAGCAATGTAAATGCGAGGGTAATGGCTGTCATCTCCTGACAGCTTTAAATGGCCTTTTAGTTTGCCGCGCAGAGCTGTCATAGAGAAACACATTAAGAATGCGTATGTAGACAGCCGAATCTGCGAGGCACATCATTATTAACAAACTGCGAAGAGCCTCTCGTTCACCGCCCTTCACAGAGGCCAGGATATGTAGTCGGATCTCCCCTCCTTGCGCGGACTAGAAACAAAGCGCTGTCAGGGGGAACGAGCAGTGCAGTGCCACAAAGGAGGTTTTGGGGTGCCAATCACCCAGGGCGCACTACGTTTGTACACATTACCACCGACCCTGGTGGGAACATGAAACGAACCCCGGTGATGTTAATTTAACTCTGCCTGTTCCACGACTACCCTATTGTGATCCTGGGGCTTTGCTTTCCTGTTTGCTGGCTAGATTTGTTTGCTTGCATCCTTATGATTTCTGATGCATCTCTTCTCCCTTTGTTTTCCTATACAGTGCTTTTTTCTCCACTGCTTGAGGGAGGAACACTATTACCACCCCCACTACACACACACACACACACACACACACACACACACACACACACAGAGAGAGAGAGAGAGAGAGAGAGAGAGAGATAGAGAGAGAGAGAGAGAGAGAGAGAGAGAGAGAGAGAGAGAGAGAGAGAGAGAGAGAGAGAGAGAGAGAGAGAGAGAGCAAGGAACACCACATGTAGGCTACAGTTCAAATATATTCCATCAGAGTGATTGTTCATTCTTTAATTCTTAGTCATTCTGAAAGCTTCAGAGTATTTGATTGGCTCCATTTTAGAGTCCATGGCTGACCTCATTCTACAAGGCATCCTATTGGCCAAAGCTTTCTGCAAGCCAGTGACCATGTTCAGGGTCAGAGGTGAGGCAACAGAAAAATGAAATTAGAGTTAATGGATTCTCATATGTTTATTCACACAGGTGCTTTGACTGTTTTGTCTTCTCCTCAGTGTGTGTGTGAGGAGGGGCCGTCACTGAGGGAGCCGTTTGCAGCGAGATCACGTTCCCTCCCATGAGAGATGTGGTAAAAACCCAGAGTGCTTTGCAGCACAACCAGAGACTGTGTTGGAGTAAGGAAGATTTGCATTACATTATGGCAGCGAAACAAAGAGGGGCTTCAAGTCCACCTCAGCCTGTATGGCTATTAATGTGGGTCAGTGTACAATTACAGTTCTGGGTCTAGTTTTTATGAGAGTGTGTGGCTGTGTGAGTATGCAACCTTTATAATTGTATTTGGGATGTTATATGTTGGTGTTTGCCTTTTAAAAAATGATTTTGCTCTGTACAGTGAGTCAGTGTGCAGTTTGCTTAAGAGTGTACGTACATGGTTCTGGCCATGAAGGAACAGAAAAAACCTTTAGAGTCAGTCAGCTATGCGATTGTGCCGACATGCAGACCCAAAAGTCAAGTTCAGGTCAAGCTAACATTTGGGTTAGAGCCCCATGGCCTGACCATGCATGACAGCCAGCTAATGACCATGCTGTAATTAGTCTTTAAGTGCATCCCCATTAGAGACACTTGGTGTATTGCATCACTTCCAAATGACTTTTCTACCCTAACAGTTTACCCTGCCCAGTCCCATTGACTCCCTTTCACCACATTGGGGCACCACATGGCTGGATCCTCAACCCTCCCTCCAGACAGACAGTGGAGACTGGGGGGGGGTCCCATCAGGGTGCGTTATGATGATGATTTAGACCTCACTACACAGACCTGACACCTGTCTATAATTCCAGAGGCACTAATGAACTTGGCCCAAAAGGCTAGAGGCAGTGGGACATCCATTGATAACAGGAATGGCGGGTTCTGGGAATCGTGCTGCAGAGAGAGAAGCTACCGCAGTAGGTTAGGGGGGAAGACATTATCAGGGTAAGACACACCAGAGCTGACCAATCAGATGTTTGGGATGGTATTTGTCTCTGGGACATGCCGTGGGGGTGATGACATGGTCAGAGTTACTCAGGGAAGGTCCTGTTCCTGTAAAATAAATCTCCCTGGTCAACCATTAAGGAACTACATGAAAAGGTGGCAGGATACTCTGATATGGATATGGTCTGTCTGACTGTTTACGTCTAGGTATTAATGGCCTAATTAGCAGGGATGCTGCTCTGCGTTGGATGTGCTATCGTTGCTGTCGTTAAAGGTTAAATCTGATAGGCCTGTTATTTTGGAGCCACTCTTGACGGTCTTTATTGAAGAAGGGTCAGTGGAATAGTCTGACTCATACAATTATACATATCATGTGGGAAACATGTAATAATTGTCCATTCTGTTCAACGACTATGAATGTGCTGTGTGTAGGAAGACATTGTAATAGAAATGTGAGAGCACAATACTACCAGTCTCTTCTGATTGGATTCATATCCTCTCGTTTTCCTCAGTGGAAGGGGAAACCATTAAGTAGTCATTTTCCATTTTAATGTCGACTACAAAGTTTTACAGAGAAATAACAGAATTTAGGATCTAGCTTGTGCCACTCCAGCGTCGGGAGAAAGGGAGGCATTGATCCAGGGGTGTAATCGGGCCGTAAATTGAACGCTTAAGAATCTTGTTTTCACAGGAAGTGTTTGGTGGGATGTTATAAAATGTGCTCTTTAGGCCTGTCACCACACCGTAACTCAGGCCTCTCCCTCTGACAAAAGCCTGCTGTTTGGAGGCGCTGCACCGGCGCGCTCTCGGCTACAATTACTAAACCAGCTCGTTATCCTCCTCTCCCTCCCCCTCCCCCTCTCCCTCTTCCAACCTACATAGAGCAGAGGGGGGAGGGAGGGAGGGAGGGAGGGAGGACAGTATTAGACGCTGCTGCAACTTGTTACTGTGTACACTACAGAGTGTGATGTGTGTATGAGTCCTGCTTTTACAGCAAAACTCCTGGCCCTGATATACAGTACAAAGGTTCACTATGAGTGTCCAGAGTCAGGGCTGGAGCTGTAGCCAGAGGAATGTGTCTCAGTCAGGGTGAGAACACTCTAGTGTTGACACAGTGGATCAGAACCAGCAGTGCACCCTGCAGGGAGTGGCTCTGTTTGTCCTGGCCGGGCCACTGTAGCACAGCTGGGGCTGATAGGAGGACAGAGGGAGGGAGGAGGAGGGGGGGGGGGGGGGGGGGGGAGACAGGGCTGGTGGGTGGATAGATGCCTGGACCAGCCTTCAGTGTCTCAGTCACCACTTGCTCATAGTTTGTCAGTAGCGGGGGGACACATGTGGCGCGGCGATCCCAAAACAAAGTTTTAAAAAGCCCTGTCACTCCTCCCCTCCGAGGCCTGCCCGGGGCGTGACAAGCGCTAATGACGGGCGGACGCTGCTAAGTAACAGGCTGACAGGTGAACGGAATGTGATGACTCCATGAAATTCGGTAAAGCCTTGCATCTGTTGTTGTTAGTCTTCAGAGCCCAGTGACAACTGCTGTGGTGAAAATGGGACGTTTCAATTAGGCCAATAGAGCTATTAAAGTAAACCTGCACCCTATCCTCCTCCCTCCCTCCCTCCCCCCTCTCTCTCTCTCTCTCTAGGTCCACAGCCGGACCGTCTAATTGGATGGGTAACAAAGAGGTGCTGTGAGATCCGGCAGTTGGACTGGGAACGGGGACAGGGGGAAGCATGCGCCTGCCTCTGTCTGGGGAGTAGTGTCAGCCATGTTCAACAGCAGACGATAGGAAACTAAATACTTAGTTGATAATAAAGTCAGCGGGTATTGTTGTGACACTGTGACTCAACTCTAGGGAAATGCCAATAGTGGACTGAATAAAAATTGTATCACTGTTGTAAGTATTTCATTCTCATAACACAGGGACTAGGACACAGGGAGATATAATTATCCTATCGCCATTTCATACCAGGCCTCCCTAAGTACAGTGTATCCTCATTTACTGATTATATGGGGATGGAGATTGGCAATCAGGGTTCCTGAATCGGATATGTTCACTGATGGGTGTTGTACATGTTTATATTTTAGTTTAGATCTAACTGGGTGTGCTAAATATCCTGTCAAAGGTGTGCAAAGCAATTAAGCTTTTCTCATAATACATTTTCACTTCTGCACACCAACTCCCTCATCAAATAAAACGAAAGATGTTTGAAGGTGGAAATCAACACCTAAGATTGTCAAGAGTTTTTTAAGAATGCCAATGGGCCCATTTTCTGCTTTTTCATTGGTAATTTAAATGTACTTTCCCAGATTTCAAAATGTGGCTGGACGGCTATTGGTGAGAGTGTGTTTGGGCGGTGGGGGGGAAGGTTATTATTTCACATATTTGTTTAAGCCTTAAAACTAAAACATGTTTTTTCTCTCTCCTTAGTTCTTGGATTATTGGTCGCAGAACGTTGATTGAGGTATGCTATTATTAGTTATTGCAGATAAACGAAACAACCCTGGCTCAACACCGAGAAGCACAGAGAGCAAAGAGGAAAGAACACCACCACAACATCCACAACATCCGGGCCGGCCTACAAATGTGGCAATTGTGGCCGAGTCTGCCTCCCACAGATTGGACTTCACAGCCACAGCAGACGCTGCACTAAGACCTAACCTCCAGGCACAAGAAATCTATGGTCTCCCGAGACTGCGATGCCGCCGCCGCGACAATTATTAGGGCATGCAGCGGGCAACTAGTTGACGCTAATTCATAATTTCAAAGTACCCCAGAGTCTTGAGATATACTGTATATGCACCATTTCCCTAACTGGACTTTGACAGACTTGTTGTTGTAGTAATCAGTGCAATACTAACAGAGAGAAATCATAGGGACACAGAGACAGAAAGGGACTGTATTTCTTAGGTCCAGGCATTACAATGCTACTCAGTGTTAGGGGTAGGGGGGAACCTCTGGCTGCTTCTGTAATGTAGCGGGCAGACCACCCTTAATGAGCTGCAGGTTGCACTAAATGAGAGTAGTTGCTTGTAATCGATGTGATGTTATCTGGGTTTCCATGTCAGGTCCTAGGGCACCACATCCTTATCTCAACTAGTTCCATTCTCTCTCTATTCATTATAATGAGCCTTGTAATGAGAGAACACTTACATTCATCCCAACCTTTCCCCTGCTCCCTCTAACTTCCTCAAATTATCCAATCACACTGTATCTACATGATCCAGGGGGTGTGTGTATGTGTGTGTTCGTGCATGCTTGCATGTGAGAGGTTGCATGTTTATATGCCCTGACAATAGACAAGAGACTATTCATTCCCAGTATCAATGTTTAGATTAGGAGCCGGCAATGTTAGTAGAAGAAAGGGAAACATGGCTTAACATTATTATCCCAGTTAAAAAGCAAAGTCGTGCTGTAGCCTTGACCTTGTCTCCATGTCCCTTAATGAGTGCGAACACGTGGGGAGGACCAGCAGGCCAGTGGCTGTTAATTATTTCGGCTGTCCGTCCCGCTTTGGGCAGCAAGGCTCATGTCTGTGCCCAATTGGGAGCAATTTTGTAACCCATACCCTTGAACATTAGTAATGGAAGACGACTGGGTGAACCTATGACTACATTAACCTTCAGAGGACCAGCCTGGTGGTGTCACAGAGCCGTGACCAGCCAGGCTCCAGCTCCCCGGCCCCTCTATCTCTCTCCAGGCCACCCAGGTCTGGGGCCTTGATTGAGGGGCCACTGAGTGAGGATGCGCGGCAGCTGCAACCCGGCTATTTTTAAGGAGCGGACGCCTTTCTTCTTCCCCTTTGCGAGCCCCACTCCCTCGCCGTTCAACCTCCACACAAGGACGGCAGGTTCGGCTGAGGGGCAGCGTACCCCTGCGGTTGCCTGGCTACCCAAACGCTACACCAAGCCCACGGACGTTAGTTTGTTCTCCGCAATGAGTCTGGATCTGAGTACCTCCCCGGCGATTTCTAGAACGCAAACACATTCTAACGATGGGTTGGGCCATAGCCAGAACACACGAGCGTAAAGCAACGTTTTGAAAATGTGTCATTGGCTTTTATATACTGATTGGTTAGAAATGATCCAATTGCTGATGACTTTGTTTTGTACAACACCCCTCATTTTGACATCACCAAAAAACGACTTCAATGATGGCAGTCTCAAATTGAAGTCTGTAGCGAACATAGAGCAGTGGTAGAATTCAGTTTGAGTCGTCAGGCAACCCCTGTGGTGCACTAATTGATAAGGAGTAGAGGATGAGTGGGGGGAGAGGTGGAAAGAGAGATGTCCGAAGTTCAAACACACACGCGGTTGCTTCCTCTCGAGTATCGATTATCATCAAATCAAAGTGTATTGGTCGTGTACACAGATTTGCAGATGTTATCACAGGTGCAGCGAAATGCTTGTGTTTTCTAGCTCCAAAAGTGCAGTAATATTTAGCAATACAAAACAATACACACATAATTCAAAAAGTGAACAAAGGGAGAAGAAGAATATCAGAACAAGCAATATCGAGTGATGTTGTGAATGTGAAAGGGGAGTGTTCAGGTCAATTACAGATTATCGTTTAAAAAATGTGTCAGACCAAACATATGTACTGTATCTTTGTACTGTGTGTATGGATAGATGGATGTGTGCAATACATTTAAAAATGCATAAACTGGCAGCGTATTCTGTAAAACAACTAAAAACAAAACTTATTTGGCCAGCATGTCTCTCATACGGTGTTGTATAATTAGCATTACTGCTCATTGCGTCAGGCAAGTTTTACATCTGCTAAACCAACACTGTCCAATGGGGCCCTTAATTAATGTATCTTCTCAAAACGAGGAAGCCTTCTGTCGAGCTGCACCCCACTTCTCCCTCTTTTCAGCCACGGCTGTCCTACAAAACGCAGGGCTCCTCTCTCTCCTCTCCCCATAATGGCCCATGGCACCTCACACACTCATTAAGCCCTGCTTCCCTCAGCAGACAGGCATTTTGCCACTTTGCTGTAGGGGACAGCGGGCACATGCCTTCAGGGTATGAATCCTAATGGAGAAAGAGAGAGGGAGAGACAGACAGCCAGACAGAGAGAGAGAGAGAAAGGCCACTAATATCTGAGGTCAAATTCATGGTATAGAAGCATCTATGCTCCACTTAGGGTGCCACTTGAGCCCTCCTTTTTAGTGTGAAATGGCACATATTATGTATGCAAGTGTTTTTTTTTATTTGGTGTACTTTCAATATTTTACAATGGTCCACTTTTAAGACAAAGTTGAGAGAGCATTCTAAGATGTAATCTGACTGGGGAAAACTCTGGGGCCTTTTATAGCCTATAACTAGGCTAGGGCCCAGAGTTTTTCCTGGTTAGGTCACGTGGTCAGGAAAAAACACCTGGCCCTACCTATAACACATCAATAGCTGGTTTCCATTTTGGGTTGATTCCATTTTCATCATTCCACAGAAATTAGAGTTAGCAGGCAAGACTCTGGAATTCAAAAGAATGTCACCACAGACCAGAAAGTGCCGTGGATGCATATTAAGTGAGTTTATTGGGAAAACAAATAGTGAAATAACTGGATACTTTATGGTCATTAAAATTGCATGACTGCTTGCACACAAGTGGAATAGAACATTTTCCTCATCCTGTGAGGCAGAAGGTATGACCCACACCAGATGTCTCTATAAGACTATTGATCATTATCTCAAATGGTCTGAGTAAAAGGGAGGGTAAAATCCAGCTCAATCCTTTAAGCTTTGCTCCAAATTGTGGCAAGTATACATGTCCTGGTTTTGACGTCACATGATTCATTTTTAACACAAAAATGTAAAATCTTTTTTGGTTTCAGGACAGTAATAAGAATTATTATCAACACATTTCTCCACATACACAAACATTCAGACATCCATAAAGTATTGTACAGCTACATCTATTCTATTGATAGGAGAGGTTGAGAGGAGAGGTGCAGCGTGACAACAGCTAAAACACCTGACTGACTGACTGACTGACTGACTGACTGACTGACTGACTGACTGACTGGCTGACTGACTGACTGGCACACACACGGAGTGCCAAACAAAGCATATTTTTGTTCCGCTATCATATCTGTGGTAATGAGTGCCACTGCGACATCCTGGCCTTTCATCTCGGCAGCCCCATCACACTGAGAGCTTCAGTCAATCTGTGCAGACGCCACACCAGCCAGCGTCTGCTGTGTCTGAGGCTCTGCCTGGGTCGCCCCGCTGGCTACACACAGTCACTCTCCAGATAGGGACAGCACACTGCCACACAACAGCACAGCACTGGAACAACAACCCAACACAGTACAGCATCTTCAGAGACAGCCAACCATGCAGTAGACCTATAGTTAATTAATGGAAAGAGTTTAGCATAAACCTGTGGATAAATATCTCTGAATCTATTTGGGTCCTGATCAAAATGAGCAAAAAGGCACATATAGCTTTGTAAAATACTTTGAAGCATAAAACTTAAACAATAAACACGATGATAACATATTATCTGTGTTATCTGGCAGATGACAAACACAAATAGATTCAAAATACAGAATCCATTTGAAAAAGTGACAGGATTCTCACATTGTCATTAGATTGCATTGTGGAAGTAGCTCATTGCTGTCAGTTCACAGGTTTTCATCAGTACATCACACAAAGCTTCCACACAGCAAAAGGCCTTTTTGTTGAGATTAAACCCTTCCTTATCCACAAATACAGATATATGTTCATGTGGAATAACATTAGCATCAAGCCCTAGCCTATTCTCTAGGGGACAAACAGACTAACTTAGCGTAAATATTGTTTAGCCATTTGGAACTCTGTGTACATTGCATAGAATTCGACGCAATAAAATGTCAAAATCATTTAGTTTATGAGTTGTATTTTTCTTTAACTGCACAATAACACCCTGTTAAAGTCATAGAAACACTTCATGATTAATGTGTGGATTAGTGTTAATGTTCAAATAGGGTGTGGTGTGGCAAAATAAAATCTTGAACATCCAGGTCAACACCCCATATTACTGTAATTTGTAATGATCTAATTTGGTCCAAATTGACTCTATGCACATATAACAATGATTTCCAAGTGTTGTTGCTTTTATAGCGATTGGTTACTGGTTCTTAACGATGGAATCTGCATTAGGGGAAACAGTGCCACTGTCCACCCCATTACCTTTGTTATCGTTTTTGTTTTGTGGACAAAACGGAGGTAAGGTGTGTCAAGCAGTGTGTTAAAAAAATTGCAATACATATTCTGCTGTTCAATCGCACGTGCAATTATGTCTGAGGGAAATAACAGGGTTCATTGTTTGCAGTAACTTCTTTGTTGTTGTAATATCCCAAACGGACGTGGCAGTTTCCCCATTAAGGATTCCAGCTTTAACGCTTTCTCTTCTGCATGTGAGGAACCTGAGGGGAAGCTCCTTCAACGTCACTGTCATTATCAACAGATCTATGCTGCCCTCTTTTGGCCCTCAGGGTTCATATCAGCAGAGGTCAAATCTCACAGTGAGGGGAAAGCTGACTGGCAGCCAGGAGTCCTGCTGCAGCCCAGAGAGAGGACCTGATGGATGAATGACAGAAAGAGAAGAGGAGGAAAAAATGAATGAAGAGGACAGTTGGATGAATGAGAATGAGTGAGGTGAGAGAATAGGGTACACGGCCATGCACAGACCTTTCTGGTGGCAGGTGCTCAAAATTAAACAAGGGCATCCCCCCTTTTGAAGAATATAATTAATATCTGGAAACATACTAACTGCCTATGTAGCTATTTCTTTCAAGATGTTAGCATACTGCCTATTTGTTTCTGGAACAACACACTCACTTATCATCACAAATTGTAGGCAAGCTAGTTACAGTGTCTCCTAATCACATGATTGACATGGGGAACACAGGGTAGGCTGATCATTGATGTTGATGATTGATGTAAATCTGCTAGTTAGCTAGCTCAGTAACTATTTATCTTCAATGCTCTTAAATAATAACTTAGTGTAATATTCATCATTTTCTAACTCATGATATATGTATGGCTGGCTGGCTAGTGGCTTGTGTGGATATTTTAGTAGGCCTATATGGTGGTTAGCTAGTGTCTAGACTATCTGTGTTCAGTGCTTAATTTGTCAATCGGGAGGTGCCGGAACAAAAATTGAGCGAGAGAGGGTTTGACCAAGGGAGCAAGCTCTGAGGTATAGGAACGCATTCGATTTTTTGTAACCTTTATAAAAAAGCATTGCATGCATATCATCGCATTTGCGTAGTGGCATAGAGTAGTGGTGCGCGGGTCAGCTGTTTGTTCACCCGCACCCGCCCGCAATTGCTAATAACCCATCCGCAACTGCCCGACTATATGTGATAAAGTCCCTCACCCAACCCTAACCCGCAAATATACAGGAGAATATGCGTTATGGGGGTTGCAGGATTTTTTGGGGCCTGATTTAGATATTTCTGCTTATAATTTCAGAAAATGTTGTTGACTATTTGTTAGTCAACTTGTCTATAATTAGATACAGTACATGCAGGTTCTCTTTTATATGTTGATCCAGAAGACTAAATAAACCCTTGCTCAACAAAATAATTGAATAGATCGATAGAATTAATGCTTCAATCTACACTGAAGAAAAATATAAGTGTTGGTCCCATGTTTCATGAGCTGAAATAAAATATCCCAGAAATGTTCCATATGCACATAAAGCTTGTTTCTCTCAAATTTTGTGCACAAATATGTTTACATCACTGTTAGTGAGCATTTCTCCTTTGCCAATATAATCCATCCACCTGACAGGTGTGGCATATCAAGAAGCTGATTAAAGAGCATGATCATTACACAGGTGCACTTTGTGCTGGGGACAATAAAAGGCCACTCTAGAATGTGCAGTTTTGTCACACAACACAATGCCACAGATGTCTCAAGTTTTGAAGGAGCATACCAATTGGCATGCTGACTGCAGGAATGTCCACCAGAGCTGTTGTTAATGTTAATTTCTCTACCATAACATCGTTTTAGAGAATTTGGCAGTACGTCCAACCGGCCTCACAACCGCAGACCACGTGTAACCACGCCAGCCCAGGACCTCTACATCCGGCTTCTTCACCTGCGGAATTTTCTGAGACCAGCCACCCGGACAGCTTATGCAACTGAGGAGTATTCCTGTCTGTAATAAAGCCCTTTTGTGGGGAAGAACCTATTCTGATTGGCTGGGCCTGGCTCCCCAGTGGGTGGGCCTGGCTCCCAAGTGGGTGGGCCTATGCCCTCGCAGGCCCACCCATGGCTGCGCCCCTACCCAGTCATGTGAAATCCATAGATTAGGGCCCAATGAATTTATTTAAATTGACTGATTTCCTTATATGAACTAACTCAGTAAAATCATTGAAATTGTTGCATGTTGCATTTATATTTTTGTTCAGTATAGTTGACATTGGTAAAGTTTTCTGTCATCTTCTTTCGCGGAGTAAAGACGTTTAGGGACTGGGGAGAAAATGCAATAACGCAAAAGAACGGGAAAGATTTTTTGTGCAAAATGGCCAAATGACACCAGTTTGACCGGTTGTAAGGAAATACAAAGCTATTAAAAACGACCCAACGTCTTTCTGATAAGATTTCAGTTCGGCTTCTATGCATATTTTATGTGGTTATGCATGTATGATGCTGACAGCATCTCAAGATGCAGAAAGAAACAAATCGTATTTCTCCACTCCTATTCAAAAGTCCAAATGTTGACTACAATTGGTGTATCATTTTACTGCAAGAAATGCTTAAGTCTGCAGGAGTTAATAGTAAGAGAGGTGAGAGGTTATAGTGTCTAGATTTCAGTTTCCATTCAACCCATCTAAACAGTAGGCTGCAGTTCCCTTCACATGCCATAGGCCTATTTGAAGTCCCTTCTTGTGACTGTGGAATTTGTATAGCGCCTCACAATCAAATCAAATCTAATCTAATTTTATTTGCCACATGCGCCGAATACAACAGGTGTAGACCTTACAGTGAAATGCTTAAATACAAGCCCTTAACCAACAATGCAGTTAAAAAATTGAAAACAGAAAATAATTAAAGAGCAGCAGCAAAATAAAATAACAGTAGGGAGGCTATGTACAGGGGGTACCGGTACAGAGTCAATGTGCGGGGGCACTGGTTAGTCGAGGTAATTGAGGTAATATGTACATGTGGGTGGAGTTAAAGTGACTATGCATAAATCATTAACAGAGTAGCAGCAGCGTAAAAGAGGGGTGGGGGGGCAATGCAAATAGTCCAGGTAGCCATGATTAGATGTTCAGGAGTCTTATGGGTTGGGGGTAGAGGCTGTTAAGAAGCCTTTTGGACCTAGACTTGGCGCTCCGGTACTGCTTGCTGTGCGGTAGCAGAGAGAACAGTCTATGACTAGGGTGACTGGAGTCTTTGACCATTTTTAGGGCCTTCCTCTGACACTGCCTGGTATAGAGGTCCTGGATGGCAGGACGCTTGGCCCCAGTGATGTACTGGGCCATAAGCACTACCCTCTGTAGTGTCGTGCGGTCGGAGGCCGAGGAGTTGCCATACCAGGCGGTGATGCAACCAGTCAGGATGCTCTCGATGGTGCATCTGTAGAACTTTTTGAGGATCTGAGGACCTATGCCAAATCTTTTCAGTCTCCTGAGGAGGAATAGGCTTTGTCATGCCCTCTTCACGACTGTCTTGGTGTGTTTGGACCATGATAGTTTGTTGGTGATGTGGACACCAAGGAACTTAAAGCTCTCAACCTGTTCCACTACAGCCCCGTTGATGAGAATGGGGGCGTGTTCAGTCCTCTTTTTTTCCTGTAGTCCACAATCATCTCCTTTGTCTTGATCACGTTGAGGGAGAGGTTGTTATCCTGCCACCACACGGCCCAGTTTGTGACCTCCTCCCTATAGGCTGTCTCATCATTGTCGGTGATCAGGCCTACCACTGTTGTGTCATCGGCAAACTTAATGATGGTGTTGGAGTCGTGCCTGGCCATATAGTCATGGGTGAACAGGGAGTACAGGAGGGGACTGAGCACGCACCCCTGAGGGTCCCCCATGTTGAGGATCAGCGTGTCAGATGTGTTGTTACCTACCCTTACTACCTGGGGGCGGCCCATCTGGAAGTCCAGGGTCCAGTTGCAGAGGGAGATGTTTAGTCCCACGGTCCTTAGCTTAGTGATGAGCTTTGAGGACATTATGGTGTTGAACGCTGAGCTGTAGTCAATGAATAGCATTCTCATGTAGGTGTTCCTCTTGTCCAGGTGGGAAAGGGCAGTGTGGAGTGCAATAGAGATTGCATCATCTGTGGATCTGTTGGGGCGATATGCTAATTGGAGTGGGTCTAGGGTTTCTGGAATAATGGTGTTGATGTGAGCCGTGACCAGCCTTTCAAAGCACTTCATGTCTACAGACGTGAGTGCTACGGGTCGGTAGTCATTTAGGCAGGTTACCTTAGTGTTCTTGGGCACAGGGACTATGGTGGTCTGATTGAAACATGTTGGTATTACAGACTCAGTCAGGGACAGGTTGAAAATGTCAGTGAAGACACATGCCAGTTGTTCAGCGCATGCTCGGAGTACACGTCCTGGTAATCCGTCTGGCCCTGCTGCCTTGTGAATGTTGACCTGCTATCATCCTATTTTACCAATTCACCAAATCTTTCCCAAACATGACTTTTCTGGCATTCCTTTCTCTTTTTCAACTCTCCTTTCACAGCTTTTGTCTTATTGAATTAAACTTCTACAATGTCCTTTTTGCCTCCGTGGATTGACGTTAACTTTTTCTGCCTGTTCCCATAAGCATTATTTGGTGATTGGTATGTAAACTATTTGGTGCACGTACAGTTAATCCCTAAAGTTTAGGCTTGCCAGATAGCCTAAAATAATGAAAGAAAAACCTCAATGTAGCCTATAGATATAAATGTATGGATTTTTTAGGGTATTTTTTTCTCTTTATTCAAACCGCCCGCCACCCACCTGTCCTTCAGCCACACAATATTTCATGACCCTAAACCCGTCCACCCGCGGATATAAACGCTGAGACTGCGGGTTATGAGTCAACCCGTGCATCACTAACATAGAGCAGTAGAGTAGAAGCGCTCACAGAAGATGCACACATGGGGACCATTTTTAGTAGCCAAGGGTCCAGGAAAATGGTGGTGTTTTATAAACGCATTTCATAAAATTTGACGGCATTTTACATGACTGGAGACTTCGGCAGAATCTTTTTTAATACCGCACAAATGAT
Organism: Coregonus lavaretus; assembly: GCF_964263955.1. NCBI lineage: Eukaryota > Metazoa > Chordata > Actinopteri > Salmoniformes > Salmonidae > Coregonus > Coregonus lavaretus. The sequence continues at coordinate 55,527,548 of NC_139997.1, read as the reverse complement.
CGAAATGACAGGCTATTTTGACACTGACAAACTGCGAATCTGAGATCAATAAAACTGACTGTGTCTTGAATCCATCAATAGCTTAGGTGCACACATATTGTACTATTATGAAAAAGAAAAAAAAATGCTTTCCATTTTCACTGACTCACCCAACGATGCGCACGTTCAATCACCGGCTATGCCCAATGTGCTCTTGCCAAAAGCCTACCCCTCTCTTGTTTTACTTTGTAACCCAATGTTCGCTCAATAGGCCTATTTGGAAGTTGATCTGCCTGCAGCAGACAGATGAGTCTTCTCTTTTCAGTAGGAGCCATTGGCTTTCCAACCTGTGTTTTCCTGCGATTGTAGGCCTATTTGAAATATTGTTAAAGGCCTGTTTTTTCTGCATGTCACATTCGTCGTGTAAAGGATTGGACCAAGGTGCAGCGTGGTATGCGTACATAGTCGTTTATTATATAAACACAGACAAAATAACAAAATCCAACCGAACGTGAAGTTCAAAAGGCTAAACATCCAACAAGCCAAACCGAAACACTGAAACACGATCCCACAACTAAAGGTAGGCAAAATGGCTACCTAAGTATGATCCCCAATCAGAGACAACGATCGACAGCTGCCTCTGATTGGGAACCACACCCGGCCAACATAGAAATACACATTCTAGATATCACATAGATATTCACACCCTGACCAAACCAACTAGAGATCTCTATGTCAGGGCGTGACACTGCATGCTGTTCACTGACAGATTTATCACTCGTTCCTGACTGTAGGGTATGCCTTTTTATTGGCCTACACTCAATCTACAGCTAGGCAATTTTTTAAAAGAAGCTATTGATCCTCTGTGGCTAAAATATAGGCCTATACATGGTGTATTAGGCTATTCTGAATTATTTCATTTCTTTCTGAACAGACTGCAGTAATTCTATAACTTTGGCAAATGTATTTTCATTTTTCAGGGTTGCTGCAGCACCTCCCTTCCCGGGGCTATGATTCTATAAGTGCTGCCAACCAGACCGAATATTGATGATGACGTAAATCAAGTGTTATCAAGTGTTAATCAAATGTTATGCAGCTGTGGCAGTACTGTTGATATTTAAACTAGGTAGCTTGCTACACACACTCAACTGGTGACTGCTTTTCAAGCTATGCATGTTTGGATACCGGAGATTGCAATCTCTGTACAGGGCAGAAGGGAAAAAGCATAGAGAATGATAAAGGCCTCTAGTGGCCAAAAGGCAAAATATAAAAAGATATATATAACACGAGGAATAAATACACAAGGAGTAATGATAACTTGGCTATATACACGGGGTACCAGCACCGAGTCGATGTGCAGGGGTGGGAGTTAATTGAGGTAGATATGTACATATAGGTAGGGATAAAGTGACTAGGCAACAAGATAGATAATAAACAGTAGCAGCAGCGTATGTGATGAGTCAAAAGAGTTAGTGCAAAGAAGGTCAATGCAGATAGATTCCTGTAGTCCACGATCACCTCCTTTTTCTTGCTGACGTTGAGGGAGAGATTGTTGCCCTGGCACCACAGTGACAGGTCACTGGCCTCCTCTCCATAGGCTGTCTCATCGTAGTCGGTGATCAGGCCTACCACCTTTGTGTCGTCAGCAAACTTAATGATGGGGTTGGAGTTGTGCATGGCCACGGAGTCTTGGGAGAACAGGGAGTACAGGAGGGGACTAAGCACTAACCCCTGAGGGGACCCCGTATTGAGGGTCAGCGTAGCAGATGTATTGTTGCTTACCCTCACCACCTGGGGGCAGCCTGTCAGGAAGTCCAGGATCCAGTTGCAGAGGGAGGTGTTCAGTCCCTGGGTCCTGAGCTTAGTGACGAGCCTGGAGGGCACTATGGTGTTGAACGCTGAGCTGTAGTCAATGAACAGATGTGAGTGCTACGAGGCGAAAAGTCATTTAGACAGGTTACCTAGGCGTTCTTCGGCACAGGGACTACGGTGGTCTGCTTGAAACATATAGGTATTACAGACTGGGTCAGGCAGAGGTTTAAAATGTCAGTAAAGGCAACCGCCAGATGGTCAGCACATGCTCTGAGTACGCGTGCTGGTAATCCGCCCCGCGGCCTTGTGAATGTTAACCTGTTTAAAGGTCCTACTCACATTGGCAACGGAGAGCGAGATCACACAATCATCCAGAACTAATGGTGCTCTCATGCATGGTTCAGTGTTGCTTGCCTCAATGCGAGCATAGAAGGCATTTAACTCATCTGGTAGGCTCTTGTCATTGGGAAGCTCGCGGCTGGGTTTTTCTTTGTAATCTGTGATCGTTTGCAAGCCCTGCCACATCCGATGAGCGTCAAAGCCGCCGTAGTAGAATTCGATCTTAGTCCTGTATTGACGCTTTGCCTGTTTGATGGCTCGTCAGAGGTCATAGCGGGATTTCTTATAAGCCTCTGGGTTAGTGTCCCGTCCCAGGAATCAAGAGGATATAGTTATGGTCAGGGACAGTGAGGGAGAGCCTTGTATGCATTTCTGTGTGTGGAGTAAAGGTGATCTAGGGTTTTGTTGCCTCTAGTTGCGCAGGTGACATGCTGGTAAAAATGAGATTAAACAGATTTTAGTTTCCCTGCATTCAAATCACATGGGATGGGAAGTGCCACCTCTGGATGTGTATTTTCTTGTTTGCTTGTGGCCATATTCAGCTCATTGAGTGCGGTCTTAGTGCCAGCATCGGTTTGTGGTGGTAAATAGACAGCTATGAAAAATATAGCTGAAAACTCTCTTGGTAAATATTATGGTCTGCAGCTTATCATGAGGTATTCTAACGCAGCAAGAGCAAAGTTGAGACTTCCTTAACATTAGAGATTGCGCACCAGCTGTTGTTAACAAAGACACACCCCTACCCCTCTCAGCTTACCCGAGGCTGCCGTCCGATCTTGACGATGCATGGAAAAGCCAGCAAGGTGTATATTACCCTTGTCCTTGTCCAGCCACGACTCCGAGAAACATAGAATATTACAGTTCTTCAGGTCCCGTTCATAGAAAAGTCTCGAACGAAGCTCATCCAGTTTGTTCTCTAGTGATTATACGTTCACCAACAAAACAGAGGGCAATGGCAGTCTAGATTCTCGCCAACGTAGTCTAATCCTGATGCCGCCTCACTTGCCTCTCTTCCGCTTCCTCTTTCGAGTCCCAGGGATCAGGGCCTGGTCCTGGGTAAGCATAACATCCAGAGCTGCCAGTTAGAGTTGAAGTAGAAATCTTCATCCAAATTTAGGTTAGTGATCGCTGTCCAGAAGCTGTTTTCGGTCATAGTTATGATCAGCGTAATTATTATTTTTTTAATAGCAGAATTGGTCAGGAGCCCGTAAGACGGTAGCTATCCACTGCAGATGGGGTAGGGGTAGGGGTAGGGGTAGGGTTAAGGGTGGGGGGTGGTTAGACGACGTCACAACGACTTGGGGCAGTGGGTTCAGAACAACCACGACAGAAACTGTTTATACAAAATATATATATACCACTACCCAAAAGGGCACTTGGCAAGCGGGAGGGCAATGGGGCAGGTGCTCGGAGATGGTAGGTGAATGATGGTGAGTTTATAGTAGTGAGGAAAAAGCGCTCTCTCTTTCTGTCTCTCTCTTTCTCCATCCATCCCTTGTCTCTCTCTCTCTCCATCCATCACTCTCTCTCCATCATCCCCCCCTCGCCTATTTCTCCATCTCTTCACCCCTCCCTCCCTCGCTCCTTCCCTTCCTCTCTCTCTTACTCTTTATCTCACTCCCTCGCTCTGACCGCTGTATCTCCTGGCCAAAGTTTACAACACAGTGGGTGTCATACTGCCATCTGCTTTCCAGGGCAGTGAGCAGACTGATTCACTACAACATTGTGATTGAGTGGAAGGGAGATTTCCAAGTCTAATAGATACCCCCATGCTCCACCCCTCCTCTGTCCCTGTTGTACTGTGGAGGTTCTCAGTATGCATTTGCATTCAGCACCAGTCAGTAGGACCTCCACCTTCAATGGGCTAATCCTGCTTTGTCTCCGGTGGCTCGTGATCTCTCCTACCCCGTAATGAACAGGTTCTGGGGCCCATTGGCCAGGCTGTCTGGGGGGCTGCCGCCCTCCACTGCCCCCCCTCGACCCCTCTTGTCCCCTCCCCTCTCCGCCCCTCTTGTCCCCACCTGTACCCATAGGTCCCTGACAGCTGCTCGACATTGTGGGTGTGTAGGTGCCGTGAGGAGTGTGTCAGTAAGCCAAGGAGACGGAGGACATGGATGCACACTAATCCTGTTTTGCACTTGTATGCTATAGGCAGTGTTGAGGGGTGCACAGCCCCCAGTAATAAAGCAAGACAAAAAGAGCATTAGGCCTGCTGGTCCAAGAGGCACACCAGAATACCAAATCATCTAAGCGCATGGTTTGTTTTTTCTATCATAGATCACTAGGGAAATTGGGTTTAAGTGTGTGTGTGCGTGCGTTCGTGAGTGTGTGAGTGCGTGAGCCTGTGTGTGTATTAGTATGAAATACATGTAAGTATGTTAGTCTGACTGTGACTATATATGAGCAAGGAGGGCTCTGGGCTTTAACGCAGTGGTAATGGTAAACAATGAGGTCTGTCCCCTGACCATATGGGTTTAGCTGGTGAATTATGTAAATGGACTGTGGCCCAGCTGGTGGCCTGTGTCTGAGGGCAGCGGTGGCACAGCCCTTCACCCTCCCCCCATCTCCCCTCTGCCTCTCTCTACCCCACTGTACTGCTGTCACTGGAGCACAGCCCCCACCCCCCAGCCAGAGCTACAACATGAGGACAGTCACCCCATGTACACACAGGGAATATTGATCACCACTAGTGGACTTGATGTTTAAATTTATATGCCTGCAGTAGGGTTCAACTAATGCAAACTGACTGGCTGGACTAACACACATAGAACGATTTATTTAGTTTAAGTTTAGAATGAGTTATACGTTTCTCCTGTTCACACTCATTATTTCTAAACCATTATGTCTCTGAGATAAGATATTGTAGATTGTAAATACTGCCAAAGGTCCAGAGTTGTCATAATGAGTGTAAAGTATTACAGGGGGTAGGTGATGCGAGAGGCCTGGTCAGGAAGTGTGTGGCCATTGTCAAAACAGAGAAGTGAAACCAGTAGAATGTAGAAGGATAACTGCACCCCGCTGCTCCATGTCTTTTTATATTGTTCATTTTGAGGTTTGTCGTCTTTCTCCTCTTTTAGAAAGAGGAGTTGCTTAACTTCCATGCTAACAGTGTAGTCCACAACTGTCACCATTCTATACCATGCTGCGGTCACACATGGCAGCCAGAAATATCTGGGCTAAGATTACTAGAATAGGATGTATCTTATGTACAGTCTATTCAAGGTTATGTACAGTGGCTTGCGAAAGTATTCACCCAAATTGGCATTTTTCCTATTTTGTTGACTTACAACCTGGAATTAAAATGGATTTTTTTGGGGTTTGTATAATTTGATTTACACAACATGCCTACCACTTTGAAGATGCAAAATATATTTTTTGGTGAAACAAACAAGAAATAAGACAAAAAATACAGAAAACTTGAGCGTGCATAAATATTCACCCTCCCAAATTCAATACTTTGTAGAGCCACCTTTTGCAGCAATTACAGCTGCAAGTATCTTGGGGTATGTCTCTATAAGCTTGGTGTTGCTTTAGCAGTATGCTTAGGGTCATTGTCCTGCTGGAAGGTGAACCTCAGTCCCAGTCTCAAATCTCTGGAAGACTGAAACAGGTTTCCCTCAAGAATTTCCCTGTATTTAGCGCCATCCATCATTCCTTCAATTCTGACCAGTTTCCAAGTCCCTGCCTATACAAACATCCCCACAGCATGATGCTGCCACCACCATGCTTCACTGTGTGGATGGTGTTCTCGGGGTGATGAGAGGTGTTGGGTTTGCACCAGATATAGTGTTTTCCTTGATGGCAAAAAAGCTCAATTTTAGTCTCATCTGACCAGAGTACTTTCTTCCATATGTTTGGGGAGTCTCCCACATGGCTTTTGGCGAACACCAAACGTGTTTGCTTATTTCTTTCTTTAAGCAATGGCTGTTTTCTGGCCACTCTTCCGTAAAGCCCAGCTCTGTGGAGTGTACGGCTTAAAGTGTTCCTATGGACAGATACTCCAATCTCTGCTGTGGAGCTTTGCAGCTCCTTCAGGGTTATCTTTGGTCTCTTTGTTGCCTCTCTGATTAATGCCCTCCTTGCCTGGTCCGTGAGTTTTGGTGGGCGGCCCTCTCTTGGCAGGTTTGTTGTGGTGCCATATACTTTCCATTTTTGAATAATGGATTTAATCGTGCTCCGTGGGATGTTCAACATTTCTGATATTTTTTTATATCCCAACCCTGATCTGTACTTCTCCACAACTTTGTCCCTGACCTGTTTGGAGAGCTCCTTGGTCTTCATGGTGCCGCTTGCTTGGTGGTGCCCCTTGTTTGTGGTGTTGCAGACTCTGGGGCCTTTCAGAACAGGTGTGTATACAGTTGAAGTCGGAAGTTTACATACACTTAGGTTGGAGCCATTAAAACTCGTTTTTCAACCACTCCATACATTTCTTGTTAACAAACTATAGTTTTGGCAAGTCGGTTAGGACATCTACTTTGGGCATGACACAAGTAATTTTTCCAACAATTGTTTACAGACAGATTATTTCACTTATAATTCACTGTATCACAATTCCAGTGGGTCAGAAGTTTACATCCAATAAATTGACTGTGCCTTTAAACAGCTTGGAAAATTCCAGAAAATGATGTCATGGCTTTAGAAGCTTCTGATAGGCTAATTGACCTCATTTGTCAATTGGAGGTGTACCTGTGGATGTATTTCAAGGCCTACGTTCAAACTCAGTGCCTCTTTGCTTGACATCATGGGAAAATCAAAAGAAATCAGCCAAGACCTCAGAAAAAAAATTGTAGACCTCCACAAGTCTGGTTCATCCTTGGGAGCAATTTCCAAACGCCTGAAGGCACCACGTTCATCTGTACAAACAATAGTACGCGAGTATAAACACCATGGGACCACGCAGCCATCATACCACTCAGGAAGGAGACGCGTTCTGCCTCCTAGAGATGAACGTACTTTGGTGCGAAAAGTGCAAATCAATCCTAGAACAACAGCAAAGGACCTTGTGAAGATGCTGGAGGAAACAGGTACGAAAGTAACTATATCCACAGTAAAACGAGTCCTATATCGACATAAACTGAAAGGCCGCTCAGCAAGGAAGAATCCACAGCTCCAAAACCGCCATAAAAAAGCCAGACTACGGTTTGCAACTGCACATGGGGACAAAGATCGTACTTTTTTGAGAAATGTCCTCTGGTCTGATGAAACAAAAATAGAACTGTTTGGCCATAATGACCATCGTTATGTTTGGAGGAAAAAGGGGGTACCTTGCAAGCCGAAGAACACCATCCCAACCGTGAAGCACGGGGGTGGCAGCATCATGCTGTGGGGGTGCTTTGCTGCAGGAGGGGCTGGTGCACTTCACAAAATAGATGGCATCATGAGGAAGGAAAATTATGTGGATATATTGAAACAACAGCTCAAGATATCAGTCAGGAAGTGAAAGCTTGGTCGCAAATGGGTCTTCCAAATGGACATTGACCCCAAGCATACTTCCAAAGTTGTGGCAAAATGGCTTAAGGACAACAAAGTCAAGGTATTGGAGTGGCCATCACAAAGCCCTGACCTCAATCCTATAGAAAATGTGTGGGCAGAACTGAAAAGGCGTGTGCGAGCAAGGAGGCCTACAAACCTGACTGTTACACCAGCTCTGTCAGGAGGAATGGGCCAAAATTCACCCAACTTATTGTGGGAAGCTTGTGGAAGGCTACGTTTGACCCAAGTTAAACAATTTAAAGGCAATGCTACCAAATACTAATTGAGTGTATGTAAACTTCTGACCCACTGGGAATGTGATGAAAGAAATAAAAGCTGAAATAAATCGTTCTCTCTACTATTATTCTGACATTTCACATTCTTAAAATAAAGTGGTGATCCTAACTGACCTAAGACAGGGAATATTTACTAGGATTAAATGTCAGGAATTGTGAAAAACTGAGTATAAATTTATTTGGCTAAGGTGTATGTAAACTTCCGACTTCAACTGCACCACTTTTCCGTTATTTATTTTTTTGCATTTTTTGAAACAAGTTATTTTTTTCATTTCACTTCACCAATTTTGACTATTTTGTGTATGTCCATTACATGAAATCCATATAAAAATCAATTTAAATTACAGGTTGTAATGCAACAAAATAGGAAAAACGCCAAGGGGGATGAATACTTTTGCAAGGCACTGTATTCTATTCAGACCTTTATTTGCACATTGTCTTGCTTGTGTTCTGGATTTTTCTGTGGTAAAATGTGGTCAAATGTGGGGTATTGTACCTGTCTCTGTTAGTTGCATTGATCTAACCGTTATTGACATAGTCGCTCCAAACTGAAACATGACGTGATGTTTTTCAAAGAGAAAGGAAATTTAAAAAATTAATAAAAATAAGATACCCATATGAGATTCCTTTCCATTTTTATTTAGGATTGTTATATCATTAAATAACATCATACGAATACCGATCATTGATATCCTGTTTTGGACATTAAGGTCAAAACACAAGCCCCCAAGGAGGTTCGGCTGAGAATCTTTCCCAAGGTCTAGAGTAACATTACTTCTAAACATCTAAATGGCTGTTATTCATTTAGAAACATATTAAACGTTCTGTTTCTGCTCACGTAGTTAGAGGAAGTAAAACAGTGTGAGGCCTTGCGAGATCCCCAAAGAAATTAAAACGGGGAACTGCAAAAATATTCACGTCATTAAGCCCTCATTTTAGCGGTCAGTCAAGCAGAGATGCCAATCAAGCTTCCTCTTTCAGATGCTAAATGTTAATAAAGTCCCAGAAGAATGCCAACTTGATTGAGTTTCCCAGGATTCCTGCCTGGGCGGAGGGGGGGGGGGGGAGGATTTTGGGATTGGCAGAACCTGCTTACCGAGGCGGGACGCGGTGGCATAATTGTGCGCGATGCGTGCCCTGCTAATTATCACTCTGGAAGGTAATCTTCAAAGATTATGGCAGCTGTCAGGGGTAACAAGCCAGTGATTCTACGCCACATTACAGGAGAACCAAGGCTCTCCCTCTGTCTCAGAGACAGGGGCTGTCTCTTCTTGTTCAATACACACATGCACATGGGCATGCACAAACACACACGTATACACACAGGCGTGGGCCCGCACAGATACACACACACACACACAGGAGTATACTGTGTACATGCTACTGAAACAGATTCTCTCCTCTTTTAGCTAGCTGCGATGGACAGATGTCTCCTTTCAACATCACCATGGCACTGAAACCCACAGTCATTTCCCAGCAGCTCTGCAGGGTTTTTTCTCTCACCTGTCGCTGAGGACCCTGCCCATACCCTAATGGACGGCCAAATAGAGAATTAGTCCTGATTAATTTCATCACTTAACATTCTGCCCCCTCCTCTGATTTGATTCATACGTCAGGTACCTAGCATGCTGCCCGTGGGCACCTCCGCTGAGACCGCCGGGCCTTTTGAAGAGCAGGGCAGGAGATGTGCCACTGACAGGCAGGGAGTCAGGCAGGCCCCATGGGAACACCGCCATTCACAGGACCTACATACGAGGCACCTCAGTATGCCAGGCGTGCCCGCTACGAGTGCCACTACACAGGGGTCAGGCCAGCAAGGGAGGGGCTCAGGAGGAGAGCAGGAGATGGAGGAGAGGAGAGAACAAGAGAGGAGGGGAGCGAGGGAGGGAGGGAGTGATGGATACAAATTAATTTTCTGCCCCCTGATGTTAAGAGCGTTAAATTAGTGTTTTCCTCTGAGACATGCCATGGGCTCTGGGTGGCTCTCGTGCCCTGGCTGTTTTGTTTCTGCGCTCTGCACTGTGTGGAGTGCTGTACTATCACAGACACACAATCAAATGGGAGCAGCTCTCTATAATCACAGCATACTAAGAGACTCTGCCTGTCTGCCGGTCTATAGCCTGCTGCACAGTACTATTCATCAGCCAGTTACCTTTCTCCCTGTTCACACGAACAGATACTAAGGTTAGCAGTCATGTTGTGTGTTCCCAAATAATTTGGGGTGTATTATATTCTAGGTGCCACAACAATATCCATTATTATAATTGACAGGCATTCATACATACCCACTCTCTGCTCCACTGTGCCCTTTTCTGAGCTGCTGATCATGAGCAGTGTTAACGTAAGATCTTTATAAATTCCACTCTGTGAAGTGTGAAGTAAATCTAACAATATACAGAGAGAAAACCCCTATCGAACAACAAGAGTCCTCTCTGATCCCATATTTATATACAATCTCTAGAATGATAAGGATGATCATCTTCTGTACTTCCTCCTTTGTCCATATTCACTGCATGTTGGGCTGTATGTGGAGGACTGCTGTGTGGGGATGTGGATTCAGTCGCCTAATGAGGTATTGACTCCAGTCTGCACACTGCACATTGTTTAGCCTGTTTATTTATTTATGACTGTTTGATGTATAGAGCTCTGCTCATGATTCATTCCTTAACACAGACCCCTGATCAATATGCAAGATTAATGGTGGATTTACTTTAATGTTATTTTTATTGAAAACATGGATACACTCCTCTCTCTATTTTGCTATCTCTCTCCCTCTCCACGCGTTCCCACTTGATTGATGTCAGCACCGTATAAACCTGGCATTCTTTTAATTCTCTGTATAATTTTTCACCGGCTCTACTGTCAGTTGCATTGTTAAAAATTAAAGCGATTGTATTCCCCTTTCTAATGCTAATACCATCCCACGTGGGCCCCAAATGCATATGAGGGCCAGAAACAAGATCTGTGAGGAACAAATGACACTTCTTACAGACGCCAGAGTATTGAATAGTGATGAGGCCAGTGCTAACACACTCTTCCCCCCTCAGCACCCTATCAATGCCCTGTAGTTTACCTGTCTGTCTCCCTGTCAATCACACACAAGGAGGAAATGGAGCTAACGCTGTGTTTTCCTTATTTCTGTCTCGGCTTGTTTGATTCCGGGCTGACTTTGCTGAAGTGCCCTTTGTGTCGCAGCTACCCGTGTTGCTCACACACAAACCCTCCTCACACTCAAATCCCCAACCAACAATGCTATTTCAACAGAAACGATCAACACAATGTTATACGCCACCAGCAAAAAATATATCATCGTTTTAACATAGTTTATATTCATAGTTACAGCCTTAACATATAAATACAAATATAATCAAAGATATGCCCTCCTCCTTCATTACAAGGTAAATAAGGTAAGATAAAGCAACACTGCTGCAGGTGTGATTGACAGCCAGTGAGTGATTGACAGCCAGTGAGTGATTGACAGCTTGCATTATACCCTGGCTGAGGAGGAGTCTTATAGGTCCTTCGCTCAGGGCCATTGAGTTGTGTGTAGATTCCAGAAGCATCTGTTTCACTCTGACGGTAAAGAGAGACCAGGGAGAGTATAGCCTCTGTAGATCCCTATATCCTCCTCAACATGATCGTCATGGAGCCTCCCTAGCCCTCACCTTGTATCTTGATTGGTGGAGGAGGGTTGCTCTGAGTACGTTTGAGACGTCTGCTGAACAATCACTTCAGTTCATTGCGACATTTAGACTCTGTGAACATTTCTAAGGATTAAAAAAATATATATCTAGCCTCAACTCCCCATAGGAATGTGTAAATTCCTCCTCCTGCCATTTAAGAGCTTGTCTGAGGTCAGTATGGTCTGTTAGGTCTTGATGGTTATGGTAATGTTGGTTTGGTTATGAGGATTTTGGTCAGATCTCCATGTTTTATTTATGCAGAGCGCTTATCCGTTTTCTGTTTGCCCTGGGCAAGGTATGGTTATTTATTTCCGCTATACAAATATGATCTCACATCATTTTGCATTTTGTCAAGGATTTGTCAATGCTAATAATTCTTTAATCTACTCATAAATGTAGTCCTCCATGATTTTTTCATTATACATTTATGTGAATTGGAACATTAGCGTAATGCCTGAATGAAAACATACACAAATTGTTACACATTTTATAGTTATTTTAAAAGCTATTAACAGTTTAGTGTTGTTTAGAAATACTAATGTCATGAAGTTTGATACACACTTATTTTTTTCTCTCATAATTATGCCTATTAAATTAATTCAATTAAATCCAAGAATGCTTTATTGGCAGGGAACACATTAGTGAATAATCTGCCATGCTGTTTACCCACCCAGAGGCCTGTACAATATTTTCACCTCAGTGCTGCCTGCCTGTGAGAATAGGACTGTTGAGTACAGCATTGTTGGGGCAAAGTGCAATGGACCGGCTTACTTGAGACAAATGACAAGCGACATGGAGAAAATGAGAGCTAATTCGACACGGAGTGTTTTCTTTAATCCCAAACTTAACATCTGGGTTAATGACGGGAGGGTTCTGTGTTCGATAAGAGCAATTATCATGAACCAGGAGGGCTTATTAGTTTGAGCTCCTTTTGGCAGTCTGGAGTGGCATGCGGCACTCTCAGCGCACTCTCTAGGTGGTCCCTCAGTTCAGAGGCTCATGAATAAGTAAAAAAAAAAAAAAAAAAAATTGAAGAGGTTTCCTTGGGGAAATCGGCCCCTGTCTTCTCTCCACTCCTCTCCAGGTGCACTGGGAAACGGGGAAATCGTAGCCCTTCCCTACTGCTATTATCATATTCTCTCCCTCTCTCTCTCTTTCTCATGCTACTAACAATGAGGCAGTTTCTCTCATAATCTGATAATATATTGGTGCATTTATGTGTGGGACATGCTGAAGTGATCTTACCCTAACCTTTACCAAATTAGTCATTTTATTTGTGGTTCATTGTTGATGTTCTGTATTAGTTATATTTTATTTTACTTCTGCTCTTTTTTCCTCAACACTTTTTTGTTGTTGTTGTTTTATTTTACTTTTTTATTAAGAAATAAATGCATTGTTGGTTAAGGGCTGTAAGTAAGCATTTCACGGTTATGTCTACACCTGTTGTATTCTACGCATGTGGCAAATAAAATTTGATTTGATATCCAAGTTTCTCTTCATTTTTCACCTACCTGATAGTCTGCAGAACCAGAGCTTGTTCCCATCGTAGAATATAAAATAAAATGTATTGTAAAGACAGCTGCCATGTATGGGTAGTGCATTTTCAATGAGGATACAGGGGGAGCACAAATAGAAAATAATGAACAGAAGTCAATTTGGCAGCTGCCTGAAATCTCCACCAATCGAAGCTGATTTATACATATTTTCTCCAGATAGCAGATCATCAAGTTGTTCTCCATGTTACTGTGAAAATGATGACGTTGAAGAAAAGGAGTCTCTATACAGACCAAAACAACAGGTTACATTTAATTGAGAGCATTTGGCTGCGTTTAGACAGGCAGCCCAATTCTGATCTTTTTTCCACTAATTCGTCTTTTGACCAATCATATCAGATCTTATCACATCAGATCTTTTTCAGAGCTGATCTGATTGGTCAAGACCAAAAAATATCAGAATTGGGCTTCCTGTCTAAACGCAGCCTTTCAGCCTGGGAACTGGATCCAGTTCTAGTCAGGATTTCTAAAAATATTTTTTAACTAATCTAAATATACTGTGGAAAACTTGGAAACTTGAAAGACTGACTCATTAACACTGAGAGGTAAAGCAACAGTGAGTAGAAAACTCTTCTGAGATTACTTAAAATACTAAAATGCAAGTGGAGATCTCCTAATTCTGATGGTTGCATTCCCAGGAGAGAGTAATTTGGAGGACAGATGGGGAGGAATACCATAGCACATGAAAGTCCACCGGCCTCCCGCTGTTTCTCACTACAGTCTCTGACAGCCCAAATCAAGCACTGGTTGCCATGCAATGGATTTTTGGGGGAAACTGCACTTTTTGTGCGAGGAATGGATTATTTGACAGTGAATTCATGACTCTCCTCTCACTCCTTTCTCACTTCTTTCCCTCCCTTTTTTCTTCTGCCCCTCGGTTATTACTCCCTTAGGTTTTATGGTGCAGAACACCATTTTTAAGGTGATGATAGTGAATAATGGGAATGTTTGGTTTCTGGCATAATAGTGGTGGAACAATGAGCATTTTGTTATTCAATTTCCTATTTAAGCTGAGGAGGAGCAGCTTGACTTTGGAAATATGCTTAAGTCAGGAAATCCTTTGGTTTGACGTTTGAGTGTTCAGGGTCCCAAGTTTCATTTTGGCAGACCATCATCACTCACTTGTGGCTCATTCCTCCATCTCTACCACTCACTGTTCTCAGTGAGCTGTGTGTAAGGCTTTGTTTCAGAGTTTGTGTGCACAACAAGACATCTGATTAATTTTGAGCCACAGCTTTTGCTTCACGATCTGGTTTTAACTGGCCTGCACTATGTCACATCCACTGAGAAGCATTGGATTATGTGGAATATTCAGCATCAGGGATGTCCGTTTCTAGTTGACTACAGTCATTAAGAGCTCTGACGTGCGCTACAGCCCTCGTTTAATGAAAGGAAAAGGGCTGGCGAGGTGCCTGTGTTTTTAGCACTCCTCAAAGTCCTGAGAACTCACGTCTGTCCCGGAGCAAGGCCAGTGAGACATGAGGGAGTGTAAAAATACCCCAGTGTGTTCTAACCAGCCCAGCTCCCGTTGGGTGGAAAAAACAGGAGAACCAGGAGCCGGAAGATGGAGAGAGCTTCGCCAAAGTGCTAGCTTCCCATGTCAGCACCGCTGTGCTGCCCAGGGCCATGGCAAGCAGCACAGCATGTGTGCTCCCCTCAGGCCTGGAGGAGAGAGAGAGAGAGAGAGAGAGAGAGAGAGAGAGAGAGAGAGAGAGAGAGAGAGAGATGCTAAATCTCTGCTGGTTGTCCATTGCTTTCCTGAGAGAATGGCGCCATCTAGTCTGAGCAGAGAAAAACAGTGCAATATCTGTATAACGTCAACAGTGGCCAAGGGCTTCCCAAACAATATTGACCAAGAAAGAAATACAACAATTATTTTATTTTTCGTCACTGTGATTCATAATTTTCCTTCAATTTGCAAGAGGCTGTATCTCACCGGAGAAAGCATCCAAGCGATTTAAACAGCGCCCCTCTGTCTCTGTATGTGTAGCCCATCTATCTGATGCTGTCTGGTCAAAAAGAGTATGACAATGTTGCTGGCCATAGCATTGAATGCAATGGAAGCTAGCGAGCATTTGGCCTCCTTTGATATATATATATATTTTTATAATAGCCAATCAGCATTGAGCTAAACTGGGTGAGCTCAACTGTGAATGGTCCTGGCACACCCCCCAAAAAATGTAAAGGGAAGCCAGTTTGGATTTGGCTTCACACCAATCACATCACATCAAAAGCTAAACGCAATTTACTGAAAAAACTTGAATTGTTGCATCTCGTTGTGTCATCCTCCGGTGGCTAGCTAGCTAGCTAAAATCGTCCCTTTCCTAAATTAGCCATATATGGAGATAAGGATTTGGGCTTAATTCTCTGTACTGGCCAATGATTATAACAGTGAATATAACAGTGATTATAACATAAATTCATACATTGTGCCCCTGGCCTGAGAGGATGGAAGTTCAACATGTAGCTAGATGTAGTAAGCTAATGTTAACTAGCTGGCCTGGCGTATCGTTGCCCATGAAAGGAAGTTAGGCTAGTGAGCAATTCTTTTAGCCAGGTAGCCTAGGACAAATAAGCTAAAAGAGTGTACTGTTTGACAGTCATATACTTTTTCGACAACATGAAAGAGATGAGGATGGCATTGGCATTTCTCTACAAGTAGGGTGAGTCAACATGTTTTTTCTACTTGCACACACACACACACACATACATAAACACACACAGAAATCAGTCCATGGACAGCTTCATCATATTTAGCTAACGTTGATTGGACTAAATTGTTTTTGGTATCTTAGTTGTCACTGTATTAGACTAAGCATAGGTGGTTCTAAATCAATAGTTGTTTAGTAGTCCGAAAATGTTGGAAACATTAACTTGCTTGACCATGCTGAAGGTCATGTAACTGTTTGTTACATGCAATATGCTTTGTGGACTTCACCAGACAGATGTTGCTCTCCAGTTTTGTGATAAAACAAAGGTGTGGTTGAATTTATTCTGCCACAGTGTCTTCTTATTGTCTCGGCCTTAGGCCTATACTATATATCACAGTTGCAATGCATATGAATTAACAGGTTATAGAGCAAACAACGCAATTATCACATAACATAGATTGTAATATGCCTTTTTTTCCTGGCTTAACTTCCCCAATGATTTTACCAACGCACTGCTACTGAATGTCAACACGGTTACAATGGACACACAGCTATGATATCAGTCAGAAGAGCTTTGAGTGTCCATAACACATCATGAAGAATATCTATAGGTGTTAGTTCTGATTCCATTTTCGTCTTGGAATCAGGACTGCCTCAAAGTAGGTCAACGCAATGCAGATACTGTAGACCAGTGGTTCCTAACCTTTTTCGGCCACTGTCCCACCAACTGACTTTTGGCTGCCTGGAGTACCCCTGAAATACCACCTCATGTACATTTTACCAGTAGGCCTATGGTCTCATGAGTCCTCTCAAGTACCCCCAGGGGTCCTAGTACCTCTGGTTGGGAACCACTGCTGTAGACTAACCCTGTCTCAGATACTAAGGTATCTGAATAGGCAGAATAACTTGTGTTTTATACCTTTAAGTTTTATTGCTCTGTATGTTTCTCTCTTGTCTCCTTTGTTACAGATTATATATTACTGCACACAGGGAACAGTATTGAGCTCCAAAGTATGCTATTTCCTGTGTCGTTTTTTTTCTTCCCCTCTGCGCTGTAATGTTCTCTTTGCATCCTAAATTACTGCTACATCTGCACAGGCATTTCCTGCCTGACCTTGAGCCAGGCTCCCGCGCACCCTCAAAGTGATGGAGAAATCACTGACAGCCAAGGACACGCATCTGCACGGACACAGGACTCAGTCCCAACAGACACACAGTACAAACAGTATGGCTAGGGGGAAACAGTAGGCTTCACAACACTAGGCTTCACAATACAGTCTAAGATTTTATTCATTACACTAAACTAAACTAAAAAAATGTTATCATGCAAATGTATGCTTTATAAATAGAAGTGGATATAGTTACCTCGTACCCCTGCACATCAACTCGGTACTGGTACCCTGTGTATATAGCCCAGTTATCGTTACTCATTGTGTATTTATTATTACTTGTATTATTACGTTTTACTTTTCTATTATTTCTCGATTTAATTTTTTCTGCCTTGTGGGGAAGGGCCCGTAAGTAAGCATTTCACTGTTCGTCTACACCTGTTGTTTACGAAGCATGTGACAAATACAATTTGATTTGATAAACTACTTTAATACATTTTACCAATATTTGAGTTGCTGATGTCAGACCTGTTTACTTAGGTATATAGTTGATTTATCCAGGTCTCAGGTGATCTGTAGGAAGTCATATTACTTTCTTAACCTTGTCAGGAGTTTCATCGGCTTCCAACACCATAACACATTCTATAAGTCATTTAGGTTACGGTTACGGGTACGGATGGGAGGGTAGGTGGGAGTTGGCATTATTATTCTGGGGTACTCACACCAAAGTATTCCAAACCAAACCGAGCATTCAACTACGTAATCGCTGCACATTTTGAAATGCTATGCTCCTAAAATTGGGCACACGTGTTTTTATTCAATGGGAAATGTATATAAGTGAAAGTTAGTTCAAAGATAGTTTAGAATAATATTATTCATGTAAAAAGAAAGCAAATACGATGCAAGTGTGACTTCACTGTATTTTGCGAGCATGCTCAGAATACATTGATATCCCTCATAACAGTAAAAGACTGCCTTTTCTCACACTGCTATTTAATTGCCTGAACAAAATTTATAAGGCGCTGGAAATGAACCAAGCCAAAGTAAAACAATTAGCATAGATTTAAAATAACAAATCTTTCCCTCCGGCGATTTGCTAAACTTTCATAGACATAATAGCACACAGAATTATTATTCCAACTCTGCCCAAAAACAAGCCAAGCACACACAGTATCTATTGTGCTCTGTAATTGGTGTCTGCTTTTAATGTTAAATCATATGGCAAGTGACCATGATGGCAGTCCAAACACACAGAGGCTCAATTCTCCTGTGGAGCAGTTAGGCTCAGAATGGATCCACCCTCCAGTCAACACAACACAGTGTTCTCCCCTTCTAGTCCTGGCACAGTAAATCCCAACACATTTCGGAGGATCCTGCCCTGACATCTCCTGCCTCTTCGACCTCCACCCACCCTCCACCCCCTCCTAATCCCAGCAGGGGAGTCATAGTTTCCATGCCGTATGAGGTAGCGTAATCGTATGAGGTCATGGTGTTTGAGCAGGATACGAGTATCTCTCTGCTGCTTTCCCATGGGAGAGTTCTCGGAGGAACTGGCGGCGGGCGCTCTCACTCTCTCTGCTGATTGTTTGAGTGTGCTGCTGGGAACCAGCTAGCTCCACTGGTGGACGCACATCATGCACATGTCCTCAACAGTCCTCAACAGTTCCTCTGTTTTCTACACTGGGTTTTATCTATTGGCTGCCGTATGCATGCCTCCCCTCAAAGCACAATTACAATGTGCATGTACACACATGCACACGCACTACACATCAACATCCATCAAATGATCAACCCGTCCTTATAGTAATTTCATTTCCCCAACAACAGCCTGTGACATATGCTCAGTGCCAGGATGCATCGCTGACTGGCCCAGGCTCAGAGAGCGAGACAGCCATGGCTGTCACAGACGGTTCCTAATGCATGTTTGCTGTATAGACAGGTGCATGTCTTCACATTGTCCTATCTCATCTGTCACGGTTCACAGTGTTGCAGTGGTCTGGCCCTAAAAGCCCATGGGCTGGAGGAGGTTTTTACTGCTGTTCCACAGACCCATGGGGGTTGCTTCCTGATCCAGTCCTGACGGACTGACTGACTCTCTGGCCCTGACAGCCACAGCCCTGGTCCCAAGGTGCCCCTCTCAGTCCCTGGTGTTACCCCACATGACAGCTGGTGTCCCACTGAGCGAGAGCACAGCTCTCCACATGAGTGCCCATCCCGGCCGTCCGCAGCCCAGACTTAGACAGGAAGTGACAGACCGGGTTGGCCAGCCTTTCTCTTTCTGCAGAGTTAAAAGAGAGAAGAGATCGTTCTCTCACTTCAGAAGGGTTTGCCAATTACGGCCGGGGGGGGGGGGGGGGGGGGGGGGAGCTGCAAAGCAGTTTCAAAATCAATAACCAGATCAAGCGATGTTCTCTAACAGAACTCTTGGCGAGGAGAAGAAAACACAGCGACTCTTTCAACATCAAATTAGAAAGATTGATTGTGAGACAGAAATGCATGCAGCTTCAACTGTTGATAAAACACAGGCCAAAATGTCACATCTTGAAACGTGCTACTCTTTTATTTACAGTCCTCTTAGACACCTCTGACCTAGCTTCTTGACATGTTTTTATGACTTATTGAATATCGTTACTCATCATTGAGATTGTTCTGGGAGCCATGCCCACAATCACTAGGCCTATTTAATAATATAAATATCTGTGTTTTAAAGCCCTGGCAGCTTAAATCATGCAAGCCGTTGAATGGATAATGAGAGTACACAAAATGTTACGAAGTGCTGGAAGTGTGAGGTGAATGATGTCATTCCATATGTATGATGCATGATTATTTGCAAGAGGAGTATCCAGTCCTCCCAGTTAGTTCCCACTAGGTAGTAAATGTATCCATGCAGTTAAATACCTCCAGGATGCTTCTGGCCTGGCTTGCTCTGTTCACTGTGTGTTCACTTGAATATGCCTACACACACAATCAGAGTAACGACAAGAGAGAGGGGGCCTCAGTCAAAACACCTCTGGCGCTGTGACCCGTGTCGATCCATAAATTATTCCTGAGTGTGAGCGTAAAAAGGGTATGCCACTCCAACACTGCGCTCTTATGACATGCCATCAGATTTGTCCTTTCACATGGAGCCCTGCACCCCCTGAGCTATAGGGGTCACGTCGTGGCAAAGTGATGCAGAAATCATTATTTTCCCAGATAAATAAATGAGCCAGAGGCCCTTCAGGCTTCACTCCAACCACCCGTGATACTGGGGGGCCTGAATAATATAGAACAAATAGCTCAGTTAATTTATTAATAAGCCTTTTTTTCCTGCTGTCACAAGAAGCGGATTGGCTAGCGGCTGTGTTAAGGGACAAACGGATATGCCGCTGGGGACATTTAAATTCCTCCGGTTGAGAGAGAAGCGGGAGGAAATCGACTGCTCTTTTAAGCAATGTGAGGGTGACTGAGATGATGGAGTCGGGAGCTTGTCCCTGCAGGCTGTGTGACAATCAAGTGGTGGCGATCAAAGGCCTCATTAGATTTGTGTTTAGAACAGAAATATATTCTGAAGAGGGGGAAGTCAGAATGGCCATTTAATCGCTCCGTATTTCAACAACACTTACTGTGGTGACCTCTGATTAAATGTGAACAACGGGGAACACCTCTACTGCAGGCTATGTAGGCTTATTGACATTCTTTATTATTACCTACAGAAACCACAGCTCTTCTCTCAGTGATCCATACTAATAGGTCACTGGTCACAATGCATGTGCATTGTACGAAACATTGACTTGTGAAATGGACATCAGTACTGCAACTTGTATCTTTGCCTGAGGAGCAGCTTGGCTCCTGAGCTCTACTCTCTCCCTGTTGAACCTCACTCTGCTGTGGGAAGGTGAACTCACGACCTCCCATAAACCTCATCTCTGTGGGACTACTACTCTATATCATTATGACAGGGAAACCGCAGCTCACTCACCCCAACACAAACGTGTCAATTGGATTCACATTTTCCCATTCATGTCTTCTGGTTCTTACCCTCCCTACCCTTTACCCCTATCACCCTTACTGATCAGACGTGGTGTCCCCCCTTGGATCATCTTGCCCTGGCTAACTGAGCTCTGACATGTTAGCCTGTCCCTTAGTCCTCCAGCCACAGTGGTACCCTATCTTTATCATTGCTTAGTTACATTAGGCTAGAGCTCTTTTCCCATTCATTATAACTAATTCAGTAAGATTGTCCTCAGGCCTAGTCCTCCTAATCCTGGAAGATCGCCTAGTGCCTCTGTTGCTGTAGCTCCTCTCTGAGGGGTGAGGTTGCAGAGTGAGTTAACCCTGTGGGCTAAGAGAAACTCAGCTGGGGGACAGATGTGACAGAAGCGCCTCAGTGGTTTGGGTTAGGTTGGGTTTGGGGTCTTCAGTCTCCACAAGGGAGCTTGACGGTCTGCATAGCAATGGTATGTGACTCCAAACATGTTCTCCCATCAAAGATACCTCCAGTGCTTAGTGAAAGAGTAAGAGTCAGAAAAGAGTATCAATCTTTGTATATTCATGTTAATCAGCTTTAAAACTATTGACTCCATCAGCTCAGTACTAAGAGAGAGAGAAAGAGAGAGGAGAAAATAATTTGTATCTATCCAAACACGTGTATAGTGTATTTGTTAGCTATAGTCTTCCTTGGTTATCACTAGTAATGTATGTTGACCGGTGCTCTGACCGACAGTGTGCCCTGTTAGGGTACATGCTCATTGCCATGGCGCCGAGTGGGAGGCAGAGAACGCAAAAGAGTCCTGATTGGCTCAGACAGATGATGCAAATGCCCCATAAAATATTCATGCTCTGTGCATTGAGTGTTGCTGTAGTTGCTATTTTTTTGGTTGTTGTGGTCTTAATTCCACTAACGCTTACTAATGCTGAGAATATAGCCGCATTGATTTATGCAGTGTTGCTATGGTATTGCTGTGGACACCTTCAACAAGGTACAGTATTTGAAATGGGTTTCTAAGTCTCATTGTATAGGCTACTCTGACTCCTTTGCAAGCCAACATACATGGTGGTGGTTGTGGTGTTGTGTTTGGGGGAAAGTGGGGCAGTTGGATCGATGGAATGAAAGTGGTCCCCCTATCTGAACTCCCCGTGTTCCCCTGCTCGGAATCACTCTACGGCACTGAGCTCATCAGTCATGTTACAGTTGGATGTGACGTGGGCGGGTCAGGGTCCTGTGGTTCCACATGTCACACAGTCAAACCCCTAATAGCTCTCAGATGGAGAGAGGGGGAGGTGAGAGTGCCAAAGGCTCCCTCTCTATCTCCCTCCCAGCACATTCCGCCATCACACCCTCTCAGTCCTCCTGTCCCTGTAGTAATGCCTCGGATACACCATGGGATAGAACCACAGGCTCTGGGCTCTTCACAAACCTCTCACATCTTGCTAGAACTGAATATCCAAACACACTCACTGTCTCACAACATATACCATCACCCCACCCCTCCATCGGCCCTAACCCAACATGAACACATGCACACACTTACACACACTAAACCCACCGTTTATTTGCTGTGGCAGGTGAACAACCAAGACGGTTGGCTTTACAGTTTGGCCTGGAGGCATTATCCAATTCTACGCTGTTTCCTATCCCATGTGTCAACCCTGACCATTTTCCTTTTTTTTTTGCAATCAAGTACTTTGAGCTCGGTGTTGAAAACCTGGGTATCCTCTGGGGTGCAGTGGGCTGGAGGGAGGGGGCTGAGAGGGTAATTCCAGACGGCCAGCTCCAGTGCCTAAACTGCCATGGTTCCACAAACAACACATTCTCTCCTGGCTTTCTAGTGTTTCACTACCCCACTCGCTCTTGTGCTCTGCATTTCACTATGAAACATGTTGGCTCTTGGATGATTCTTTCCATCTCACAGTGTTGTATTTTCCATCTTTCCATCAGCCTCTATGCTACTGACGAAGCCTCTGATCAAACAGCCCAGAACAGAGGAGGGTAGAGTGGAGTAAACATGGAGTGCCGTTTTCTCTGCCGACATATTTGTCATATTTCTACAGTACTGAACACACTAGCGCTTTAAATAAACTACACGTGGATTATATGCAGTGAGTATACAGCTATATCATATTCAAGATAATGTAACCCTATAGCATCAGTGTAGCTTTCATCTTATCATGTTATCAGCTCAGCCCTCCAATAGTCATCATGTCCACTGAATCTTAAATATACTGCTGCATTCTCTCATAGAAATAGGTTAAAGACCCACTCCAGCTATTTGTTTCCTGTTGAAAATCTATATCCCAGTATAAATACAGTAATGTACACACATTTAAAGGAAAATTCCACCCCAAAACTATATTTTGGTATTTGTTTCATTAGTCCATTGTTGATATAGTCCCAAAATGTTTTGCTTGTCAGCAATTAAGTTTTCAAGATATGTAACTTTCAAAATACAGCAATCATCCACGTATGATCCATTTTGCATCGTATGATTTTCACCTCATTTAACACCTGATTTACTTAACAAAAGACACATCTCAATAGGTGGTCCAGGTAAGTCATGACATTGCACAAGTGAGGGGGGGGCTTTCCTCTTTTGTTCTCTATCGTTCCTCAAGCAAGGGGGGAGGCCGATGACATCACGGATTCCCATCAGTACTTTATTGTATTTATATAGGGATATCGCTTTTCAATGGTAAAAGTTCAAAAATTGCTGGAGGACGTCTTTAAGTGCTGTGTCTCTCTCACATCTCTCTGTCCCTATTAGTATTCATATAGAGCCATATTCCTGTGAAGTGTGTTTTCCTTTCACTTTGTTATTTCATGATAAATGGGAGGCAAAGTACAAAACATATTGAAGCTGCCCGACCATTCGCTCGCTGCTTATTTTCACACGATTACACTGTGACAGCTCCTCACATTCCACAAATGCACAGGGGTAGATTTTCCTTCCTTGAGCAGGCTTTGATTTAAACCTTAATAAATGCAATCGCCTTAATTTATCTCAGGGGCTCTTTAAGATGACAGCCTGAAAACAATTAACACCTTTTCTCCAACATGTCTTGCTTTTCCTTCTGGCGTAAGGAGCAATAATATTTGTTTTTGCCTGCAGTGTCATGGGTCACATCAACTCGATGAGAGTTTACTTCTCTGGCAAACGGGGGTTTCAACACCTAGTGTGCGTGGTGAGGAACCAGCTTGACAAGGCAGTGTTATTTTAAGAATGTATACTCCCTGCTTTGGGAGAGATGGTGCTTTTTTTATGTGTCTTGGAGCAATTCCCAGGCCTCTGAGGCTGCCTGCCTGCTTGATATAAATCATGTGCAGGGAAAACGGCTCTCTGCACAGCGTACAGGCAATGAGATGATGTATACACGGGACATTAAGGAATAGTTTTTCAATGACTCCACTCATGCAATCTAGCTGGCGTTGAAACAAGTTGAATGTTCCTTGTCAATGTCTTATCGTTTCTATGCTGCTGATGCGTAGTATCAAAATGTACATTGTATGTTTTACAACGTTGCATTTGGGAGTTGTTATTTCATTGCAGATTTAAATCACATAGTAATTGAAAGAGTATTTTTCTTCACTATCTATAACTGAAACCATAAGCCTCTGGAGAGAGAGAGACCACTGTCCACCCGTTTGTTTTATTTAAACAAATATTATGAAACCATTTTTTATTTTTTATAAACAGCGCCAGTGGTTGGTTTTGTATGCGGACCCACAATCTATGCTTTATCAGTGTTTCAATCAATGTACAGTATGCCTCAGCCACTCGATCTCTCTCTTGTCGGAGGCCAAAAAGGGGATTTTGATAAGACCTCTATATTTTATTCACATGCTTTTAACAGGCGAGTGTAAGCCAAGAGCCTGGTTTTCATAATGAGGTGCTCATAACAGCTCTAATAATCATTGTGGAGTTGACAATAGGAGGGTTAGCCTAGAGCTCAAAGCCCAGAGCCAGGGGATGTACAGGAGGATCCTGGGAGGTTTAGACTACTCTTTCTCTCTCTTTCTCTCTCACACTTTCCCTCTTTCTATTTTTTATTATCTTGCTCTCGCTTTCTTTCAGGGGCGGACTGGGACCAGAAATCGGCCTTGGCATTTTAAACACACCGGCCAATTTTTTTCCTTGATGCCCCCCGATTATTAGCCAGATAATTCTCATTTTGCACAAAAGAAAACAAGTTAGACAGGCCCACTGGGCTAAAAATGGACCAGCCCATCTGGTATTTGCCAGCCCTTTTGTGGGCATCTATTGTCATGCCATCTGCACTCTGCTTTTCTCCCATGGTTTTTGTAGCTGGAGAGGATAGACCCATGGACATGAAGCGTAGCATGATGTTGCATTTTGGTCGTTGCATGCGAGAGCATTTTTGGCATTGCTCTCCATCCCATGGGAGAAGAGACAAAGCCACGGACTGACAGGGCTCTTAAATGTCTCGCTATGAAGAGTGAATAGTCCTTTTTCATCTCTTTCATTCTTTGTGGTGTGTATATTATTTGTGATTTTTTCCTCTGATGGTACTGTCTATTCTTCAAAAACATGTATTATTTTTTACAAGCTATTGATTTAATTTAGGCCACTGGGGTATAATCTTTGCTTACTAAATTGACTGTCAATTAAATTCTGATGTCATTGCCACAACTTGTACTGTTTAATGTTATGCATTATTATCCATAGTCTCATTGGATTTACAATAGACAAATTATTATTTTATTTTTAGACAAATTATTTTTTCACCACTTATCTGCCATTTCTCTTAGCTGGACCGTGGCACAGACCTGTTTTATCATGCATGTCACGCAGGAAGCGTTTGTCCTTGAAAGCCTCTTCTTTCCCTTCATTTTCCACATTAACTGTTAATGACTCCAGATGTTTGGACCTTTTTCGCGTTCCTTTTTATTCAGCTAAATTGTTAATTTAATCTGGCCATAAAAGAGCAGCTGCTTTTTGGGGACCAGAACAGTGTGTCAGTGTCAGGATGGAGAGACCAACAGGATAGCAGGATGAGAGGGGTTGTCCTGGGTCCCACATGACGTCAGCAGCTGGCTTTATCCTGCTCTTTAATTGCCTTTAAAGTCTCTCCATTCCTTTCTCTTTATTCCCTGATATTCCCCTCATCCTATACCTGTGCCGCTACACTACTGTTGTGAATCTGCATGACGCAGGTTTAGGGTTATTTGCAAAAAGCAAATGGCTGACTGAAGCCATGCTCACAACCCTATTTGACGGCTGCTCTTCACAGTCAAAGTGTGTGTGTGTGTCTGTCTGTGTGTGTGTGTGTGTGTGTGCGGCGACAGGGGAGTTATCATTCCCGCCCCAGCTTTTTCATCCGCGATAAGAGGACTGATACAAGTCTTTAAATGCACAGGAGCTCTCCCATGGGGTTAGGTCCCAGTGCTCCACGGTTGTTCCTACCCAGATGTGCGCTAAGAATAAGGCCCTTATTTATCGTTCTCCAGTTTATTTTTGTAACAGCTCTGGAATGTGCGCCTTCTGCCTGTTTGTGTTGAAAATAAAAAACGTAAGCGCCAGTAAACGCTGCAGCAACTGATGATAAAGAAGCTGCAGCCTGTTCAGAGCATGACTGGGACTGGGAGTGAGACAGCAGCCTCCGTAAGGCCCTGTGCTGTGTGGCCATGCTGTGATGTCTTATGGCACTCCCTGCTGTGGCGCTAAAGATGGAGGACGTTTCATGTGTCCTTTCACCGTTCCCTTGTTCCCTCTCCTGCATGAACAATGACAGGCTGAGCCGCAGGCTGAGCCAGACAGTGGCGAGCACACACTGTTGTTTACCCCCTAGGAATGAACGCTGCCTCTCTTGTGGGGGGCAGAGGAATGGCAACAGTTTAGACAAAGGATTTTGAAGGGAAAAGGAACATTTAATGTGATTGTTGTGAAGCCAGTTCAAACAATCTATAAAGGAAGCATCAGATCAGATTTTGTCCAGTGCTGGGGCGAGACGTTGGCAGCATGCCCAGCGGACAGAAAATTATCTGCTGGGCAGTGTGCCCGCCCACTTAGGGTGGTGACCCTCCCAGCTCACACAGGCTCTGTTAGGCCTGCTAGAACCACCACAGTGTACACAGTGAATATGGCCCATGTCACAGTGCATCATCATACCTGGTAGACCTATGCTGTTCCATCACAAGGACAGGCAGCTCTGTAGATCCCATCACTATGACAGGAAGTGACTGGCCAGGACTGAACATCACGTCGACTCGGCTATTTGTCAAGTTCCCTGAACGTTCCCTGAGCGTTAATGGAGCGGACCTGTTTACACGGCTGAATTTCCCATGGCTGATCATCATCTGCGGTCACGGACGCTCTCCATCTTCTTCTCCCACTTTATAGTTTAGCAAAACAAAAAAGAACAAATAAAACAATCCAAATTTCCCATTATTCTTTTTTCATATGGATCCAATTAGTTTAAATACTGTGAAACCATGTGAGTGAGTAAGTTCTGTTTTCCTTCTATTTCCTTTTGAAATACAATGTCCTTTGTTCATTGATTTAGTTCTAATTTTACATATCCATGCCCACGACTTGGTTCTCAGGTTTGTAATCGCTCTGTTGGCCTGGATATCTCTGCTGTTTTATTTCGGGTTGTTATTTTTGGCTACCACTCAGACCAAAGTCAGACCTTAGGTCCTTTTCCCAAGCGATATACATGTCATACACCCACATGCCATACATAATTTGACCCTGCCCCACATGCAAGCGTACTTCCACCACGGCTTCTTTCCCAGAAAAAAATTATATCTTAAACAAACAAATAGGAAAAAGGTTCATGCCTGTTACATAGAAATCTGTGTGTTTTATGTGTGATTTTGTAAGTGGAACGCCATTTCCTACATTGTCTTGATAATCTGTCTTTTATAAATTCCTTCATCTCCATTGTATAAGGACACCAGAAAATGTCTCTCTCTTTATACTGTAAACTACAATAATTGATAATTTATAACTATCATTATTATTTCAAATTATACATATATTCAAAATAAAGCTATAAAACATTTCATATGATTATAGTAGTGACTAGTAAAAGAACTCACCGCTTGATTGGATTTATCCATTCTCTTGTTTCTTTCTATCTTTCATGTTTTATCTGGAGACATCATCCCAAATGTTGGGGTCACAGTGCCACCTATTGGAGAGACAGCATACACAGAATATTACATTTGCATACATTAAAGGATTGTGTCTTGATCAGGGTGAACTGTGGGCAAACATGTCCAGTCAATATTGACCAATCACTGTTCAGACAATAATTTGAAATGCAATTCAAATGCAATTGTGTCATCATCAGTAATCCCCACAATGAGTGTTGGTAGCCGACCGAATCAGAATTGCTTGTACACCCAATCCGTAGACCATACCCCCGTACAGACTTTTGTGGATCTGAACCGCATAAGATAGCTGTAAACAATAAGGTAATCATTTTACTTAGCCTATCAGAGGACAAGCTGGAGCTATCTTTTCAGGTCTACATGAAGTTCTTAAGTTGTAGAGGCTAGGGGTCAATTTGGCATTGAGTGCCAGATTCACTATGAAAATATTTAGTCTTGTGCCATGCATTTCTGAACTATTCTTCAGTGGGTTTCCATGTAGACCAATAAAAAGCTATTAATATATGTGAATGAAAGAGGTTACAATTTAATATTCATTTATTAATACACCAGTAGACCCTATTTCCTAATAAGTTCCACATCGTTCCACTTCCTTGTTAAAACAAATCCCTCCAAACCCACCAGATGAGGTCTTGAGGAGAAACAGTGAAAGCTGAGGAATAGTGAAGGATGACGGGGGCGTGACAGGAGAGTGGCGTTTTCAACTCATGCCTGATCGCATTGACAGAACTCAGCACTTCTTTTGGCAGCCCACTAACTAAGTGCATCTGTTTACTACTTATAGCCCATCCCCGTGGCCTCAACACTCCTGAATACTTTATTAGGAAGCCAGAAACAGGTTCGTAAAGAAGGGCCTGTCAATCTCTGCCACTCCTCTGAGTCAAAATGATTAAATTGCTTCTGAATGTTCTGATTTCATCTGCAGGCCTGACAGTCCGTGGGCTGTTTCTTCATTGGCCATGCAGTTTTGATGGGTTGGGGGCTCCCTCGGCACAGCGCAGATAGGGACAGTAAGTGCTGTCTTATGTCATGCATTGTTTTCACTAAAATCTTTCATCTGTTTTTAGAGCGTTGTAATTATTTTTAGTCTATGTGTGTAAGGACGAGAGCTACTCCTGCGGTTGAAGTGGGTCCCCGACCATGTAAACGTTCTCCTTCAGAGTCAGAAGCAGACGGTCTCCTGAAAAATGGGCTGGGGATCGGAGCTGACACCAGGAAACCTGCACGGCTGTCTCCTGTCCATCACTGAGACAGGCATGATAGAATCAGGATGACAAAGTGTGACTGTGCTGATGTGGATCGGGTCAGGCCTCACTCCACTGCCAGGCTGGATTTGGAATAAGAGCAATGACAGTATTGTTGGATGTCACCACTGTTGTTGTGGATTGCACTCTTCAAGCTGAATGTGTCCTCATGTAGATGGTTGCCTGCACCAGAAAATCCCATTAACTTTTCACTTGTCCTCCACAATAATGTCTCTCCTAGAATCATTTACCACTGACAGGGAGGCACATGAGCCGTTAAGATCCAAGGAGGTTGAGGCCCTATAGAGCAGTCAATGAATAGTAATTTAATTTGATATAATATTGTAACGAATGGCGGGGAAGGGAAGTGAACCCGGGTCGCTGGAGTGAACGGCAAACAGCAAGGGTTAACCCACTTGGTGGGAATTGTAGCGTGGCTCATATAGTCAGGATCGCTACACTGCCCCCCTTCAAACGGGTAGGCACGTCCTCGTGCTTTGACCTATCGCAGCCCGCTCACACGTCTGGCCATGCATTCTGATGGCCTCACTCATTCCACTTCTGACAGCAATGTAAAGAACAGCGATGCAGGGAAGCGAACCCAGGTCACTGGCGTGAAAGGCAACACCCTACACATCGCACCAATAGGGTTAATCCACTTGGTGGGAATTGTAACATGGCTCATATAGCAAGGATCGCTACAATATTTTATACAGTTACGCTTAATGATGTGTTGATTTGGGTGATTGTTTTGTTTAAGTCTATTTTTACACGTTTTTACAAGTTACAAATGTTTATTTCTTAGATTGTACAGATAAAGTGATCTTTGCCATATTTTGAGTGATACCTCACAAATATATAATAATTATGGTCATGAAACAAAGAGAGTCTTTTCAAGAGATAAGATGTAGTCCATAAGAAAAGTGTCAGGTGTTTGCCTCAACAGTTTGAGGACTGGGGGGTGAGGCCAAGGGCCAGGGTTCCGGTCTAGAATCACGGTTTCGACTGCTCCTAGAGTTTTGTTTCGGTACTGCAGTTTAACTGACTCTCGGCCCAGAAAGACAATTTCCATAGACGACCACATAGAAAAGTCAGATTAGAAAATTCGTAATAAGACATTTTAGTCATCACCTTTGTGCAGAAAACATCCATTGAATTATTCAAATAATTGTCGCTGAGGCCGTTTTTTTCCATCACTCACAGCTGAAGATATTAACATTTTATATTCATCCAATGTCTGCCATGTTTTTTGATGACATCGTCGCTGCTCGCGCGGCTCCCTGTGCGCACTTATGCCGCATTCACATGCTAGCCGGAACTAGGAAACTCAGACATTTTCGACTCGCTAACTGGTTAACGTGTAGAACTACAACCCTTTTTTAGCAAGTCTAACATTTCTGAGTTTCCTAGTTCAGATGAGCACGTGAATGTGGCATGAGTGCTAGTGCCTGGTTTGCCAAAAGCATCTTAAGGCTAAGTTCATCGTTAAAACCTTTGTAGGGTCATCGTTAAATCTCTGAGCTGTTTCCCAAAACCATCGTTATTAACGTTGCACTTGAAAACGCTCATAATCTTACGCACGCCTCAGTTCACTCGTAAAACACCTAAGTGCGTCGTTAGATGCTTTGTTGCCCTCCCACTTTATCAACAGAAGATCTCCCATAAACATAGAATCGCATGGTTTATCCTATCTCTGTGACCACCGATAACTTCAGAACAAAGTTGACTATAAATACAAAGTTGCCAATGTCTTTGCAATTGATACAAACAAGCAACGTATAAAAAGATGATTCAATTGAAAACTGAGATAACTGCATTAAAACATAAACAGTAGGCTATAGGCCTATTTCAATCATATTGAAATACATTTCATGTTCAATCCATTGAACTCTATTTTGCTACTTGTAGGCTGTAATTTGTCTCAATATATGTCATGATGTGTAGCCTAACGTGTGAAATGATGTTCCAAATCAGTGATTTAATGCATTTTTATTGGGTAAGCATTAGAATAAGCCGCCTCAATATTTTCAGCCGTAG
This sequence comes from Coregonus lavaretus, assembly GCF_964263955.1. Taxonomy (NCBI): domain Eukaryota; kingdom Metazoa; phylum Chordata; class Actinopteri; order Salmoniformes; family Salmonidae; genus Coregonus; species Coregonus lavaretus. The sequence continues at coordinate 55,496,260 of NC_139997.1, read as the reverse complement.
GCGGTAATATTTCTCTAGGAACTGATCCGTCGTCAATATTGTGAAATCATTATAATGTTAAGGAAAGATTTGAATGGAGAAAGCTGATCCGAGAGCAGTGCTCCCTTTTTTTTCCCGATCGACACATGCTCCAACGACGTACATAGCGACCATTCTCTCTGCGTGGTGTTTTGGGAAACGCATGTCACATCTTCGGCCTTGTAGGAAAGACGCATCGTTAAAACCCTCGTAAGCCTAAATTCCATTGCTATCGGGAAACCGGCAAAGGATGATTGTGATTCTACTTTCTTGCAATAGGCTGCGTTTACACAGGCAGCCCAATTCTGATTAATTGGTATTTTGATTGCTCAAAAGACCAATTAGTGGAAGACACATCAGAATTGGGCTGCCTGTGTAAATGCAGCCTTTTAGGCTACCACAAGGGACAAAATCTACACAAAACTATCACATAGAACAATAAACATCTGCATATAAAAAGAACCAGAGCCAGCTTGGCGGCCAAACAGCAAAAAGTCTGACCTAATCAATTCAGTTACAATAGCTAAATCAAATATCATACCTGTGTATTTTATTGGAGTAAATCTCATGCCTGTGTATTTTACTGGCGAAGAGATGGCAGAGAAGGTTCTGATTATGAATCCTCTCTGATTATTCTTTACATAGGCCTAGACCTCAAGCTTGAGGGGAGGTACAATGAAGCAGGTGGAATTTTACTTTTCTTTACCCTTTAGGTCAACATTTCCGTGTTTTAGTATCCTTTTTTCCTGACACCGACCAATGCTAGCACAACCTGGCTGGGTGGGCACCACGGAAAAAAATGACATCTCGCCAAAAAACTGACTGGTCACTGTGGATTAGCTACAGTAATCCGACAGCAGTTTTTTTTTTAAGGAGCCCGACACGCGGTGATGGTGGCAAGTAGTGAGGATGCGGCGATGGAGGATATGGAGAGAAGGTTGGAGAAGCAACAGCTGTGCTGGAATGCGATCAATATGGATGATAGTTGTGATGATATGGGTCGTGACGATGAGGGTCAAGGACCTGAACGGTCTGTAGTGGAAAGTAATAGGAAAAAGAGAGACCATGCTACAGAAAGCAGTGGCGCTTCTAGTGCAGAGAGCGTGAAGAGGGTGAAGGTAGGGAACAAGAGTAATAATGTGTATGAGTGGGAAGTTATGATGGTGTTTAATGTGACCACAGGGCCGCATCTACATCCTATCCAATTAACCAATGACGTAAAGAAAGAGATAGGTGAAGTAAAACTAGCCCCGTTCATTGGAATGGTAGACTGCTTATAATCTGTACAAGATTCTTCAAATGGAAACCCTCAATGGGAAGAAGATCAAAAGTCATGTTCCTGGTGCTAAATCATTTCTGGGATCCCACTATCTATGTCCATAGATGATATTAAAGAAAATGTGAAGGGAGGCAGAGGTATTGAGGCCAAAAGGTTGATCAGTAGGAAAGAGGGTCAAAGGGTCAAAGATGTGAAAGCTTATCAGTGCTACTGAAGTTTGAGAAGGTTTTGCCTGAAAAGTACAGATAGGATTCCTTCGTTTCAATGTCAGAGAATTTGTCCCATCCGCATTGCTGTGTTTTACTGTACTGAATGTCCATAGATTATATAAAATAACATGTAGAGGGGGGCATAGTGGTTGAAGCCATAATGCTGTTCAGTAAAAAATAGCGGCAGAGAAGTCAGTATTTTTAATGTTTGAGAAGGTTGTACCTAAGAAAGTACAGATGGGCTTCCTGGCTTTCACGGTTAGAGAGTTTGTCCCACCTCCATTAAGGTGTTTTAAATGCCAGAGAATGGGACATGTAGCGGCTCTGTGCAAAGGAAAGAAAAGATGTGCCAAGTGTGGAGGGGAACATGATTATGATGAATGTGGGAACAATGTCAACGTTAACTGTTGTAATTGTATGTTGGTCCAGACAAAGATACGAGACCTGTTCAGACATCTTGCTCTCACAAATGTGTCATGTCAAAGGAGACCTTAATAGTTAATCAGATTGACTTTATAGCCTTCATGGGAAAGGTTATCAACCTGACTGCGTTTGTGGAAAGAAGAACTGCCAAGTTGAAGATCATTGCGGAAGCAGCAACAGAGTTTTTAGGAGTAACAGATGTTACTGTCGCCATGATTGTTGATATGTTGATTTCTAATAATACTAATGATGGAATGTCTCAGTATGATGATAATTAGAGTTATGTTTTTTGTTATCCTTCAGTGGAATGCCAGAAGCCTTATTGCTAACGGTCAGGAGTTTAAGAAATATGTAATAGATTTAGAGATCAAACCTGATGTGATACGTGTTCAAGAAACATGGCTTAGACCACATCTTGATTGTATTATTCCTGGTTATTGTTCAATCCGATCTGATAGATCAACTGTGTTTGATGCATATACAAAACTTTAAAGCCATTATTTTAATGTTTTTTTTAGGCTACTTTCCTGAAACAATAATTAACCACCTCATGGTTCAGCTGTCGGAGATTCAGGCACTACATTTGAGACACTTGAAACCCTACCTCTTTAAGGAATACCTGGAATAGTATAAAAGTAATCCTTCTACCCCACCCCCTCATAAAAAATAAAAAAATAGAAAAGAAAAGTGGTTGTCCCACTTGCTATCATAAGTTGAATGCACCAATTTGTAAGTCGCTCTGGATAAGAGCGTCTGCTAAATGACTCAAATGTAAATGTAAATGTAATCAACTGGACTTGGTGATAGGTGTGCTATGTTCATAAGGGAAGTCTTGTATATCGTAATATAACTATCCCATCTGAATTTTTATGTATAATGGTGGAAATCTACAGTGCAGGTAGTAATATTAAGTTACTAAATGTTTACAACCCTTGTCGTCAACAATCTGTAGCTATGTTTGATGAAATATCAGGAGAATTGGGCTCTAGAGAGATATGGTGCAGCGACTTTAATGTACATAATAGTTTATGGCGAAGAACACATACAGATGCTAATGGTACTATTGTGGAAGATATGATGGAAACAGGAGCATTAGTGTGTCTTAACGATGGATGTGGTACACGAGTAGATGTTGTTAGATGGGTTACATCCTGCCTGGACCTCACAATGGCTTCTAACTCTATTGCATCTATGTGTGAATGTAAAGTACTGAATGATTCTACTGTTGGAAGTGATCATTTCCCGATTTCGTGTACCATGAACTTTGATGTTACCATTCCAGATAGGGTACCATTCAGAAGATGGTGCTTTCATAAAGCAGACTGGAGAAAGTTTGGTGATCATTGCTTAAAGTCTGTTGGACAGTTGTCTTTAGAGAGGCTGGTTGATGTATGTGCTGCCTCTGTAACATCACTGATTTTGAGTGCTGCGAATGTATATGTACCAGTGAGTGAAGTGGGTGAGAAAAGGAAGGCGGTTCCTTGGTGGACTGAAGAGTGCACTGCGGCTATTCGAGAAATAAATAGGGCTTGCAGAGAGTTGCGTAGGAATATGACTCCTGAGAATCTACTTGTTCCAAAGGAAGAGAGCTTTAGTATGTAGGGTCATTAAGTCTGTCAAGAGAAATGCATGGAAACAGTTCTGCTCTACAATAGGCAGGGGTACTGAGCTGGGAGATGTATGGTCTATGTTTTAAGAAGATGACTGGAAGAAGCAAGTCCACTCGAATTCCAGTTTTGGTTGTGGGTCAAAAAATGGCTGTAACTGATCAAGAAAAAGCTGAGTTGTTCGGGAAGACATTTGCAAGGGTACATAGTGGGGTTACTTTGGATGAAGTATATAAACAACGCAGGTGTGAGATTTTAAATGCTCATGTTAATGTGTATAAGAAAAGGGATACTGTTGACTCTTCTTTGGATGCTGTTTTTACCATACATGATTTGTGTTCAGCCTAAATAGGCTGTGGATATACAGCCCCAGGTCATGATCAGTTGTACTATGTAATGTTTAAGCATCTACTTGATGAGGTCATACATGTTCTCCTGGGATTATTTAATAAGATTTGGAAGGAGGGGGTTATACCTTCTGGTTGGAAACGTGCAGTAATATTACCCTTTGTAAAGCCTGGTAAGGACCCTTCATGTGCTGATTATAGACCAATAGCACTGACCTCTAACTTGTGTAAACTGACGGAAAAGATGATAGTCAACGGATTGTCATATTTCCTGGAACATAGAGGTTTATTAAGTCAATGTCAAAGTGGATTCCGTAAAGGTAGATCTACTTTGGATGCATTAGTAAAGGTGAGTAATGAAGTTGAAAAAACTCTGGTCATGAAATAAGTAATGGCTACTGTCTTTTTTGACATTGAAAAGGCTTATGACAGTATGTGGAGAGAAGGCCTACTGATTAAGATGGAAAGACCTGGTTTTGGTGGGAGATTATATAACTGGGTTTTGGCCTTCTTATTTAATCGCTCTTTTCAAGTTAAAATATTATCCATTTTATCTGATGCCTATGGAGTAGACAATGGTATTCCTCAAGGCAGTGTTATCAGTCCTATTTTTTTCAACATGAAGATTAACGATGCGTTTTCGAATGTAGGTAGAGGTATTGGGGCTTCCCTATATGCTGATCATTGAGCTATTTGGAAGAGGGGAAGGAATGTCTCTCATGTGATCAAATTGATTCAACAAGCTATTGTGGATGTTGAAAGATGGTAGATTGACTGGGGTTTTAAATTGTCAGTGGCAAAGTCTATGGGGAGGGTTTCTAAGTACAAATATTTGGGTCTATGGTTCAATGAGCGATATACATGGAAAGATCATAACCAGGTGGCGAATCGCATCTCTGCATGTCTGGCAGACATATCAGTATGGATGACGGATCACCACCTCAAGCTGAACCTTGGCAAGACGGAGCTGCTCTTCCTCCCGGGGAAGGACTGCCCGTTCCATGATCTCGCCATCACGGTTGACAACTCCGTTGTGTCCTCCTCCCAGAGTGCGAAGAGCCTTGGCGTGACCCTGGACAACACCCTGTCGTTCTCCGCTAACATCAAGGCGGTGACCCGATCCTGCAGGTTCATGCTCTACAACATTCGGAGAGTACGACCCTGCCTTACACAGGAAGCGGCACAGGTCCTAATCCAGGCACTTGTCATCTCCCGTCTGGATTACTGCAACTCGCTGTTGGCTGGGCTCCCTGCCTGTGCCATTAAACCCCTACAACTCATCCAGAATGCCGCAGCCCGTCTGGTGTTCAACCTTCCCAAGTTCTCTCACGTCACCCCGCTCCTCCGCACACTCCACTGGCTTCCAGTTGAAGCTCGCATCTGCTACAAGACCATGGTGCTTGCCTATGGAGCTGTGAGGGGAACGGCACCTCTGTACCTTCAGGCTCTGATCAGTCCCTACACCCAAACGAGGGCATTGCGTTCATCCACCTCTGGCCTGCTGGCTCCCCTTCCTCTGCGGAAGCATAGTTCCCGCTCAGCCCAGTCAAAACTGTTCGCTGCTCTGGCACCCCAATGGTGGAACAAGCTCCCTCACGACGCCAGGACAGCGGAGTCACTCACCACCTTCCGGAGACATTTGAAACCCCACCTCTTTAAGGAATACCTGGGATAGGATAAAGTAATCCTTCTACCCCCCCCCCCCCCCCCCCCTAAAAAAAATTTAAAAAAAATTGTAAAGTGGTTATCCCACTGGCTATAGGGTGAATGCACCAACTTGTAAGTCGCTCTGGATAAGAGCGTCTGCTAAATGACGTAAATGTAAATGTAAATGTAATAATTGTTGAAAAAAAGTGTAAGGTGGTGAATCTTATGTGCTCGGTCTCTGGTTATGAATGGGGTGCTGACGGACAATCGTTGATGGATATTTATAGAGCTCTGATCAGGACGACAATTGATTACGGGTGTATCGTTTATGGAACAGCAGCAAAGACTTGGCTTCAGAGGTTGGACAGAATCTAGTATATAGCTTTAAGTATGTGTATCGGTGCATTTAAATCAACAACTGTGTGTGCCTTACTAGTGGAGGCAGGTTAGATGCCTTTAGATATACGGCAAAATATTATTAGGTTGAAAGGCTGTGATGTTGAGCATTCCACTGCTACTGTTCTAGATGACTGATGGGAATATACTGGTAGACAAGGCAGTGGTTTTGGTTGGACAATTGGAAAGGTTGCTGATAAGAGTGGTTTGAGGGAGTTGGAGGTTGGCCCTTCTGTGGTGATAGGGGATGTTCCTCCATGGTTACTCCCAGATCTTGTTGCTTATCTAACCTTGGTAGAGAAAAGGAAAGATCAGAAGTCAGTGATATAGGGAAACTGCTTGACAATTACATTGGTAGAAGTTTTTATGCTTTTTTACCGCTTTTCACAGATAGTGGGCGCACAGGAGCAGCCGTTTATGTTCCTTAATTTGATGTGCAGATATGTAGAAGACTAACAGATGAACTGTCAGTATACTCAGTTGAACTGTTGGTGATAGTAGTTGCCCTCCAGTGGGTGGAGGACGTACAACATGTTAGAATTATAGTATGCTCATATTCTCTGTCTGTATTGAATAGCTTATCATCTGGTAAATCTAATAGGAGTGACCTACTATTGGAGGTATTCATGTTATTATGGAGAATTGAGAGACTGGGTGTAGTAGTGAGATTCTGCTGGGTCCCAGCACATTCAGGTGTGGAAGAAAATGAAATTGTAGACCAGTTAGCCAAAAGAGCTTTGAAACTAGATCTAATTGATATTAATGTTCCACTGGGTAGAGGTGAGGCCAAATGTAAGATCAGATACTTTTTGATAGATGTGTGGCAGAAGAGATGGTACTCTGAGCACAAGGGCCGGCATTTATATGCCCTCCAAAGAAAGGACGGTGGACCAAGATTCAAAGGTCAGATTAGGAAGGAAGAGGTGGTGTTTGCTCGATTGCGCTTAGGACCTTGTACATTGGACTCGTCATTACATCTGGTTGGCAAGCATGTGAATGGTTTGTGTATGGTCGATGAAGCGGTGGAGCATGTGTTGTTATATTGTTGTAGTATGTTGAACAGAGGGAAAGATTGTAGGGTCATTGAGGTTGAACAGGGTTGGAAAGGATTTTGGGGATGGGGAGGGTCTGTTAGAAGTTAGTAGGGCTCTTTTTTATTTTCTCAGAGGTACTGTTAGGTTGGAGGATTTAGAAATGTTGCAAACCGTGACTGACCATACACTCCAACACAGTAGGTGGAGGCATGCATCTTTAACGTTTGTTTGCGGAGCGCCATTATATCATAGAAGAAGAAGAAGCTCGCCGCGCTCCAGACCTTAGTAACTTGCCAGGTCCGTTTGCCGCTAACGGAGCTGGCTAGCTGAAGGGACTCGAATTCTGTTGTCGGTGACACAAATCCAAGTCCATCTGTGGTTGTAAACAGACTGGACGACGCATTATTGAGGCGGCGAGCCCTTGGTCGAGCGTCTACATGCTAAATATGTGGAAAGTCAGGGAACTGGTGGATAAAGCGTGAGTATTCTTGCAGTTATCTTGTGTTTGTCGTTTTGTTGCAAGGCCCGTTTATGATAAGGACAAGGGAATCACTGATCTCGTGACGTCACGCTGTTTTCTCAGCTGATGGCTCATTATGGCGAACGTTAGTGTATCAGCCTTGTGTACAACATTAAATAATGTATTCTCTATGATCTTTTTGCTGATGTCCCTAATATCCATTCTAAACATACATGCAAAGTAACATCCCCATCCCCCTTCTTTCAGCCTGCTAACTCAGGAAAGTAACGTTAGGTGATGTATGGCTAACGCGTTAGCCATACATTCCATGTCTCAGAATAGGTCCCTTTGATGTCCACTATCATCTATTTCCTGCTAGCAATATTTGTTTTACCTGGCTAGATTATTTCATACCCAATGACATCGTATCGTTCAATTACAATACAAGGCCCTCGTCCACTGCCGCCTAACATTAGCTAGTTAGAAATCTGGCTAATTTAGCTTAACACATTAGCTAACTAGCTGACATAACGTTAGCTAAGCAAGCTAGCCACAATGACTGTCAAGACCTTTCGGTTCATTGTGTCCATAACATTAACCACTATGGAAGTTGAACTTCATGACCATTCTATTGTTTTATGGTTAAAACGTTTTTATACGACCATAATGACCTGCTAGTTAGTTAACTATCTAAGCCAGCAGCAGCTAACATTTGTCTGTGCACTAACCTACTGTACTGTAACCAGCTGCCGGTTAGCTTCAGGAGGACTTTGCAGCAGAGCCATAAAGCTGTCTGCCGACTAGGGTAAATAGGCTCCTCATGCCGCTCATCAAACACTTTGAATGACACTGACTGACAGTTAACCTGAACCACGAGGAATACAACACCAACATAATCTCTTAGCTAGCGTCTCACTGGGGGGGCATGTTCATAGCTAGTTAACATTAGCTAAATTAGACTAGTATTCTGCCAGCAGCACAAACTATGACGTCAAGTTTTTATGGTAATGAGGAAACCTTTAAAATAAAAGCCCACATTGCAAAAGGTATTGCATTTTAATCAATGGCCACTTTTATTGTGGCAACAAGAAAAGACAGTAAGTAATTTCTGAAAACAAATAACAAAATATGGTTTTAAAAACATTTTTTCAGACCAATAATGAAAAAGTTGTGTTGACACTGGTATGTTGAGAATATTGGGCTGTAGAGAGAACACTTTTTTGCCTGTCTCAGCTAAAGTGGGGTGGAAAAGTAGGATCTCTACTAACCAAATATGTGTAGTTTTGGAGGGGGACTGTGTCATACATACCCAGCAGCACTTCGTTCTCCACCTCCTTCATAGCTCCCAATGCAATACACTGTAATAGGCTGTACATTGTATTCATATTGGCTTGTAGAGAGAACTTTCTTACCTGTGTTGAATGTCAGTTGGAGATACAAAACACCTTAACGGGTTACAGTATTCTAAAGATTATAAAGCCATCAACATTTTAATAAAAACAGCATATACTGACCTAAAGGTTGAGCTGTGTTAGCCTATCTCTAGCTTATCCAGGGTCAGTGATACATAGACAGTGTATGGTTGCACTATCTATGGGAACAACTGCAATCATTTTGCAAGCGACATTGCTAAAATGAATAAAATAAAATGCTCATCTCCTGTAGCCTAATTGTCATTTGCTTGTTGTCACACTGTACCTAAATTATAAGGGTTGAATTTGCACTAAACAATTTTATGGGTCAGCACTTAAAAGGCATACTAAGTCTGTCATATGGTTTGCCTCATATACAATGTCTACTGGTATAATTTTAAACTGATAACATATACAGTGGCTTGCGAAAGTATTCTCCCCCCCTTGGCATTATTCCTATTTTGTTGCCTTACAACCTGGAATTAAAATGGATTTTGGGGGGGGGGGGGTTGTATCATTTGATTTACACAACATGCCTACCACTTTGAAGATTCAAAATATTTTTTATTGTGAAACAAACAAGAAATAAGACCAAAAAAACAGAACCCCCCCCGCCCCCCAAGGTCAACTTTGTAGAGGCACCTTTTACAGCAATTACAGCTGCAAGTCTCTTGGGGTATGTCTCTATAAGCTTGGCACATCTAGCCACTGGGATTTCTACCCATTCTTCAAGGAAACACTGCTCCAGCTCCTTGAAGTTGGATGGGTTCCGCTGGTGTACGGCAATCTTTAAGTCATACCACAGATTCTCAATTGGATTGAGGTCTGGGCTTTGACTAGGCCATTCCAAGACATTTTAATGTTTCCCCTTAAACCACTCGAGTGTTGCTTTAGCAGTATGCTTAGGGTCATTGTCCTGCTGGAAGGTGAACCTCCGTCCCAGTCTCAAATCTCTGGAAGACTGAAACAGGTTTCCCTGTATTCAGCACCATCCATCATTTCTTCAATTCTGACCAGTTTCCCAGTCCCTGCCGATGGAAAAACATCCCCACAGCATGATGCTGCCACCACCATGCTTCACTGTGGGGATGGTGTTCTCGGGGTGATGAGAGGTGTTGGGTTTGCGCCAGATATAGCATTTTCCTTGATGGCCAAAAAGCAAAATTTTAGTCTCATCTGACTAGAGTACCTTCTTCCATATGTTTGGGGAGTCTCCCACATGCCTTTTGGCAAATACCAAACGTGTTTGCTAGTTTTTTCTTTAAGCAATGGCTTTTTTCTGGCCACTCTTCCGTAAAGCCCAGCTCTGTGGAGTGTACGGCTTAAAGTGGTCCTATGGACAGATACTCCAATCTCTGCTGTGGAGCTTTTCAGCTCCTTCAGGGTTATCTTTGGTCTCTTTGTTGCCTCTCTGATTAATGACCTCCTTGCCTGGTCCGTGAGTTTTGGTGGGCGGCCCTCTCTTGGCAGGTTTGTTGTGGTGCCATATTCTTTCAATTTTTTAATAATTGATTTAATGGTGCTCCGTGGGATGTTCAAAGTTTCTGATATTTGTTTATAACCCAACCCTGATCTGTACTTCTCCACAACTTTGTCCCTGACCTGTTTGGAGAGCTCCTTGGTCTTCATGGTGCCTCTTGCTTGGTGGTGCCCATTGCTTAGTCGTGTTGCAGACTCTGGGGCCTTTCAGAACAGGTGTATATATACTGAGATCATGTGACAGATCATGTGACACTTAGGTTGCACACTGGTGGACTTTATTTAACTAATTATGTGACTTCTGAAGATAATTGGTTGCACCAGATCTTATTTAGGGGCTTCATAGCAAAGGGGGTGAATACATATGCACGCACCACTTACCCGTTATTTATTTTTTATAATTTTTTGAAACAAGTTATTTTTTTAATTTCACTTTACCAATTTGGACTATTTTGTGTGTGTCCATTACATGAAATCCAAATAAAAACCAATTTAAATTACAGGTTTTTTTTTTTTTTTTTTTTTTCACCTTTATTTTACCAGGTAAGCCAGTTGAGAACAGGTTCTCATTTACAACTGCGACCTGGCCAAGATAAAGCAAAGCAGTGCAATAAAAACAACACAGAGTTACATATGGGGTAAAAAAAACAAAGTCAAAAATACAACAGAAAATATATATACAGTGTGTGCAAATGTAGCAAGTTATGGAGGTAAGGCAATAAATAGGCTATAGTGCAAAATAATTACAATAGTATTAACACTGGAATGCTAGATGTGCAAGAGATTATGTGCAAATAGAGATACTGGGGTGCAAAAGAGCAAAATAAATAACAATATAGGGATGAGGTAGTTGGGTGGGCTAATTTCAGATGGGCTGTGTACAGGTGCAGTGATCGGTAAGGTGCTCTGACAACTGATGCTTAAAGTTAGTGAGGGAGATAAGAGTCTCCAGCTTCAGAGATTTTTGCAATTCGTTCCAGTCATTGGCAGCAGAGAACTGGAAGGAATGGCGGCCAAAGGAGGTGTTGGCTTTGGGAATGACCAGTGAGATATACCTGCTGGAGCGCAGACTACGGGTGGGTACTGCTATGGTGACCAATGAGCTAAGATAAGGCGGGGATTTGCCTAGCAGTGATTTATAGATGGCCTGGAGCCAGTGGGTTTGACGACGAACATGTAGTGAGGACCAGCCAACAAGAGCGTACAGGTCACAGTGGTGGGTAGTGTATGGGGCTTTGGAGACAAAACGGATGGCACTGTGATAGACTACATCCAATTTGCTGAGTAGAGTGTTGGAGGCTATTTTGTAAATGACATCGCCGAAGTCAAGGATCGGTAGGATAGTCAGTTTTACGAGGGCATGTTTGGCAGCATGAGTTAAGGAGGCTTTGTTGCGAAATAGGAAGCCGATTCTAGATTTAACTTTGGATTGGAGATTCTTTATGTGAGTCTGGAAGGAGAGTTTACAGTCTAACCAGACACCTAGGTATTTGTAGTTGTCCACATACTCTAGGTCAGACCCGTCGAGAGTGGTGATTCTAGTCGGGTGGGCGGGTGCCAGCAGCGTTCGATTGAAAAGCATGCATTTAGTTTTACTAGTGTTTAAGAGCAGTTGGAGGCTACTGAAGGAGTGTTGTATGGCATTGAAGCTCGTTTGGAGGTTTGTTAACACAGTGTCCAATGAAGGGCCAGATGTATACAAAATGGTGTCGTCTGTGTAGAGGTGGATCTGAGAGTCACCAGCAGCAAGAGCGACATCATTGATATACACGGAGAAAAGTGTCGGCCCAAGAATTGAACCCTGTGGCACCCCCATAGAGACTGCCATAGGTCCAGACAACAGGCCCTCCGATTTGACACACTGAACTCTATCTGAGAAGTAGTTGGTGAACCAGGCGAGGCAGTCATTTGAGAAACCAAGGCTATTTAGTCTGCCAATAAGAATGCGGTGGTTGACAGAGTCGAAAGCCTTGGCCAGGTCGATGAAGACGGCTGCACAGTACTGTCTATTATCAATCGCGGTTATAATGTCGTTTAGGACCTTGAGCGTGGCTGAAGTGCACCCATGACCAGCTCGGAAACCGGATTGCATAGCGGAGAAGGTACGGTGGGATTCGAAATGGTCGGTGATCTGTTTGTTAACTTGGCTTTCAAATACTTTCGAAAGGCAGGGCAGGATGGATATAGGTCTGTAGCAGTTTGGATCTAGAGTGTCACCCCCTTTGAAGAGGGGGATGACCGCGGCAGCTTCCAATCTCTGGGGATCTCAGACGTTATGAAAGAGAGGTTGAACAGACTAGTAATAGGGGTTGCGACAATTTCGGCGGCTAGTTTTAGAAAGAAAGGGTCCAGATTGTCTAGCCCAGCTGATTTGTAGGGGTCCAGATTTTGCAGCGCTTTCAAAACATCAGCTGTCTGAATTTGTGTGAAGGAGAAGCGGGGGGGGGGGCATGGGCAAGTTGCAGAGTTGGTGGCCGGGGTAGTGGTAGCCAGATGGAAAGCATGGCCAGCTGTAGCAAAATGCTTGTTGAAATTCTCGATTATTGTAGATTTATCGGTGGTGATAGTGTTTCCTAGCCTCAGTGCAGTGGGCAACTGGGAGGAAGTGCTCTTATTCTCCATGGACTTTACAGTGTCCCAAAACTTTTTGGAGTTAGGTTGTAATGCAACAAAATAGGAAAAACGCCAAGGGGGATGAATACTTTTGCAAGGCACTGTACGGTATACCGCCCAAGCCTAGTTGCAATGCTGTGAAAAACAGTTGCACTAGTGCTAAAAAAAAAAATATATATTCCCAAAGTTTATCATGTCTTTGAGGGGACTCTTATTTTGAATTGTGCTGTCAGCATAATATCCTGATGCTCAGAGAACAGTAATCTAAATTGGTGTGTTGCACATGATCTCTTATGTGTTGGCTATGGACATTTGTACTGCATGGTGCATACCATACATTATTTCAATTAATTGCTAGAGGGGTTTGAAGTTTGTATACCCTGGCAACATTTAGTTAATCATTCATGCATCAGTATTGGAGAAGTTCAAATTGCTTACTGCAACCATTTATGTCAACACCGCTAGCTATGATAATGAGTAAGTATATCTTGCATTGCAAGCCCTGCAGCTTAGTGCTTCAAGGTTGTGCAATATTTTCTAAGTGTAGCTAAGTAACCACAAAGTATAACATAGAAATACATTTTGTCCTGAGGCATAGCCTAATTCTCATAGGAGAGGCTTTTCAACATGTGAAAGAGCGTGTTTGACCTCTGGGTTGGAATGTGCAGTCACTGTGGTCATTGACTAATACAGTTTGGAAACCAAGTGGTGTGTTTCTAGCACTTCTCCCTATGCCAGCATAAAGTCATGAATCATGGCAGTTCTTGTATCAACCCTGTGCAACCACTTTCTGCTGGATTACCTTTGTCAGGCTTTTAAATTAGGCTTAATTTAAAGGGACTTGTAAATACCATCCCTGGTCTAGCCATTCAGGGCCTATTGAAAATAGCCTTTTTTATAATCTGCTGTGTTTTGATTTGAATCAAAAAGCTTAATTGCATGTAGAGTAGTTTCAAATCATGCATACACTTGAGTCATAAAGAATGCATGAAATGAGAATGCTGGTGAGCAGTAGAAAGAGGTGAAGGATATGAATGACTGATTCTGATGCAAAACGTCGCCCACCTCCTCCCAATGAATGGAGCACTGATGTCACTGTGACCTCTGATCTTCAATTACATGCATGTTGAGATGGAGGTTTGTAAGGTGCAAAGCCAGGCTAGACTCCATGTAGGTAGGCAAGGTACTGCCTCCATTGTCTGACTGAATGCACTCATCCTTGATTCCAAACTGAAGGTTTGTGAAGGAAGAGGTTTCTTTCATTGTGCAAACAGACAAAAGAGCCCTGTCATTGGAAAGGGTCCTTTCTTTGCTTCTTGTCTCCTCATTTTGAAAGGAACTGCATGGTTTTATGAAGGAGTGTAAACATCCATTTACCTGAAAGTGATTCTTTATAGTCTTCAATGGTTTTTAAACAAGCATTGGGCCAGTAAACGAAAGGCGACTAGGTTAAAAATCTCTGTGCCGTTGAGCAAGGCACTTAACCATAATTGGTCCTGTAAATCGCTCTGGATAGGAGCGTCTGCTAAATGACAAAACTGTAATGGAGGAAATGCTAGCTAGCTACATACATTGCAGCTGACCTGCTAAACGCTAGCCAGAGCCATGATGTATAGCCAGCTAGCTAGCTCCTAATTGCAATGTTGGATAGATAGCTAGCTAACCTGTTCCATCTATGAAAATAGGGACAATTATCTCACTTTATTTTAACTTATCCAATCTTTACCCACTGTGCATCTGTAGCTAGCCCATCTGTAGCTAACATTAGCTAGCCCATCTGTAGCCCCTAACTAACTAGCTAGCTGAGTTCCAGTTTTTGTTTCGTTATTTTACATATTGTTTGAACACCAAATGGCCACAAGCTGCCTGCCAGTGGGTGGAAGCTAGCTAGCTATCTAGATATCCCTGCCTCAGCCATAGCATTGGCTATCTTGCCAGTACGCATTGGGTGAATGCAGCAGTCCTGTAACGTTGGCAAGCAAGGACAACCCGTGTTTTCAATGAATAAGCTGGCTTGGTAGCACACATATTTCCTTAACTGATTCCGATGATGGCTCCATAGCCTGCCATAAGCTAGCTGACTAAACTCAACTCCATGGTGAAGGAAGTTCATCAGAAACTTTCTTCACCATGGAGTTGCGTTTAAGCGAGTTGCTGAGCTGGGGCTACGAGGTTATCATAAATTGTACTAGCTAGCTAGCTACTTCTCTGTTCTGGCATAAACCATAGCCTACATGTCGACACGTAATCACTACAATTTGAGAGTTGTTTTCAACTGCTAGCCACTACCAGGTTTGGACTAGTTGCCTGCTTGCTTGCTAGTAGCTAATGTTATACATAGAAAATAACAACCTCTCTTTAAAGGATGATATTATTACTTGGCTGTGATCTGATATCCTTCTACACTGAGTGTACAAAACATGCTCTTTCCATGACATAGACTGACAAGGTGAATCCAGGTAAAGGCTATGATCCCTTATTGATGTCACTTGTTAAATCCACTTCAATCAGTGTAGATGAAGGGGAGGAGACAGGTAAAATAATGATTTTTAAGCCTTGAGACAATTGAGACATGGATTGGGTATGTGTGCCATTCAGAGGCTGAATGGGTAAGACAAAATATTTAAGTGCCTTTGAACAGGGTATGGTAGTAGGTGCCAGGCGCACCGGTTTGTGTAGAACTGCAACGCTGCTGGGTTTTTCAGGCTCAACAGTTTCCCATATATGTCAAGAATGGTCCACCTTTCAAAGGACATCCAGCCAACTTGACACAATTGGAGTCAATATGGGCCAGCATCCCTGTGGAACGCTTTCAACACCTTGTAGAGTCCATGCCCCGAAGAATTGGGGCTGTTCTGAGTGCAAAAGGGGGTTGCAACTCAATATTAGGAAGGTGTTCCTAATATTTTGTACACTACATGTAGATCAGGGGTGTCAAACTCATTTTAGCTCAGGGGCCACATGGAGGAAAATCTATTCCCAAGTGGGCCGGACCGGAAAAATCATGGTGTATATATAACTTAAAAACAACAACTTCAGATTGTTTTCTTTGTTTTAATACGATCAACATACAACATAAAGCTGGAGCCTGAGGACAGTGTGTCCAAAATAGTACAAGCACAACATCACTATTAATCATAAAACACGTCAAGTTTATTTGAAAATTCTAAAGAAAAAGAACACACAAACACACAATGCCTCAGTGATTAACATAACTGTTTCACAGATCACAGAACTATATCAGGGTGTCATTTCTCAGGCAGAAATGTAGATAAAGATAATGAAATCCTGTTCCCCAAACAAGTGCAAGAACCACAGAGTCAAGAATAGGTTAAATATACAAATAAAATAAAAACAATTAAAAACAATAGCACATCAACATAAAAAGATATAAACATAAAGCTGGAGCCTGAGGACAGTGTCCAAAAGCACAACATCACTATTAATCATAAAACACCTCAAGTTATTTGAAAGTTCTGAGGACAAAGAACACACAAACACACAATGCCTCAGTGATTAACAGAACTGTTTCACAGATCACAGAACTATATCAGGGTGTCATTTCTCAGGCAGAAATGTAGATAAAAATAATGAAATCCTGTTCCCCAAACAAGTGCAAGAACCACAGAGTCAAGAATAGGTTAAATATACAAATAAAATCAATTAAAAACAATAGCACATCAACATAAAAACATATAAACATAAATCTGAAAGCGTTGCTCAAACTCCCGTAACAGTCCCGTTATTTTATCTTTGAACCGCTTCATGTCTGCCACATGTTGGGTCGCGCACACATTTTTCAGACAGGGGAAGTGAGCTGCATCACCACCGGCAAGTTGTGTCTCCCACAATGACAGCTTCAACTTGAAAGAACGTATGCTGTCATAATACTGCGTGACAACTTTGTTGCGCCCTTGCAGCTGTTTGTTCAAGTTATTCAGGTGCTCTGTAACATCCACCATAAATGCAAGGTCCTGCATCCATTCTGCGGAATGAAATTCTAACACTGGTTTGCCCTTTTCTTCCATGAACTGTTCAATTTCTTCTCGTAAATCAAAGAAACGCCTCAGCACAGCACCTCGGCTTAACCATCTTACCTCAGTGTGGTATGGCAGGCCATAGATGTGGGCTTTCTCTCTGAGAAGGCTGTCAAACTGACGGTGATTCAGGCTTCTGGATCGGATGAAATTAACAGTTTGGATGACCACCTTCATGACGTTATCCATCTTTAATGACTTGCAACACAAAGCCTCCTGGTGCAAAATACAGTGAAAGGTCAAAAAATCACGTCCTCCATTTGCAGATTGCACTTTCTCTCTGAACTTTGTCACAACGCCTGCTTTTTTCCCGATCATTGAGGGCGCACCATCTGTAGCCAGGCTGACTACAGCTCAGCATTCAACACCATAGTGCCCTCTAAGCTCATCACTAAGCTAAGGATCCTGGGACTAAACACCTCCCTCTGCAACTGGATCCTGGACTTCCTGACGGGCCGCCCCCAGGTGGTAAGGGTAGGTAACAACACATCTGCCACACTGATCCTCAACACGGGGGCCCCTCAGGGGTGCGTGCTCAGTCCCCTCCTGTACTCTCTGTTCACCCATGACTGCATGGCCAGGCACGACTCCAACACCATCATTAAGTTTGCCGACGACACAACAGTGGTAGGCCTGATCACCGACAACGATGAGACAGCCTATAGGGAGGAGGTCAGAGATCTGGCCGTGTGGTGCCAGGACAACAACCTCTCCCTCAACGTGACCAAGACAAAGGAGATGATTGTGGACTACAGGAAAAAAAAGAGGACTGAGCACGCCCCCATTCTCATCGACGGGGCTGTAGTGGAACAGGTTGAGAGCTTCAAGTTCCTTGGTGTCCACATCACCAACGAACTATCATGGTCCAAACACACCAAGACAGTCGTGAAGAGGGCACGACAAAGCCTATTCCCCCTCAGGAGACTAAAAAGATTTGGCATGGGTCCTCAGATCCTCAAAAAATTCTACAGCTGCACCATCGAGAGCATCCTGACTGGTTGCATCACCGCCTGGTATGGCAACTGCTTGGCCTCTGACCGCAAGGCACTACAGAGGGTAGTGCGTACGGCCCAGTACATCACTGGGGCAAAGCTCCCTGCCATCCAGGACCTCTATACCAGGCGGTGTCAGAGGAAGGCCCTCAAAATTGTCAAAGACTCCAGCCACCCTAGTCATAGACTGTTCTCTCTGCTACCGCACGGCAAGCGGTACCGGAGTGCCAAGTCTAGGTCCAAAAGACTTCTCAACAGCTTCTACCCCCAAGCCATAAGACTCCTGAACAGCTAATCATGGCTACCCAGACTATTTGCACTGCCCCCCCACCCCATCCTCTTTACGCTGCTGCTACTCTGTTAAGTATTTATGCATAGTCACTTTAACTCTACCCACATGTACATATTACCTCAACTACCTCAACTAGCCGGTGCCCCCGCACATTGACTCTGCAACGGTACCCCCCTGTATATATAGCCTCCCTACTGTCACTTTATTTTACTGTATATATAGCCTCCCTACTGTCACTTTATTTTACTTCTGCTCTTTTTTTCTCAACACTTTTTTGTTGTTGTTGTTTTATTCTTACTTTTTTTGTTTAAAATAAATGCACTGTTGGTTAAGGGCTGTAAGTAAGCATTTCACTGCAATGTCTGCACCTGTTGTATTCGGCGCATGTGACCAATAAAATTTGATTTGATTTGATTTGACAGCGCGGGACCAGTCCACTCCGACCCTGTCCAGCGCGCCGACGAGTGCGGTAAAAATATCAGCTGCTGTCGTTGTATCTGTCATCGGCACCAACTCCACGAACTCCTCGGTGACGGTCAATGTGTCATCAACTCCGCGGATGAAAATGGCCAGTTGTGCAACATCTGTAATGTCCGTGCTTTCATCAATTGCAACCGAAAACGCAATAAATGACTTTACTTTTTGCTTCAACTGGCTGTCCAAATCCACTGAAAGATCGGAAATCCTGTCTGCAACTGTGTTTCTTGTCAGGCTGATATTTGCAAAAGCCTGCCGCTTTTCAGGGCACACAATCTCCGCTGCCTTCATCATGCATGTTTTTACAAATTCACCCTCACTAAATGGTTTTGAAGCCACTGCGATTTCATTAGCAATGAGGTAGCTAGCTTTCACTGCAGCGTCACTGATGTCTCGGCTGTGAGTAAACACAGACTGCTGTTTCTTCAGACCCGCCAACAGTTCATTCACCTTCTCTCATCTCCGCTGTCCTTGAAAGTTGTCATATTTGTCGGCATGAAGACTCACATAGTGGCGACGAAGGTTATATTCTTTCAGCACTGCAACATGCTCTGAACACACCAAACATACAGCTTTCCCATTCAATTCCGTGAATAAATAGGATGACCATTTTTCTTGGAACACTCTGCACTCTGCGTCCACTTTTCTCTTTTTTGACAGAGACATATTGGAGCAATGAGGGTGCCAAAGCACATAATGTTAAAAGTAGAAGCCGTAATAAATATCGCGGGCAAAACAAAGTAGCTCATTGGCTGCACGTGCTTGACCTACTTGCTCTGCCCCGGTATAAACAGTTTGCTTGCTTAACACAATTGCTATTGCGCCATCCAGTGGACGCAATTGGAACAGCAGGTTATTTTATTGAAAATTTGCAGCGCATTTTTATACTTTACAATTTTTTATATTTTTTTCTAAATCATCTCGCGGGCCGGATTAAACCCGTTTGCGGGCCTGATCCGGCCCGCGGGACGGATGTTTGACACCCCTGATGTAGATCATCTATGAATAAGTGAACAGGCACGGGTTATCATTGCTCATTGTTTATTGCGAACAAACCGTGTTGGACGTGGCACACTAATCTCACATAGTGGCTCACTACTGCCGTCTGCTGGATAATGTCGGGATTACACAATGAAATAGCACTGTGACATTGACAATGGTTCATATACTTGGAAAGTCGATTTTGACGGTTCGTTAAGTTGCTATGAACTACACTGAACAAAAATATAAACTCAACATGTAAAGTGCTGGTCACATGTTTCATGAGCTGAAATAAAAGATCCCCGAAATTTTCCCTACGCACAAAAAGCTTACTTCTCTCAAATGTTGTACACAAATTTGTTTACATCTCTGTTAGTGAGCATTTTATCCTTTGTCAAGATAATCCATCCACCTGACAGGTATGGCATATGAAGAAGCTGATAAAACAGCATGATCATTACACAGGTGCACCTTGTGCTGGGGACAATAAAAGGCCACTCTAAAATGTGAAGTTTTGTCACAGAACACAATGCCACAGATGTCTCAAGTTTTGAGGGAGCGTGCAATTGCCGTGCTGACTGCAGGACTGCAGGAATTGACTGATTTCCTTATATGAACTGTAACTCAGTAAAATTGTAGAAATTGTTGCATGTTGAGTTAATATTTTTGTTCAGTATACATTGTGCGATTACTGATTTGTAAATACAGAACACAACCATGCACAGAACACAACTTTCTCCACCCAGGATTTTTTTGTTGCTTGCTATTTGTTCTATAGCAGACAATGGTTCCAGCCGAGTGCCTGTTTTATGGACAGAGCCTGCAGTCAGGTTACAGTAATGGATGCTACCATCATCTGATTTCAGCTGAATAGGGCTTGAAACAGGAGGCTTTCTCCTGCTACCCTGGTCCCAGAGAGCTCCCTGCAGATGCTAACCTAAGCTGTTTGAGAACAGACTATGCACCTCCACACATTGGCATTTCAAATCAAATCAAATGTTATTTGCCACATGCGCCGAATACAACAGGTGTAGACATTACAGTGAAATGCTTACTTACCAACAATGCAATTATTATTATAATAATTTTTTTAAGTTAAGTAAAACAAATAAAAAATAAAGAGCAGCAGTAAAATAAAATAACAGTAGGGAGGCTATATACAGGGGGGTACCGGTGCAGAGTCAATGTGCGGGGGCATCGGCTAGTCGAGGTAATTGAGGTAATATGTACATGTGGGTAGAGTTAAAGTGACTATGCATAAATAATAGACAGAGTAGAAGCAGCGTAAAAGAGGGGGGTGGGGTAGCAATGATTAGCTGTTCAGGAGTCTTATGGCTTGGGGGTAGAAGCTGTTGAGAAGCCTTTTGGACCTAGACTTGGCGCTCCGGTACCGCTTGCCGTGCGGTAGCAGAGAGAACAGTCTATGACTAGGGTGGCTGGAGTCTTTGACGATTTTGAGGGCCTTCCTCTGGGCTCCCAGCACAGGGGGGCAAGTCGCTTCAGTGGGTTGGCTAGTTGAATGGTATTTCTGGTAAGGACTGACATTTTTCACAGATGTCTTGCAGAATATGCATTTAGGCTAGTCATTGGGTCATTAGGCCCTATACTTCCTTGGATTTAGGAGGAGCACGCAAGTTCTGCATGAATGGTAGGCTATAGGTCATTCTGAGTACTCTGTGGCTGATCAATACTATCTGTCTGAGACTCAAGATGAGGCATTGATGGGAGGATCTTTGAGAGTGATCCTCTAGTATTTCTTGTTTGGGGTTTTGCCTTGTAGGTTATAATACAAAGGTATGTTTCCATCTGTTATTGCACAAGAGAGAAGTCATTTATTCTTTGAATAATGACTTTGCTTCAAGGCCCACTCCAACTGTCTTTGTGTAGGCATGAGTCCTGTGTTCAGTATGACAAACCATGATATTGATGATATCATTACATTGTATTCACTAACAATAGCCCCTATGAAGGCTTCTTTATGTGCTGGCCGTGTTTCATTCTTTTGACGTTCTCCGCTAGTTAATGGAAGGAAAAGTCCCATCAACTAATGCAGCAAGAGCAATATCATTTCATCAACATTGCACTATTATGTGGAAAGATGTGATCTGTTGAAGGGAGTAGAGGAAACCTGCCCCTGAAGACATGAGAGAAGGGACGTTTTGACAGCTCTCGCTCGGATAAGATCTGAGGACTCTCTTCTCAAACTCTTGCGAAGACAAACATGAAGAAATGATCTGTCCACGTTTTCTTCCAATGCGCTTTGAGACAATATGGTAGCAGACGTTCTTCAGCTTGCCCTTAGCTGGCCTCACTGTCGAGGCTGAACCATGTCTTGACTGAGCCACACTTCTGGGAAATACTAATTATGCTTTTAGATTACAGTAATGAACAGAACTTCAGTCAATCAGCCAACCTGCAAACACATTTTATCAGTACATTCTCTTCCTAGGCATGACTCCCAGCAGTACAGTATTCTATATCCTCCCAGCACACTGCAGTGTGAGCAGCACCACTGGTAGAGATCTCCTAATCAACCGAGATGCAGGCTGCATCCCCCAGGGACTCTTCTCCCTGGCAAATGTCCTTGTTCGCCCATGGCCCCTTGCTTCAAATGAGCATCGGTGAGCTGAGCGCTCTCAATCTCCCTCCTCCCTCCCTCCCTCGCTGCTATTGTCCCCTGTGTCCCCTTCATCACTATCACCACTATCTCCATTTGAAAACTGACCTCTAGAACCACTGTTCCTCAGAAGCAGCAGGTAGTGTTTTTCTTCTAGTGTAGGAGGAGGGAGAGAGGAGAGGTGAGGTGAAACTAGAGGTTGTTTCATGTGCAGTGCTTTGGCTTTTCAGCGGTGGCCCGCTTGCTGTGTTTTCCACTGCATGTGTAAATAAGCAGGCCCATCCTGAGTAGAACAGACACGGCAGCGGCGGGCCTACTGAACAAAGAGGCCCAGGATGCAGAGGGTTGGAAGGGAAGCCTGGGCTCTGTCTCTGTTTGCTTCTCCCTTTCATTCAGAGCCACTGCTCACCTCCTTTTGTCTCATCTCAGCTGAGTATTTTTCACACAGCGGGCCCTTCTGTCGGTGTGTGTGTGTGTGTGTGTGTGTTTTCTAGGCTGTTTGAAATGTAAGCACACCACCAGTCCGTTTGCCGTTCAGGCCATCTGATTTTATAAACCGCTATCATTCATTATTCAGTGGACTGAGATTTCCCTCATAATCTTGGAGCAGCTTTGCTGTAGAGAAGCTCTCGCTCTCTGTCACTCATACTGCTGCACGGACACTGACTGTATACATTCTCTCTGTGTGTTTGTTAGTCCATCCATCATGAAACACACATGCTTCATACACCTAAAGAAGTGTATTCACTTTCATTGAATGTCCAGTTCTACCCAATGTTCTGTTTGGAACAAACCGGTTTGAGCTGTGGCCATTTGTTGATCTAGAGTAGGATGGCCCCCCTTTTGTAGGCCTGCAGATCCATTTCCCCCAAACATTATAAATAAAGGAACTCAGTCAGGGTCTCAATTTACTGTTGAGAGTTAGAATAGTAGAATACACAAGGTGAAATTTCAAAATGTGGGTGTGCATCAGCAGTTTTATGTCAGTCACTGACAGTCACTCAATTAGCCCATGTCAGCAAAACATTTTTAGATTGGTAAGTTAGTCTAGCCAGCTATCTAAACTTTTAGCAATCATGGTGGAATTACCGACCAGGGGCCCCTATTGATTTTGTTAGTCACTCTCACTCAGATATATTAAAAATATGTCTCTCCACCCTATGGCAAAATGTGTAGAATTCTAGCAAACTTGCTTTAAATCTGCAACATTTTCTCTATGCTCATGGCAAAGTGTAGAATTGCAGGAAATGAACTCTAAAACTATAATGTTCTCTCTCTGCTGTTGAGGGGGGCCGCTAAAATGTTTTGCTCGCTAGGTGGGGTGGGTGGGGGCAACAGAACTTAACTTAGGGCCCCCAAAAGGCTAGGGCTGGCTCTAACTGCATGTGTGGGTATGGATGTGGGTACACAGACCCACGAGCCACTGTGGGTCTGTGTACCGACATGATGAGTTCAGATTTTTTGTGGCCCCCCACCCCATCAAAGTTGGACATCCCTGATCTAGAGTCTCTGTGTAGCCTATGGGTGATCAGTTGGCCGTTTTCTCAGACTTCAAGTTTGTTTATTCGTCATATACACATGATACACAGTACATTTGAGTACACTGCAATGAAATGCTTACTTGCAGACTTGATATAATTGGCTCGTTCATCAGTCTCCCGTCTCGTGTCATTCTTTCCCCAGCTCTATTCCATTGTCCTCCAATCTGTCAATGAGCACTTTAACCTTGACCTCCTAAAGATCTGACCACCAGTCTGTGGCGAAGCCCTGGCTAAACGCAGCCAGCTTTTGACTAGCCTAATCAGACCAGAGGTAACTTAAGGCGTCAGCATGCTTCAGTTCGGCTGGCGCATAGCCGAACTCAGCTAGCCGAACCGAAGGAGTGTGCTCGCATACTCCCTTGAAAGACCTTCACTTGAAAAATGAGAAAAAAGTCAATTTTGAGACACCGTAGCCAGTATACACTTCCTCAAAAGTCCAAATTAATCTAAGATAATTTAAGGAATCTGTCATTACTTTTGACGTTTTTGCCGACGAGATCTTAGTCCCGCAATTTTAAATCTAATACTAATGCAGTGTTTTCAATGAAAAAATGTGCATGAAAACGGGTCATCTCTTGTTGAATGACAACAGACTTGATTGAAGAATCCCTACTGTTGACCAATCACCGACGATGGGGCGTAGACTTCGGCTCCGAACATTGGCTTGCCTCCCAAAAAAAAAACACTGAAGTCCAAAATGAACAAAAACTTCACAAAATGTTGTCATAATATATGCACAAACTCATGCGGACTCCGTTAGGGTCACCTCCACTACTCTACACCACCGTTAGGCTACTGTGTGTAAACAAATGGAGGCAAATAAACTGTGAGTGTGAATAGGTTCAATAAGGAGGAGAATTGAAAATATGCTTTTCCATGTAGCCTTGTGGATTGTTCGATCTCTTGGCTAATATTAGGGTCAGGAATTAAGTCAATCTCCCTCCCTATCGATAGGACTCTAGAGCCATAAAATTGGATCATATTTGTTTTGCCGTCAGCAACATGTGGAAGAGCTTGGCATGTGTCGTGAAACTGAACTAATCTGTGAACCTGCGTTTCTGGATTTAATTAGTTTATTCTAAACCAGACTAAGTTGATCCATTCCAAAGTCCTCTGCCAAATCCAGGGATCTGTTCCAAAAGCTGGTTTAATCACAGATTTCCTTCTGCTGCGAGTTGCAGAAAGAAACATGTCGGCTTAGCTTATGCTTAGGGTTTTGCACTGTGCACACATAGTTTGTCCCCAGTAGATGGATGCATAGACTAAGTAGTCGAAGGAGCTGCATTTCCTGCCCTGTGAGAACAGCTGTTCAAGCTTCAATCTCTCAGACCTGACCAAGTTTCTGTTCCTCTCACACTTCCATCATCCATGTCCCAATCTGTGGTAATGGCTTCCAGTGCTGCATGCCTGGCTCTCCGCTCAACCTGCTCCCTCCCTGTGCAGGTGGGTCTTTGGGATTTATTGAGACTGGGAGTGAAGGAAGTGTCTGTTTTCTGTCTAAATGACATTAGGAATGATTAGTAAAAGTGCTGGCAGCTGCAGGGGAAGGAAGAGTCTGTTGGGCCATGGGAAGAATCTCAATTGCATACTCCTCGCGTCATCTCTCCTCGCCTCCTCAAAACCCATTGGATGAGAAAGCCAGAGGTCCAATGGGTTTTGAGGAGGAGGCAAGACGAGAAGACGCGAGCAGTATGCAATTGAGATTCTCCAATGTAGTCCTGAATCCTCCTCGGTCCTCTTCACACATCTGCCTGGTCAGGGATGACCAAGGAATGGTTAGCGCAGCGTGTCCCAAACTAGGGGTTGCCTGATTTAGAAAATGGGGTCGTGAGAAACTGAAGTAAAATGAATAAAATCATGCTTGGTTCATAGAACCGGGGTTACGTCAGTAACCTCTGGTAGCTGCTAGATGCGGTTGTAATAAACAGAGCGGTTTCTGTTTTCTTTCTACAAGTGTGGCTCTTATCTTTTTGATCGGTTTCCCTCTACAACGCCCACAAGCGGCGCAGGACTCCTTAGAACAGAGTGGACAAGACCAGGCACTAAATCAGACTAGGGGAAAAAGAACATCATCAATGATGATGTTCTTTTCTACGCAGAAGATCATACAAAATTATTGCCTGATGTTCTTCTATACTTCCCAATACCTTTCTGATGCATTTCAGTCACTTCAAACCATGCTTCCTTCAGATTTAAATACTGTCAAAAGTACTGTCAGACTGATTTGTAATAGACTGTCATAGCCCCAATGGAAAAAAAAGTAATCATTGGCTGTTGATTGCAAAACATAAATATTAAAATGGGACCGCGGGCCAAACAATGTTGGGAACCCCTGGGTTAGCCTAATCATCCACACAGTCATGTTTGGTCCCTTCTTACAATGGCTGAACAGTCTCTACAGGGATCACAATCGAAATCACCTTTATTCGGCAAGTACATTTACACTTTAAGTCGGAAGTTTACATACACTTAGGTTGGGGTCATTAAAACTCGTTTTTCAACCACTCCACAAATTTCTTGTTAACAAACTATAGTTTTGGCAAGTCGGTTAGGACATCTACTTTGTGCATGACACAAGTAATTTTTCCAACAATTGTTTACAGACAGATTATTTCACTTATAATTCACTGTATCACAATTCCAGTGGGTCAGAAGTTTACATACACTAAGTTGACTGTGCCTTTAAACAGCTTGGAAAATTCCAGAAAATGTTGTCATGGCTCTAGAAGCTTCTGATAGGCTAATTGACATCATTTATCAATTGGAGGTGTACCTGTGGATGTATTTCAAGGCCTACCTTCAAACTCAGTGCCTCTTTGCTTGACATCATGGGAAAATCAAAAGAAATCAGCCAAGACCTCAAATCTTTTTTTGGACCTCCACAAGTCTGGTTCATCCTTGGGAGCAATTTACAAACGCCTGAAAGTACCACGTTCATCTGTACAAACAATAGTACGCAAGTATCAATCAATCAATCAATTTTATTTTATATAGCCCTTCTTACATCAGCTAATATCTCGAAGTGCTGTACAGAAACCCAGCCTAAAACCCCAAACAGCTAGTAATGCAGGTGTAGAAGCACGGTGGCTAGGAAAAACTCCCTAGAAAGGCAAAACCTAGGAAGAAACCTAGAGAGGAACCAGGCTATGAGGGGTGGCCAGTCCTCTTCTGGCTGTGCCGGGTGGAGATTATAACAGAACCATGCCAAGATGTTCAAAAATGTTCATAAGTGACAAGCATGGTCAAATAATAATCAGGAATAAATCTCAGTTGGCTTTTCATAGCCGATCATTAAGAGTTGAAAACAGCAGGTCTGGGACAGGTAGGGGTTCCATAACCGCAGGCAGAACAGTTGAAACTGGAATAGCAGCAAGGCCAGGCGGACTGGGGACAGCAAGGAGTCACCACGGCCGGTAGTCCCGACGTATGGTCCTAGGGCTCAGGTCTCTCAGTTGGCTTTTCATAGCCGATCATTAAGAGTTGAAAACAGCAGGTCTGGGACAGGTAGGGGTTTCGTAGCCGCAGGCAGAACAGTTGAAACTGGAATAGCAGCAAGGCCAGGCGGACTGGGGACAGCAAGGTGTCATCATGCCCGGTAGTCCTGACGTATGGTCCTAGGGCTCAGGTTCTCAGAGAGAAAGAGAGAACGAGAGAATTAGAGAGAGCATACTTAAATTCACACAGGACACTGGATAAGACAGGAGAAGTACTCCAGGTATAACCAACTAACCCCAGCCCCCCGACACATAAACTACTGCAGCATAAATACTGGAGGCTGAGACAGGAGCGGTCCGGAGACACTGTGGCCCCATCCGAAGAAACCCCCGGACAGGGCCAAACAGGAAGGATATAACCCCACCCACTCCGCCAAAGCACAGCCCCCGCAACCACTAGAGGGATATCCCCAACCACCAACTTACAATCCTGAGACAAGGCCGAGTATAGCCCACAGAGGTCTCCACCACAGCACAAACCAAGGGGGGGGCGCCAACCCAGACAGGAAGATCACGTCAGTAACTCAACCCACTCAAGTGACGCACCCCTCCCAGGGACGGCATGAAAGAGCACCAGCAAGCCAGTGACTCAGCCCCTGCAACAGGGTTAGAGGCAGAGAACCCCAGTGGAGAGGGGAACCGGCCTGGCAGAGACAGCAAGGGCTGTTCGTTGCTCCAGCCTTTCCGTTCACCTTCACACTCCTGGGCCAGACTACACTCAATCATATGACCTACTGAAGAGATAAGTCTTCAGTAAAGACTTAAAGGTTGAGACCGAGTCTGCGTCTCTCACATGGGTAGGCAGACTGTTCCATAAAAATGGAGATCTATAGGAGAAAGCCCTGCCTCCCGCTGTTTGCTTAGAAATTCTAGGGACAATTAGGAGGCCTGCGTCTTGTGACCGTAGCGTACGTATTGGTATGTACGGCAGGACCAACTCGGAAAGATAGGTAGGAGCAAGCCCATGTAACGCTTTATAGGTTAACAGTAAAACCTTGAAATCAGCCCTTGCCTTAACAGGAAGCCAGTGTAGGGAAGCTAGCACTGGAGTAATATGATCAAATTTCTTGGTTCTAGTCAGGATTCTAGCAGCCGTATTTAGCACTAACTGAAGTTTATTTAGTGCTTTATCCGGGTAGCCGGAAAATAGAGCATTGCAGTAGTCTAACCTAGAAGTAACAAATGCATGGATTAATTTTTCTGCATCATTTTTGGACAGAAAATTTCTGATTTTTGCAATGTTACGTAGATGGAAAAAAGCTGTCCTTGAAACAGTCTTGATATGTTCGTCAAAAGAGAGATCAGGGTCAAGAGTAACGCCTAGGTCCTTCACAGTTTTATTTGAGACGACTTTACAACCATCAAGATTAATTGTCAGATTTAACAGAAGATCTCTTTGTTTCTTGGGACCTAGAACAAGCATCTCTGTTTTGTCCGAGTTTAAAAGTAAAAAGTTTTCAGCCATCCACTTCCTTATGTCTGAAACACAGGCTTCTAGCGAGGGCAATTTTGGGGCTTCACCATGCTTCATTGAAATGTACAGCTGTGTGTCATCCGCATAGCAGTGAAAGTTAACATTATGTTTTCGAATAACATCCCCAAGAGGTAAAATATATAGTGAAAACAATAGTGGTCCTAAAACGGAACCTTGAGGAACACCGAAATGTACAGTTGATTTGTCGGAGGACAGACCATTCACAGAGACAAACTGATATCTTTCCGACAGGTAGGATCTAAACCAGGCCAGAACTTGTCCGTGTAGACCAATTTGGGTTTCCAGTCTCTCCAAAAGAATGTGGTGATCGATGGTGTCAAAGGCAGCACTAAGGTCTAGTAGCACGAGGACAGATGCAGAGCCTTGGTCTGACGCCATTAAAAGGTCATTTACCACCTTCACAAGTGCAGTCTCAGTGCTATGATGGGGTCTAAAACCAGACTGAAGCATTTCGTATACATTGTTTGTCTTCAGAAAGGCAGTGAGTTGCTGCGCAACAGCTTTTTCTAAAATTTTTGAGAGGAATGGAAGATTCGATATAGGCCGATAGTTTTTTATATTTTCCGGGTCAAGGTTTGGCTTTTTCAAGAGAGGCTTTATCACTGCCACTTTTAGTGAGTTTGGTACACATCCGGTGGATAGAGAGCTGTTTATTATGTTCAACATAGGAGGGCCAAGCACAGGAAGCAGCTCCTTCAGCAGTTTAGTAGGAATAGGATCCAGTATGCAGCTTGAAGGTTTAGAGGCCATGATTATTTTCATCATTGTGTCAAGAGATATAGTACTAAAACACTTAAGTGTCTCTCCCGATCCCAGGCCCTCGCAGAGCTGTGCAGATCCAGGACAGCTAAGCCCTGGAGGAATACGCAGATTCAAAGAGGAGTCCGTAATTTGCTTTCTAATGGTCATGATCTTTTCCTCAAAGAAGTTCATGAATTTATCACTGCTGAAGTGAAAGCCATCCTCTCTTGGGGAATGCTGCTTTTTAGTTAGCTTTGCAACAGTATCAAAAAGAAATTTTGGATTGTTCTTATTTTCCTCGATTAAGTTGGAAAAGTAGGATGATCGTGCAGCAGTGAGGGCTCTTCGGTACTGCACGGTACTGTCTTTCCAAGCTAGTCGGAAGACTTCCAGTTTGGTGTGGCGCCATTTCCGTTCCAATTTCCTGGAAGCTTGCTTCAAAGCTCGGGTATTTTCTGTATACCAGGGAGCTAGTTTCTTATGACAAATGTTTTTCGTTTTTAGGGGTGCAACTGCATCTAGGGTATTGCGCAAGGTTAAATTGAGTTCCTCAGTTAAGTGGTTAACTGATTTTTGTCCTCTGACGTCCTTGGGTAGGCAGAAGGAGTCTGGAAGGGCATCAATGAATTTTTGTGTTGTCTGAGAATTTATAGCACGACTTTTGATGCTCCTTGGTTGGGGTCTGAGCAGATTATTTGTTGCGATTGCAAACGTAATAAAATGGTGGTCCGATAGTCCAGGATTTTGTGGAAAAACATTAAGATCTACAACATTTATTCCATGGGACAAAACTAGGTCCAGAGTATGACTGTGGCAGTGAGTAGGTCCAGAGACATGTTGGACAAAACCCACTGAGTCGATAATGGCTCCGAAAGACTTTTGGAGTGGGTCTGTGGACTTCTCCATGTGAATATTAAAATCACCAAAAATTAGAATATGATCTGCTATGACTACAAGGTCTGATAGGAATTCAGGAAACTCAGAGAGGAACGCTGTATATGGCCCAGGAGGCCTGTAAACAGTAGCTATAAAAAGTGATTGAGTAGGCTGCATAGATTTCATGACTAGAAGCTCAAAAGATGAAAACGTCATTTTTTTTTTTGTAAATTGAAATTTGCTATCGTAAATGTTAGCAACACCTCCGCCTTTGCGGGATGCACGGGGAATATGGTCACTAGTGTAACCAGGAGGTGAGGCCTCATTTAACACAGCAAATTCATCAGGCTTAAGCCATGTTTCAGTCAGGCCAATCACATCAAGATTATGATCAGTGATTAGTTCATTGACTATGACTGCCTTTGAAGTGAGGGATCTAACATTAAGTAACCCTATTTTGAGATGTGAGGTATCACGATCTCTTTCAATAATGGCAGGAATGGAGGAGGTCTTTATCCTAATAAGATTGCTAGGGTGAACACCGCCATGTTTAGTTTTGCCCAACCTAGATCGAGGCACAGACACAGTCTCAATGGGTATGGCTGAGCTGACTACACTGACTGTGCTATTGGCAGACTCCACTAAGCTGGCAGGTTGGCTAACAGCCTGCTGCCTGGCCTGCACCCTATTTCACTGTGGGGCTAGAGGAGTTAGAGCCCTATCTATGTTGGTAGATAAGAGGAGAGCACCCCTCCAGCTAGGATGGAGTCCGTCACTCCTCAGCAGGTCAGGCTTGGTCCATGGTATAAACACCATGGGACCACGCAGCCGTCATACCGCTCAGGAAGGAGACGCGTTCTGTCTCCTAGAGATGAACATACTTTGGTGCGAAAAGTGCAAATCAATCCCAGAACAACAGCAAAGGACCTTGTGAAGATGCTGGAGGAAACAGGTACAAAAGTAACTATATCCACTGTAAAACGAGTCCTATATCGACATAACCTGAAAGGCCACTCAGCAAGGAAGAAGCCACTGCTCCAAAACCGCCATAAAAAAGCCAAACTACGGTTTGCAACTTCACATGGGGACAAAGATTGTACTTTTTGGAGAAATGTCCTCTGGTCTGATGAAATAAAAATATAACTGTTTGGCCATAATGACCGTCGTTATGTTTGGAGGAAAAAGGGGGTTGCTTGTAAGCTGAAGAACACCACCCCAACCATCATGCTGTTGGGGTGCTTTGCTGCAGGAGGGGCTGGTGCACTTCACAAAATAGATGGCATCATGAGGGAGATAAATTATGTGGATATGTTGAAGCAACATCTCAAGGCCTCAGTCAGGAAGTTAAAACTTGGTCGCAAATGGGTCTTCCAAATGGACAATGACCCCAAGCATACTTCCATAGTTGTGGCAAAATGGCTTAAGGACAACAAAGTCATGGTATTGGAGTGGCCATCACAAAGCCCTGACCTCAATCCTATAGAAAATGTGTGGGCAGAACTGAAAACGCTTGTGTGAGCAAGGAGGCCTACAAACCTGACTCAGTTACACCAGCTCTGTCAGGAGGAATGGGCCAAAATTCACCCAACTTATTGTGGGAAGCTTGTGGAAGGCTAACTGAAACGTTTGACCCAAGTTAAACAATTTAAAGGCAATGCTACCGAATACTAATTGAGTGTATGTAAACTTCTGACCCACTGGGAATGTGATGAAAGAAATAAAAGCTGAAATAAATCATTCTCTCTACTATTATTCTGACATTTCACATTCTTAAAATAAAGTGGTGATCCTAACTGACCTAAAACAGGGAATATTTACTAGGATTAAATGTTAGGAATTGTGAAAAACTGAGTCTAAATGTATTTGGCTAAGGTGTATGTAAACTTCAGACTTCAACAGTACATACACCCGTAATTTGACCCGGTGAAATGGTGCTGACGGCAATAGACAAAATATAGGCCTAGGCGTACAATACCCATTTAATCCTGCAGTTTTCATGTGGGAATGTCCCCTGGGTGTACAAAACATTAGGAACACCTGCTCTTTCCATGACAGGCTGACCAGGTGAAAGCTATGATCCCTTATTGATATCACTTGTTAAATCCACTTCAATCAGTGTAGATGAAGGGGAGGATTTTTAAGCTTTGAGAATTGAGACACAGATTGCGTTTGTGTGTCATTCAGAGGGTAAATGGGCAAGACAAAATATTAAAGTGCTTTGAACGGGGTATGGTAGTAGGTGCCAGGTGCACCGGTTTGAGTGTATCAAGAACTGCAACGCTGCTGGGTTTTTCACGCTCAACAATTTCCAGTGTATCAAGAATGGTCCACCACCCAAAGGACATCCGGCCTACTTGACAGAACTGTGGGAAGCATTGGAGTCAACATGGGCCAGTCCAATCCCTGCGGAATGCTTTCGACACCTTGTAGAGTCCATGCCCTGACGAATTGAGGCTTCTCTGAGGGCAAAAAGGGGTACAACTCAATATTAGGAAGGTGTTCCTAATGTTTTGTACACTCAGTGTATGTTTATTTTTCTTTCTTTCCCTCAGTTTTCTCAAATGCATTCTTCGCGTCCTTTTGAATGAGTTCTGTTCTCAGCTGGTACATTTTTCATTACCCTGAGTGGTTATGGGTGTCTATTTGTGTTGTCATAATAATCCGGTCAAGCTGCTTCTCGAATCAGGATAGATCTTGAGAACCCTTTTTCCTCATCAGTCAGTTTAATTGCTGTCTTTATACCCTGGAGTGGCCCACTCTGCCGCTCCTTCTGACAGTTCAGAGAAGAAAGTTGTGTAGAGCCCAGCTGTTTCCTGGCACTCTGACTTCTCTGCTCTGTGACTGGCAGGTCTGCTGATGGTGATGGGAGAGAAATGAGGCCTGACAGGAAATGGCTGATTGTTCTGTATGGCCCACACTGAGTCCACATTGAGCTTTATGGACATCTGGAGCCCTCCCAAGCTGCTCTCAGAACAGGCCCAGTCTGAACAGAGGAGTTAGGCCTTTGCTGGACATATAGGCTAAATCAGAAGTCTGTTAAGACGAGCCTTACCCCTACTTATCCTAACACCACCACCCTAATACTCAAAACACACCATGTGCTGATATGCCAGGTACATAATCTGTATAAGACAAAGAAGACATGCTTCATGCAGAATATGAAAAAGATCATGCTCCACAATGTATATGATATATCCACCAGTGTCTTTCAGTGTATTTTGTTTTATTGATATGATTCTTATGTTAGCCTAATGTTTCATGTGTGTGTTTTCATGTGTCTTGCAGCACTAACGTGGTGATGAACTACTCTGAGATCGAGTCCAAGGTGCGAGAGGCCACCAACGATGACCCATGGGGTCCCTCTGGACAGCTCATGGGAGAGATCGCCAAGTAAGGGACAAGCACTGCACAACACTGTTCTATCAAATTTACAAAAACTAGCCTAGTAGTTGGCTGGGCGATATATGTATGTTCCAAAGACCTGTATTGCAATAATAATTTTATATATATACACTGCTCAAAAAAATAAAGGGAACACTTAAACAACACATCCTAGATCTGAATGAATGAAATAATCTTATTAAATACTTTTTTCTTTACATAGTTGAATGTGCTGACAACAAAATCACACAAAAATTATCAATGGAAATCAAATTTATCAACGCATGGAGGTCTGGATTTGGAGTCACCCTCAAAATGAAAGTGGAAAACCACACTACAGGCTGATCCAACTTTGATGTAATGTCCTTAAAACAAGTCAAAATGAGGCTCAGTAGTGCGTGTGGCCTCCACGTGCCTGTATTACCTCCCTACAACGCCTGGGCATGCTCCTGATGAGGTGGCGGATGGTCTCCTGAGGGATCTCCTCCCAGACCTGGACTAAAGCATCCGCCAACTCCTGGACAGTCTGTGGTGCAACGTGGCGTTGGTGGATGGAGCGAGACATGATGTCCCAGATGTGCTCAATTGGATTCAGGTCTGGGGAACGGGCGGGCCAGTCCATAGCATCAATGCCTTCCTCTTGCAGGAACTGCTGACACATTCCAGCCACATGAGGTCTAGCATTGTCTTGCATTAGGAGGAACCCAGGGCCAACCGCACCAGCATATGGTCTCACAAGGGGTCTGAGGATCTCATCTCGGTACCTAATGGCAGTCAGGCTACCTCTGGCGAGCACATGGAGGGCTGTGCGGCCCCCCAAAGAAATGCCACCCCACACCATGACTGACCCACCGCCAAACCAGTCATGCTGGAGGATGTTGCAGGCAGCAGAACGTTCTCCACGGCGTCTCCAGACTCTGTCACGTCTGTCACATGTGCTCAGTGTGAACCTGCTTTCATCTGTGAAGAGCACAGGGCGCCAGTGGCGAATTTGCCAATCTTGGTGTTCTCTGGCAAATGCCAAACGTCCTGCACGGTGTTGGGCTGTAAGCACAACCCCCACCTGTGGACGTCGGGCCCTCATACCACCCTCATGGAGTCTGTTTCTGACCGTTTGAGCAGACACATGCACATTTGTGGCCTGCTGGAGGTCATTTTGCAGGGCTCTGGCAGTGCTCCTCCTCCTCCTCCTTGCACAAATGCGGAGGTAGCGGTCCTGCTGCTGGGTTGTTGCCCTCCTACGGCCTCCTCCACGTCTCCTGATGTACTGGCCTGTCTCCTGGTAGCGCCTCCATGCTCTGGACACTACGCTGACAGACACAGCAAACCTTCTTGCCACTCCTGGATGAGCTGCACTACCTGAGCCACTTGTGTGGGTTGTAGACTCCATCTCATGCCACCACTAGAGTGAAAGCACCGCCAGCATTCAAAAGTGACCAAAACATCAGGCAGGAAGCATAGGAACTGAGAAGTGGTCTGTGGTCACCACCTGCAGAACCACTTCTTTATTGGGGGTGTCTTGCTAATTGCCTATCATTTCCACCTCTATTCCATTTGCACAACAGCATGTGAAATGTATTGTCAATCAGTGTTGCTTCCTAAGTGGACAGTTTGATTTCACAGAAGTGTGATTGACTTGGAGTTACATTGTGTTGTTTAAGTGTTCCCTTTATTTTTTTGAGCAGTGTATATATATATATATATCAATTTTTAATTTTTTTTGGTCTCATATCCTTCGCTCCTTCTGTGCTGTGTGCGCTGTGCACCTTACCACTGGCAGACACCAAGCCCCTCCCCCTGCCACACAACAACAACAAAGAGACAAAAGATCACTTCTTCCTCTCTGACAACAAGCAGTTTCAACTTGTCTTTTGCCTTTGAGGTTTGGTCAGACATATAATCGGTTATATGGGCACCGAAACACATTGAGACATTATTTTACTGTAATAGAGAAGAACTTAACCTTTGTAACAATACCCTTTTTATGTCTCAACTCCCAACTTTTTTAACAGAGCAGACCCTACCAAGACGGGAGTATCAATTAACATAATTGTGGGAAATTAATCCTGTCGCGCGCAGCATTGTGCTACCACGTACCACCTAGAATAATTTTAGCCACAGACTGTTATGTGCTAGCTGTTTAGTCTGTGTTTTATAAATGTGCAATGAATATAAAAATATGCAACTCGTTCTCATGCTGAGAAATAAGCATATTTTTATCCAGGTAGGCAACATCTAAACAAAGTGAGCAGGCTATGTTGTTCAAACAGTTGGAGACAGGCAGGAGGGTGTATTCATAACAGTTCAACTGTTCTATCTCGTTAGCAAGCAAACAGATCCAAGTGGTCTAGACTTTTAATATAAAGATTAGATGGTTACTCACTAGCAATGGGCGTGTGCTTGAGAGATTGTTTGAGACCTGTGTTCATTTTCTATAATGGCTGCTACCAGAAGTTGGTCATTATTAGTGTATGTGTATGTTTCTGGTTACATTTGTAACAAAACTGGCATTTTCATAGACTGACTTGAAAGCCAGATCAGTGATTATTGCAAAAAAGCAGGTAAAACTATTTTGATAAAATAATTAAATTATTAGTTGGTCTTATTGTTGAAGGCTTATATTTAGGCTTGGTATAATTTCACGAGCCCTAAATTCATTAGATTATTCCCGACTGTTTTTGAAATGCGGTGTATTGACCTTAAATTGTGCAACAAAGCTTATTTAGAGAAAAATGAATTTACATCGAGTTATACATCGTGAATCGCTATTTGAAAAAATAACTATGATTTTTAGGCAATATCGCCCAGCCCTAGTTGTGCATTTACCAGTCCACACTCTCTAATCTCATCCTTATTTCTTGATCTGCCTCTCAGATCTACGTTCATGTACGAGCAGTTCCCCGAGGTCATGAACATGCTGTGGACCAGAATGCTGAAAGACAACAAGAAGAACTGGAGAAAAGTTTACAAGGTGTGGAGAGTCTCCGTTCCACTGCTAATGTTTCATTCATACGATCATGTAGATTGCGGTGAGGAAGCCATGTTGTTTCTAACTGTGTTGCTCCTCTCCCCCAGGCCTTACTGCTACTGGCATACCTCATCAGGAACGGATCGGAGCGAGTCGTCACCAGTGCGAGGGAGCACATCTACGACCTTCGCTCCTTGGAAAACTACCATTTTGTTGGTAAGGAATCATTTGGGGCTGGCGCTGCACAGCAGCACGGAACGACGCAGAAAAGTGTGTAGCCTAAGCCTAGGTATTGATTCATTCCATAACCGTCCCACACTTCTCTTCTGAACCAATCAGGATGTCCTCAGTGGTGAGACTGTTGGTTCTCAGATGGAACACCCAGGAGAATTCATTAGTGAGGAGGAAGTCTCCATAGTTGGAGTACTGAAGTCAGTTGTATCATGTTCTGGTTTTAAATTGGTATATGCACATACAGTACCAGTGAAAAGTTTGGACACACCTACTCATTCAAGGGTTTTTCTTTATTTTTACTATTTTCTACATTGTAGAATAATAGTGAAGACATCAAAACTATGACATAACACATATGGAATCATGTAGTAACCACAAAAGTGTAAGTAGCCACCGTTTGCCTTGATGACAGCTTTGCACACTCTTGGCATTATCTCAACCAGCTTTACCTGGAATGCTTTTCCAACTGTCTTGAAGGGGTTCCCACATATGCTGAGCACTTGTTGGCTGCTTTTCCTTCACTCTGTGATCCAACTCATCCCAAACCATCTCAATTGGGTTGAGGTCGGGTGATTGTGGAGGCCAGATCATCTGATGCAACACTCCATCACTCTCCTTCTTGGTCAAATAGCCCTTACACAACCTGGAGGTGTGTTGGGTCATTGTCCTGATGAAAAACAAATGATAGTCCCACTAATCGCAAACCAGATGGGATGACGTATCGCTGCAGAATGCTGTGGTAGCCATGCTGGTTAAGTGTGCCTTGAATTCCAAATAAATCACAGACAGTGTCACCAGCAAAGCACCATCACACCTCCTCCTCAATGCTTCACGGTGGGAACCACACATGCATAGATCATCCGTTCACCTACTCTGCGTCTCACAAAGACATGGCGGTTGGAACCAAAAATCTCAAATTTTGACAGATTTCCCCGGTATAATGTTCATTGCTCGTGTTTCTTGGCCCAAGCAAGTCTCTTATTATTATTGGTGTCCTTTAGTGGTGGTTTCTTTGCAGCAATTCAACCATGAAGGCCTGATTCACGCAGTCTCCTCTGAACAGTTGATGTTGAGATGTGTCTGTTACTTAAACTCTGTGAAGCATTTATTTGGGCTGCAATTTCTGAGGCTGGTAACTGGAACTTATCCTCTGCAGCAGAGGTAACTCTGGGTCTTCCTTTCCTGTGGCAGTCCTCATGAGAGCCAGTTTCATCATAGCGCTTGATGGTTTTTGCGACTGCACTTGAAGAAACTTTCAAAGTTATTGAAATGTTCTCGATTGACTAACCTTCATGTCTTAAAATAATTATGGACTGTTGTTTCTCTTTGCTTATTTGAGCTGTTCTTGCTGTAATATGGACTTGGTATTTTACCAAATAGGGCTATCTTCTGTATACCTCCCCTACCTTGTCACAACACAACTGATTGGCTCAAACGCATTAAGAAGGAAAGAAATTCCACTATTTAACTTTTAACAAGGCACACCTGTTAATTGAAATGCATTCCAGGTGACTACCTCATGAAGCTGGTTGAGAGAATGCCAAGAGTATGCCAAGCTGTCATCAAGGTAAAGGGTGGATACTTTGAAGATTTGTTTAACACTTGTTTGGTTACTACATGATTCCATATGTGTTATTTCATAGTTTTGATGTCTTCACTATTATTCTACAATATAGAAAATAGTAAAAATAAAGAAAACCCTGGAATGAGTAGGTGTAACCAAACCTTTGACTGGTACTGTATGTAATGTGCACAAATGAACAGTATTTAAATCATGAAGTTGAGTTTCTCTTTAGATATCAACTGTATGCATTTGTGATTTGCTATGACAGAGGTAAAAACCTTTGATGGGTTCTGTACATGTTTTGTTTCATGTTTTTGGCCTAGCCTGAATAGCTCGCCACGTGTTTTCAGTTGCAGAACACCACATGCTTTGGAGGCTAATGCCATCACAAGAATGTGAGAAACTCTGAACATGTGCATTCCAAACATAGCTTGCTGTCCCTGTCAAATTGGGACCTTGTAGCAGTCGTAAGGACAAAGATTCAGCAGGAGGCATACATACATACATACATACATACATACATACATACATACATACATACATACATACATACATACATACATACATACATACATACATACATACATACAGTGGATATAAAAAGTCTACACACCCCTGTTAAAATGGCAGGTTTTTGTAACATAAAAGAATGAGACAAAGATAAATAATGTCAGAACTTTTTCCACTGTTAATGTGACCTATAATGTGAACAATTCAATTGAAAAACAAACTGAAATCATCGAGGGGGAAAAATGAAACATAAAAACATTACACTAACCTGGTTGCATAAGTGTGCACACCCTCTTATAACTGGGGATGTGGCTGTGTTCAGAATTAACCAATCACATCCAAACTCATGTTAAATAGAAGTCATTACACACCTGCCATCATTTAAAGTGACTCTGATTAATCACAAATAAAGTTCAGCTGTTCTAGTAGGATATTCCTGACATTTTCTCAGTTGCATCTCAGAGCAAAAGCCATGGTCTGCAGAGAGCTTCCAAAGCATCAGAGGGATCTCATTGTTGAAAGATATCAGTCAGGAGAAGGGTACAAAATAATTTCCAAAGCATTACATATACCATGGAACACAGTGAAGACAGTCATCATCAAGTGGAGAAAATATGGCACAACAGATCCATTACCAAGAACTGGACGTCCCTCCATAATCTATGAAAAGACGAGAAGAAAACTGGTCAGGGAGGCTTCCAAGAGGCCTACAGCAACATTAAAGGAGCTGCAGGAATTTCTGGCAAGTACTGGCTGTGTGCTACATGTGACAACAATCTCCCGTATTCTTCATATGAATGGGCTATGGGGTAGGGTGGCAAGACCGAAGCCTTTTCTTACAAAGAAAAACATCCAAGCCCGGCTGAAAATTGCAAAAACAAACATCAAGTCCCCCAAAAGCACGTGGGAAAATGTGTTATGGTCTGATGAAACCAAGGTTGAACTTTTTGGCCATAATTCCAAAAGGTATGTTTGGCGCAAAAACAACACTGCACATCACCCAAAGAACACCATACCCACAGTGAAGCATGGTGGTGGCAGCATCATGCTTTGGGGCTGTTTTTCTTCAGCTGGAACCGGGGCCTTAGTCAGGGTGGAGGGAATTATGAACAGTTCCAAATACCAGGCAATTTTGGCACAAAATGGTTTTAGTTTTCCCCCTCAAAGATTTCAGTTTGTTTTTCAATTGAATTGTTCATGTTATAGGTCACATTAAAGGTGGAAAAAGGTCTGACATGATTTATCTTTGTCTCATTCTTTTACATCACAAAAACCTGGCATTTTAACAGGGGTGTGTAGACTTTTTATATCCACTGTATGTATGTACGTACATACATTTTACATTTTAGTCATTTAGCAGATGCTCTTATCCAGAGCGACTAACAGTTAGTGAGTGCATACATATATTTTATTTAATACTGGTCCCCCGTGGTACATACATACAGTGAGGGGAACAATGTATTTGATCCCCTGCTGATTTTGTACATTTGCCCACTGACAAAGAAATGATCAGTCTATACTTTTAATGGTAGGTTTATTTGAACAGTGAGAGACAGAATAACAACAAAAAAATCCAGAAAAACGCATGTCAAAAATATTATAAATTGATTTGCATTTTAATGAGGGAAATAAGTATTTGACCCCCTCTCAATCAGAAAGATTTCTGGCTCCCAGGTGTCTTTTATACAGGTAACGAGCTGAGATTAGGAGCACACTCTTAAAGGGAGTGCTCCTAATCTCAGCTTGTTACCTGTATAAAAGACACCTGTCCACAGAAGCAATCAATCAATCAGATTCCAAACTCTCCACCATGGCCAAGACCAAAGAGCTCTCCAAGGATGTCAGGGACAAGATTGTAGACCTACACAAGGCTGGAATGGGCTACAAGACCATCGCCAAGCAGCTTGGTGCGAAGGTGACAACAGTTGGTGCGATTATTCGCAAATGGAAGAAACAAAAAAGAACTGTCAATCTCCCTCGGCCTGGGGCTCCATGCAAGATCTCACCTCGTGGAGTTGCAATTATCATGAGAACGGTGAGGAATCAGCCCAGAACTACACGGGAGGATCTTGTCAATGAGCTCAAGGCAGCTGGGACCATAGTCACCAAGAAAACAATTGGTAACACACAACGCCGTGAAGGACTGAAATCCTGCAGCGCCCGCAAGATCCCCCTGCTCAAGAAAGCACATATACAGGGCCGTCTGAAGTTTGCCAATGAACATCTGAATGATTCAGAGGAGAACTGGGTGAAAGTGTTGTGGTCAGATGAGACCAAAATCGAGCTCTTTGGCATCAACTCAACTCGCCGTGTTTGGAGGAGGAGGAATGCTGCCTATGACCCCAAGAACACCATCCCCACCGTCAAACATGGAGGTGGAAACATTATGCTTTGGGGGTGTTTTTCAGCTAAGGGGACAGGACAACTTCATCGCATCAAAGGGACGATGGACGGGGCCATGTACCGTCAAATCTTGGGTGAGAACCTCCTTCCCTCAGCCAGGGCATTGAAAATGGGTTGTGGATGGGTATTCCAGCATGACAATGACCCAAAACACACGGCCAAGGCAATAAAGGAGTGGCTCAAGAAGAAGCACATTAAGGTCCTGGAGTGGCCTAGCCAGTCTCCAGACTTTAATCCCATAGAAAATCTGTGGAGGGAGCTGAAGGTTCGAGTTGCCAAACTTCAGCCTCGAAACCTTAATGACTTGGAGAAGATCTGCAAAGAGGAGTGGAACAAAATCCCCCCTGAGATGTGTGCAAACCTGGTGGCAACTACAAGAAACGTCTGACCTCTGTGATTGCCAGCAAGGGTTTTGCCACCAAGTACTAAGTCATGTTTTGCAGAGGGGTCAAATACTATTTCCCTCATTAAAATGCAAATCAATTCATAACAATTTTGACATGCGTTTTTCTGGATTTTTTTGTTGTTATTCTGTCTCTCACTGTTCAAATAAACCTACCATTAAAATTATAGACTGATCATGTCTTTGTCAGTGGGCAAATGTACAAAATCAGCAGGGGATCAAATACTTTTTTCCCTGATGCATGCATACAAACTTCTGACTTTAAATGTCAGCATACCAAAATAAAAAGCCTGTCATCAGGCAAAATCTGTCTTAACCAATAAAGCACAGGTGTTGTCTACCAGGCTCCGATACAGCATGAATGTAATAATATACTTAATGAAATACCAGAAATGACCGTAACCAAACATTCTAGATTACTTGGTGAATTGCAGGGATAAACGGTAACATCAAGACTAAATATATATTTGTGATATAGCTGGGAATTAATAAAGATTTACAAACTATTGACACAATGAAATAATCAGTGGGAACAAATTGGCAGGAGTCGGTGCACATTAGGGGAAAGACATATCTAGAGCGCATCTTCGCCACTCTCCCTCTTATTGTTGGTGGTTATATGAGATTGCATCACTACTTTTAATATGCTCAGGGAAGTACTGTTTTGGAGGCACAATTTTGGTTCCAGTTACATTTAGAAGTTGTGAATGTTGCTCAGAACGTTCTTTCCAGAGCTGAACTACATACAGCGGTTTGCTTTAAACTTAATTTCAGTCTACACAACTTCACCTAGAGCCAAGTGACTGACCCTCAGAGTGTTCGTAGTTTCAGTGAGTGACTGAATGACTCAAAGTACATGATGTGGTTAGAGCAGTGACCCAGTAATGCCCATGTAGGGGTCTAGGACTATCTACAGGCAAAACAAGCCTGTCTAGAGATGCACACAGACCTTTGTAAAAGGTCAGATAACGTTTAGGTACATTGCAGCCTAAATCTCATTTACATTCATCATGGTTATTGTCCCTTAAGGATAGGTAGCTAGAAATGTGGGTTCTCTCTCTAGAAGTTCAGTTTATCTTGAGAAATGCACAACTCTGGTAAAGTTGACCTGTTGTGGCAGATCCCCCCCCCTCTACCAGACACTCATCCACTTTTCAAGCTTATTTGGCTTGTTCTGCTCCCCCTCTCTTTTGCTCCCTTAGCCAAAACAAATGTCACTTTGTTTGCTGACTGTGTTGACTTCCCCTTTAACTGCTTACACTATCACCCCCCGTCACTATGGAGAATAAGCCCTCAGGGTTATGGATGGGGTCTATTGTCAGTTTTCCAATAAAATGAGCTCAACCTGGAATGTTGGCACGAATGTGGGAAGCCAAAAGTTAAATGATTTTCATACTTTAATTTGGTGAATGCTAGTAAACTAAGGTTCCTATCCTGTTGTATGCTGCCAGATGAGAGTGGGAAGGATCAGGGCATCAACGTGCGTCAGAAGGTGAAGGAGATGGTGGAGTTTGTCCAGGATGACGACCGGCTCCGGGAGGAGAGGAAGAAGGCCAAGAAGAACAAGGACAAGTACATCGGGGTGTCCTCAGACTGCACTGGAGGAGGAGGCAAGACCAGCCGTAAGTGTCACCACACGGGGGGGAGGGCACATTATCTGTGATGCTCTGATAAAGGTGTGTAAGATAGAATGTGGTATTGTCTCTCAGCTCCATGCTCTCACAAATGAGATGTTATGCTGTCACAAAGTTTGTAAGGGACGTTCCCCTCAGTCAGCAGGGGCATTTTCCCTGTAAGCAGACATACAAGGTGCAAGTAAGTAAGTAAACACACTGACTGATTTACCGCTAGTCACTGTGAGTCTCTCTCTCTGCAGGCCTCAGTCTGTCAGTCTACAGACTCAGAAGGCTTCCAGAAT
The DNA here is from genome assembly GCF_964263955.1 of Coregonus lavaretus. Taxonomy (NCBI): domain Eukaryota; kingdom Metazoa; phylum Chordata; class Actinopteri; order Salmoniformes; family Salmonidae; genus Coregonus; species Coregonus lavaretus. The sequence continues at coordinate 55,452,412 of NC_139997.1, read as the reverse complement.
ATCACACCTCATTCCCCTCGATTCCCCACAGACCTCTCCCTCCCTCACGCCCCCTCCCTCACGCCCCCTCCCTCACGCCTCCTCCTCACTGATCTTTTGATTAGAACTGTTTTTACTCCGGGGCCAATCACGTCTTATCTCCTCTCACATCTTCATCTGTGAGATTTCTGATCATGTTTGTACGAGAGAAACCTCTCCATTCATGTAACGGAACATATCTTCCACAAATCCCTTTTTGATTTGCTCTTTCTGATCTGCTATTCCGATATCTAATCAAGGGGGTTGGCGGGTCCCTTGCCATTTCATTAGGATTGGGTTGGAGACAACTCACTAGAGTTTGCACTTTATTTCCATGTGCCATTCATTGATTCCTCCCTTTGATTCCTGATATCTTTGATTTGCTGCTGTGATTTCCCACTTCATTAGTCAAACGAGAGTTCCCATTTGTCAATTAATGATGTGGTAGGGGTGGGGATTATTTTTGTCACAGGATCAAAATACCCCAGCGATGGGAGACATTCATCTAGAATGTTCATCTAGGACGCTCGCTCTGTTTCAGCAGACACTGTAGCTGTGATATGTTTGTGTTGGCAATGGGCCCATTATCAATGTGGAATAAACAATTATCTGTTACAAATCATAATTGGCATTCCAGATAGATCCAGTATATTTCCACAATGGCTCTCATAATGTTAGTGAAGTCCTGAGTGGCGCAGTGGTCTAAGGCACTGCATCGCAGTGCTAACTGTGCCACTAGAGATCCTGGTTCGAATCCAGGCTCTGTCGCAGCCGGCCGCGACCGGGAGACTCATGGGCGGCGCACAATTGGCCCAGCGTCGTCTAGGGTAGGGGAGGGAATGGCCGGCAGGGATGTAGATCAGTTGATAGAGCATGGCGTTTGCAACGCCAGGGTTGTGGGTTCGTTTCCCACGGGTTCGGCCAGTATAAAATAAAAAAATATGTATTCACTAACTGTAAGTCGCTCTGGATAAGAGCGTCTGCTAAATGACTAAAATGTAAATGTAAATATGAAGTGAGGCTCACTCAGCAAAGCTACAAGACATGCTAATGGTACCAAAACACACTTGATTTTTCAGCACATGTAAACCCTGTTTCCCCCCTCTCTGCCCCTCAGCGGGAGAAATGTTTGACTCGGAGCCCAGAGGGAAGTGGGATGAGGACTGGGACAAGAGCAAGGGAGCCTTCCCCTTCAGTGAGAAGCTGGGAGAGATCAGCGACAAGATCGGCAGCACCATCGACGACACCATCAACAAGTTCCGCAAGAAGGAGAAGGATGACTCGCCCGACAGAATCAGGTATTGCCGAGTGTATTTAAGTACGCTGGCCAAAACGCTTAAGTCAATACAAATCTGCTTGATAATGGATCATTTCTTCTTGAAAGACCTAATATAAGATCATCTTCACTTTTTAATGTGTTCTTTGGGTCCTTTTCTATCTCCCCCAGTGACGACGAGGAGGACAGGGTATCGCGGAACGGCCGGCCGTTGTCAGGGTCGGAATCAGGGAATCTGTCGGGGATGGAGTTCAAAGACGAGGAGGAGACTGTTACGACCAAGAGCGTCCAGATCACCCAGGCAACAGAGACCACCACCAACACACGCAAACGGGGCGGCGTCCCATCCAAAACCGTGGACCTGGGGGCCGCCGCACACTACACAGGGGACAGGAGCAGTCTGGACGCAGACAACGCAAAGGTACCACTGCCCTTGTGTACCACTCTGACCGCTGACCTAGGCCGCTACTGTACGTCAGCGGAGGCCTGTAGCAGGGATGGACTCCACACAGCACCTGCTTTTGAAGCCTGTAGAGAACACTGTTGTATTGACTGCATCATCTATTTTCATCAGTGCGTTTTTATTGAGACTGAAGCACAAGATGGTGGTAATTTCCAGTGGGACAGAAGGCAGGCCGTGTTTCATCTGTTCTGACTGTCTAATGACATGATAGATGTGGATGGCAGGAGGAATAGGGAACAGTATGAGATCCTGTGCTGCCTATTCCTGACTGTTTCTAGACCAATGCTGCCCTCTTGTGGCTGCTCTAAGAAGTGTAGCACCCCGTTTTATTCCAACTCCATTTAAACAACCATTCTCTTTCTCTTGTCTTCAGACGTCGGTCAGCCAGACATCAAGCAGTGGCCTTGCAGACCTTCTGATGGTGGACTCTGGGTCCAGTCAGGCGGCACCAGCAGGTAAGACTGATCACTCACTCATCTAATGAGTCACTCAACCACAGTGGTATAGACATATTGAGAAGAGCTTGGTATTCAAAGTAATGGCACTCTAAAGTAAGACGGCTCAAAGCCATCGACGTATAGAATTGCCCTGAACAGCTCCTCCAGAATCGTCTGTGAGTAGTCGAGGAGGGGAAGGCCGGAGGCAGGCAGGCCTAAGAGGCCCAGATGTCAGGCAGCTTAGCTAGATGAGAGAAGTGTGGTGGCAGAGCATGGCATGGCCAGCTGTCTGAGGCTGAGGCAGTCTCTGGTGGGAAGGGAGTGCTGCATGCACACACGCACACACACACAGATGCTGCTGTCCCTGCTCATCGTGTCCTTGCCTCCTCCAACCAAACAGCTGGGGCCTGTCTCACACACTTAGCCATACACTCTGGGAGGGAGGTAGAGGAAGACATCCTCATCACCTCCGCTGTCACACTCTGTTCTCACTCTCTTTCACTGTGTGTGTGTGTGTGCGCCATTCCAGGTGGAAGTTCAGACCTCATCGGTGGCTTTGCTGACTTCTCTTCTCCAGCTGCCTCTGCCAGTCTCCCTTCATCAGCCGGTACGTCTCACTGCTTTCTCTCGCCATCGTCTGAACGCTATCCTCTTTCTGTATCACAGCTCCGACATTAATCTTAGGCAGGCCGCTCCCACTTCCCAATGACAGGTAGTCAGGTTAAATCCAGCAGAAAGGTTTTCATAAACCTAGGAGCAGCTTGTGAGGGGAGAACAGAAGAGGTGAATACCTTAGTACAGAAGCACCCATGACAGAGATATTTGGAGGATCCAAAGGCCCTCCTCCCGTTCCTCTCTGTGCCATCTCCTGCTGAGGGGTTTGTGGTTGCGGCCCACGTCCTGTCCTGTGGAAGGGAAGGTGGTGAAATATTGATGAGTCACTACCTCCTGAGCCTTATGAGGACAGACACCTGTCAGCTCCCATTTGATACAGCTTATCTCCCTCATCCTCCACCCTCCGCTCTGCTCTAGATGGATGGATGGATGGATGGATGGATGAATGGATAAAAAGAGAGAGGGATGGATGGAGGGAAGATGAGAGGGCAAGTCTTTGGCAGTTTATCTGCTATCTAGATTGGATTTACACTGTACAAAACATATCTTTCCATGACGTAGACATAGGTGAATCCAGGTGAAAGCTATGATGCCTTATTGATGTCACTTGTTAAATCCACTTTAATCAGTGTAGATGAAGGAGAGGAGACAGGTGAAAGAAGGATTGAGACAATTGAGACATGGATTGGGTATGTGTACCTTTCAAATTGTGAATGGGCAAGACAAAATATTGAAGTGCCTTTGAACGGGGTATGGTAGTAGGTGCCAGGCGCACCCGTTTGAGTGTGTCAAGAACTGCAACGCTGCTGGGTTTTTCACGCTCAACAGTTTCCAGTGTGTATCAAGAATGGTCCACCACCCAAAGGACACCCAGCCAACTCGACACCTTGTAGAGTCCATGGCCTGACGAATTGAGGATGTTCTGAGGGGAAAAAGGGGGTGCAACTCAATATTAGGAAGTTCTAATCAGTCATTATCAGAGTCCTCCCTGGATTTCTATGTGTGTGTGTTCCCTGCAGTACCCTCTCAGGTGTCAGGTCCCATCAGCACTGTGCTATGTGTGTGCTGATACTCCCCTTGGGCGATCCCTGCCTGACAGGGTGCACATCGCCCTTTCAGAAGAAATCGCACATGTATGCCCCATGCCTTATTTATTTATCTTCAAGTTGACACTGTGGATAATAAAATCTTTACTTATTTTGAAAAAATATTTTAAGATAAGCACAGCAACTCATTTCTTTTTTCAAAGAAAAATCACCTAAATAGTTTCATTTAAAATCTTTGGGATGAGGGTGGTTAGAGATGAATAGATATGAATCTGGTGTATTCTTTCATTTTCTAAATGAGCCTCTATTCTCTCCCTAGGGCCAGGGTCAAATGGGAATGGTGAGTTTGGGGACTGGACTGCGTTCTCCAGTCCTCCGGCCACCACTCCTCCATCTCAGCCAATCACAGACCTGTTTGGTAGCATCCAGCCTCACCTAGCCTCGGCCCCCACCCCGCCCTCAGCTGACCTCTTTGACCTGATGGGCTCCAATCACACCTCCCTCAGCACCTCCCAAAGCATGACCTTCTCAATGTGTGGTACCCAGAGTGTGGGCGTTGCCAACAATGGCCTGCCCATCTCCAGATCACAGGTACGGGTGGCTCACAGGCCTCCACCTCACTACACGAGCCATTGTTATAGATAGGGGTGCCTCATTATCACTGAAGATACGTTGTGAATACAAAGAAGGATGTATGTTGTGTGATTGTAGGATTGGTGAATGTCTTGTCTCTTCTTTGGGTTGATGTAGAACTTTGGGCCAATGCAGGGGGGCTTATTGCCGCAGCACATGGGACTCCAGAAGCCCTCCCTCCCCCCCACGTGGTCGGAACCCAGCGTTAACATCAGCCTGGACTTCCTGTCTCCTGGTATGCAGATGGCCAACTGTAAGCCCAGCCTCAATATGTTACAGCAAGGTCTGTTATTAACTCACGCTCTCCACTTATTTCTCTCACTTGTAATGTGAATATCTGTGTGTCAGTGCAGGGAGATTGAAATGAGAGTAATATCACCATATTTGTCATTTCAGATCCCCTGCTTCCAGGAGTCCAATCACCCATCAACCTGGCTCAGAGTTTTGGAGGCCTGAATCTGAACATCCAGCCCACAGCCGCACCCATCAGACCTCCCACCAACCCCATGATGCCCACCAGCGCCATGGGCCTGGGCATGCCTCTCACCATGGCAACAGGTACCATGGGGATGGGCGCCATGAGAATGGGAGGAGTGCCTGTCAATCAGGGAATCATGGGAATTAACATGGGCGTGGCCCCCGCAGGCATGGGCCTGCAAGGCACCCTGGGTATGCCAGGAATGGGCATGGGGCAGCCCATGGTCAACCCCGCCATGGTGCAACCCAAACAAGATGCCTTCGCAAACTCCGTCAACTTCGGGAAATGAGAGCGCTAAAGGATTTGTGTGGAAGAGTATCGGTCAGAATACACCATTTTGAAGGAAAAGCTACTACTTGAAAAATATCTGATGGTGTTACCCTTCAATCCCTACTCTTTATGTATACAGGTAGCTGCCAAAATAATGGAAACACTTGAGTAAATATTGAAAGCAGGTGCTTCCACACAGGTGTGGTTCCTGATTTAATTAAGTAATTAATATCCCATCATGCTTAGGGTCATGTATAAAAATGCTGGGCAAGTCATTATTTTGGCTACCATGGCTATGCCCCCATAGGATGACAATACCCTCATCCACAGGGCACGAGTGGTCACTGAATGGTTTGATGAGCATGAAAACTATGTAAACCTTATGACATGGCCGTCTCAGTCACCAGATCTCAACCCAATTTAACACATGGGAGATTCTGGAGCGGTGCCTGAGATTTGTGTTTTCTACCACCATCAACAAAACACCAAATTATAGAATTTCTCATGGAAGAATGGTGTCGCATCCCTCCAATAGAGTTCCAGACACTAGTAGAATCTATGCCAAGGCACATTGAAGCTGTTCTGGCTCTTAGTGGCCCAACACCCTATTAAGACACTTTGTTAAGGTGTTTCCTTTATTTTGGCAGTTACCTATGTATACTGAACAAAAATATAAATGCAACATGCAACCATTTCATTGATTTTACTGAGTTATAGTTCATATGAGGAAATCAGTCAATTGAAATAAATAAATTAGGCCCTAATCTATGGATTTCACATGACTGGGAATACAGATATGCATATATATAAAATGGGCCTCATAATGGGCCCCAGGATCTCGTCACTGTATCTCTGTGCATTCAAATTGCCATCCATAAAATGCAATTGTGTTCGTTGTCCGTAGCTTATGCGTGCCCATACCATAACCCCGCCACCATGGGGCACTCTGTTCACGTTGACATCAGCAAACCGCTCGCCCACACAACGCCATACACGTGGTCTGCGGTTGTGAGGCCGGTTGGACGTACTGCCAAATTCTCTAAAACAATGTTGCAGGTGGCTTATGGTAGAGAAATGAACATTCAATTCTCTGGCAACAGCTCTGGTGGGCATTCCTGCAGTCAGCATGCCAATTGCATGCTCCCTCAAAACTTGAGACATCTGTAAACTGCCTTTTATTGTACCCAGCACAAGGAGCACCTGTGTAATGATCATGCCGTTTAATCAGCTTCTTGATATGCCACACCTGTCAGGTGGATGGATTATCTTGGCAAAGGAGAAATGCTCACTAACAGGGATGTAAACAAATTTGTGCCCAAAATTTGAGAGAGAAAAAAGCTTTTTGTGCGTATGGAACATTTCTGGGATCTTTAATTTCAGCTCATGAAATATGGGACCAACACTTTACGTTGCATTTATATTTTTGTTCAGTCTATGTACTGTATAAATCAAGAGTTTGAATTTGTTTTGGAGGGGGGGGGGGTTGCTTATCTAATGTGACATTTTGTAAATGGTTGAAAGCATATACATACAGTATACTTTCTTTTTTTAAAGGAGAAAGATGTCTCTCTCTCCAACACCAGATAAATACTCTAGAAAACATGGTAGGCATGTTACGTTGTCCCTTTTCTACTTTCATGTTGTCATTTCTCTGTTTCTAACCTGTCATAAGAATGTTCAGGAATTACCTCACATTGACCATACTTCATTGATCATATGTAAATATACTTTTGGTGTGCAAAAAATAAATTATTCGCTTTATTGATGACGTCTTGGACAGTATGACGTGGAGAGCAAGCTTAAAGGATGAAGAAGTCCAAGTCCTTCAGTTTTTTGTTTTGATGTCCTGATACATTTGAATATCTGAAACCTACAGTTTGTTACTGGTGCGTGTTTAAGCTGAACTTTCAATTCCCTCGGTTCTATTGCCTGTTCTACCATCAAAGGGGGTTAACAATCAGAATCAGCATTAAGCAAAGCGGTTAACCACAAGCACCAGCTTCTGTTGATGCGTCCCAAATGGCACCCTATTCCCTATACACTGAATACGGCCCCGTGTAGCTCAGTTGGTAGAGCATGGCGCTTGCAACGCCAGGGTTGTGGGTTCGTTTCCCACGGGGGGGCCAGTATGAAAACATGTATGCACTCACTAACTGTAAGTCGCTCTGGATAAGAGCGTCTGCTAAATGACTAAAATGTCAGATGTACAAGACATTAAGGACACCCCTCCCCCTTTTGCCCTCAGAACAGCCTCAATTCGTCGGGGCATGGACTCTACAAGGTGTCGAAAGCGTTCCACAGGGATGCTGGCCCATGTTGGCTGGATGTCCTTTGGGTGGTGGACCATTCTTGATACACACGGGAAACTGTTGAGCGTGAAAAACCCAGCAGCGTTGCAGTTCTTGACACAAACCGGTGCGCCTGGCACCTACTACCGTACCCCGTTCAAATGCACTTCAATCTTTTCTTAACCATTCACCCTCTGAATGGCACACATACACAATCCATGTCTCAAGGCTTAAAAATCCTCCTTTAACACGTCTCCTCCCCTTCATCTACACTGATATGAAGTGGATTTAACAAGTGACATCAATAAGGGATCATAGCTTTCACCTGGTCAGTCTATGTCATGGAAAGCGCAGGTGTCCTTAATGTTATGTACACTGTATAGTGCACTATAAAGGGAATGGGGTGCCATTTGGGACTCATGGGCTTTTCCATCCCAATGTGATCATGTACAGTGGCATTGTTAGTGTTACCCAGGCAGAGGCTGTCCCTCTCCTTCCTGTTATATGGTGCCTCACAGTGAAACCCATGCCATGTCGGTCATGAGTATGGTCACAACAGCTGACACAAGAATAAATCACTATTTGATTGAGATCCTTGATCGTTCAAGTCCTTTTTAAGTATATTCACGGATATTAAGCCCATATATGCCACAGCTTGGTATGAAGTGTGTGTTGTGAGGTCATTGTGGGGATGTGTGTGACTGCATGGCCAGCAGGAGTGGCCAGGTGTTGATGGGGAGACAGGGTTTAATGGGACTGTGTGATGAGTGAAACTGTCTGCATCCCTGCCTAGCACTCTAACGGGAGAGTGGGGATAGACCGAGAGAGAGAGATGGGGGCTGAGTCCGCCTGACCTGCCCAGTGGTACCCCTCATCACTCTCGCTTCCACTGTGAAGGCTGAAACCGGTGTTTCTGTCTCGCGTCTCTCTCAATGTGAAGGTTATTTCAAAGGGTGCTTGTCTTGCATCGTGTGTGTGTGTGTGTGTGTGTGTGTGTGTGTGTGTGTTTTTCTCTCCATTTGCTGCTGTGCACACAGACGCAAAATAACACACCTTTCTGTCACACTCCGAGGCATTATGTTTCAAATGACCAAATGTTTATTTTATTACTCAAGATTATTCCATAGTGTTATTTTAATATTTTAAAATGTAATATTATAAAGACTGTAATATTATGTTAATTTACATAATGTTGAATGAATGGGAGAGTTACTAAAACCATTATTAGTTTATGCAAATGTAAAACATAGAAGGATAAAGCACCTCTTTCATAAACTACTTTCTTTACTTTTCAGTACATATTGTTTTTATTGTACTCAACAATATTTTATGTATTTCAATAAACTGTTCATTAAATCATGAGTAGAAGGCAATTTATTTCTCATGCAAAGGTTCTATTTTAAGTTATATACATTTTTTTTTTGCTTAAAGGGATGCTCCTTGACAAACCCAATGGCAACATCAACAGTCACTTTGCTTGTACAGTATCATTTTCATCGAATATTCCTTTTTGGTCCCAAATAAGATGGACCGGAGTGTGAAGGAGGGGATAGCGGGACATTAAAGTTATCCATTAGTAACACGATGGGTATAATTAAAGCATGTACAGTGCCTTCAGAAAGTATTCACATCTCTTGACTTTTTCCACATTTTGTTGTATTACAGCCTGAATTTAAAATGGATTAAATTGAGATTTTGTGTCACTGGCCTACACACAATACCCCATAATGTCAAAGTGGAATTATGTTTTTAGACATTTTTGCTAATAAATTAAAAATGAAAAGCTGAAATGTCTTGAGCCAATACATATTCAACCCCCTTTTTATGTGACCAATAAAACTCAATAATAGTGTTTAACATACAATTCTTTGTAAGGTCCCTCGTCGAGCAGTGATTTTCAAACACAGATTAAACCACAAAGACCAGGGAGGTTTTCCAATGCCTCGCAAAGAAGGGCTCCTATTGGTAGATGGGTAAACATTGAAAAAGCAGACACTGAATGTCCCTTTGAGCATGGTGAAGTTATTCATTACACTTTGGATGGTGCATCAATACACCCAGTCACTCTAAAGATACAGGCATTCTTCATAACTCAGTTGCTGGAGAGGAAGGAAACCACTCAGGGATTGCACCATGAGGCCAATGGTGACTTTAAAACAGTTACAGTGTTTAATGGCTGTGATAGGAAAAGAACTGAGGATGGATCAACAACATTGTAGTTACTCCACAATACTAACCTAATTGACAGAGTAAAAAGAAGGAAGCCTATACAGAATAAAAAATATTCCAAAACATGCATCCTGTTTGCAATAAGGCACTAAAGTAAAACTGCAGAAAATGTGGAAAGAAATTAACTTTTTGTCCTGAATACAAAGCGTTATGTTTGGGGCAAATCCAACACATCACTGAGTACCACTCTTCATATTTTCAAGCATGGTGGTGGCTGCATCATGTTATGTGTATGCTTGTCATCGGCAAGGACTAGGGAGTTTTTTAGCATAAAAAGAAACGGAATAGAGCTAACCACAGGCAAAATCCTAGAGGAAAGGTTTGTTCAGTCTGCTTTCCAACAGACACTGGGAGACAAATGCACCTTTCAGCAGGATAATATCCTAAAGGCCAAATATACAATGGAGTTGCTTACCAAGACGACATTGAATGTTCCTGAGTGGCTTAGTTACAGTTTTGACTTAAATCGACTTGAAAATCTATAGCAAGACTTGAAAATGGCTGTCTAGCAATGATCAACAACCAACTTGACATAGTTTGAATGTTTTGTTAAAGAATAATGTGCAAATATTGTACAATCCAGGTGTGTGCAAAGCTCTTAGATACTTACCCAGAAAGAATAGCAGCTGTAATCGCTGCCAAACCGTGATTCTAACATGTATTGATTGACTCAGGGGTGTGAATACTTATGTCAATGCAATATTTCTGTATTTCATTTTTAATACATTTGCAAATTTTCTAAAAGCATGTTTTCACTATGGGGTATTGTGTATAAATGGGTGAAAAATAATAATATTTAATGCAGTTTGAATTCCGGCTGTAACACAAAATGTGGGATAAGTCAAGGGGTATGAATACTTTCTGAAGGTATTGTATGTTGGTTTCTCAGTCATTTCAAAGGTCCTGGCACCTTTGGCTAGAGCCTGAGAGATGTCAGGGATACCAGTTTACACAACCTGGTCTCAGAGCATTTTGTATTATTCTGTATGTAAATCCGAGAAACCTCCTGTCTTATGTAACCATACCACACGTAACATGCACCATATATACAAAGGTATGTGGACCCCTTCAAATGAGTGGATTCGGCTATTTCAGCCACACCCGTTGCTGACAGGTGTATAAAATCGAGCACACAGCCATGCAATCTCTATAGACAAACATTGGCAGTAGAATGGCCTTACTGAAGAGCTCAGTGACTTTAGATGTGGCACTGTCATAGGATGCCACCTTTCCAGCAAGTCAGTTCGTCACATTTCTTCCCTGGTGGAGCTGCCCCGGTCAACTGTAAGTGCTGTTATTGTGAAGTGGAAATGTCTAGGAGCAACAACGGCTCAGTCAGGAAGTGGTAGGCCACACAAGCTCACAGAACGGGACTGCGAAGTGCTGAAGCACGTAGCGTGTAAAAATTGTCTGTCCTCGGTTGCAACACTACCGAGTTCCAAACTGCCTCTGGAAGCAACGTCAGCACAAGAACTGTTCGTCGGGAGCTTCATGAAATGGGTTTCCATGGCCAAGTAGCCGCACACAAGCCTAAGATCACCATGCGCAATGCCAAGCATCGGCTGGAGTGGTGTATATCTCGCCACCATTGGACTCTGGAGCAGTGGAAATGCGTTGTCTGGAGTGATGAATCACGCTTCACCATCTGGCAGTCCGACGGACGAATTTGGTTTGGCAGATGCCAGAGGAACGCTATCTGACCCAATGCATAGTGCCAACTGTAAAGTTTGGTGGAGGACGAATAATGGTCTGGGGCTGTTTTTCATGGTTCGTGCTAGACCCTTAGTTCCAGTGAAGGGAAATCATAACGCTACAGCATACAATGACATTCTAGATGATTCTGTGCTTTCAACTTTGTGGCAACAGTTTGGGGAAGGCCCTTTCTGGTTTCAGCATGGCAATGCCCCTGTGCACAAAGCAACCCTATCGCACACCTTTGGGATGAATTGGAATGCCGACTGCGAGCCAGGCCTGATCGCCCAACATCAGTGCCCGACTTCACTAATGCTTTTGTGGCTGAATGGAAGCAAGTCCCCGCAGCAATGTTCCAACATCTAGTGGAAAGCCTTCTCAGAAGAGTGGAGGCTGTTACAGCAGCAAAGGGGGGACCAACTCTATATTAATGCCCATGATTTTGGAATGAGATGTTCGACGAGCAGGTGTCCACATACTTTTGGTCATGTAGTGTATCATACTAAGTTTAGTGTCCCCGATTTACTTTTACTATGTTATGTTTAGTCTATGAGACCAGGCTGGTTTACAGGATGTCCAATGTGCCTCGACTGGGTGGGCAATCCTGGCATCTGTTCAATCAGAGAGGCGACTAGGAGGGGGTTGTAATCAGCACCACACACAGTCTCACCTGTACTTGTCCTTCCTAAACATGTTGGCAGTGATAACACTCTGGAGACACAGACAGAGAGCGCAGGTGGCGTCAATTGGGAATGGCAGTCGCCATGCCTTAGCTCAACACCAACAATTTAAAATGGGTTACTAAAATCATTCCAATCCCGATTAAAAGGCACATGCAGTTTAGCGGTATAAACGGGCTGGCTTTAGGACAGAGCCGACGGCTCCGAGCGGGCGGGAAGGCTATTTGCCCGGCTGGCTGGCTTTAGGATAAGCGCATTGACGCAGCTGCACTGAATAGCGCGACTTTTCCCTCAAAACAGTGTAGAGGTGGAAGATGGCTGTACTAGATGGCATGGCTAGGAAACTGCTTTTTGACTTGACATGAAACGAAACTAGAGTTTTTAATTCTGTGTTTGTAGCAGCCAAGGTGATAATGGCTGAACTACATTTTACTTGTATCTGCTGTTCTCCAAATGTATTTTTTAAGTTTTTAAATTGTGTAGAAATGCAGTAAATGAGCTTCAATTTTGTTCAAGTAAAAAATATTAATTTATGGACAATATATTAAGGCTATACACATTTTTATGAAAAATATGTATTTGTTGGCCAGTTAAAGGGTTAAACAAGGTCACTGCAGTAGAGTTGTCACCTAATGTGGACAGTTCTTATTCGTTTTCATTATAGTACTACTTGGAATAACATCTCTTATCTCTCAAACAACAGAGTAGAAAATAGTGACTTTGCTGTGGGCACTGGGAAGAGGAGGCTGGGGCCTTGAACATGAGAGTGCCCATAGAAGTTATTAGAAGAGATGCTTTCACAAGTGGAAGGGGGACTTTGCACAGTTGGAGCACCTTTGCAGATGTTTGTCTTGAAAAGAAATCTCCAAGCATGTTGTTTGTTTAAGGACATGACCGTATTCTAATGAGCCCTGCTCTGCAGAGCTCTTGAAGTGTGTCAGTGAAGCTGGGGAACAGATGCCCCCTGGGACTCTTCTACTGCCTCCCCACTGAGCTGCCAGCAACACAAGGAAAGGGCTCCACTTTCTTCTCCTTGGTGGGCAATTCTATTGTATATAGCCCTCAAATATTATTGCACTTGTGCATCCTTCCACCTTTTTGAATTGCAGACAGTATTTTGCATAATTACAGACAGATAAAGCCTGATCTTTTTGTAGGGAGGATTGTGCAACACTTGCAAGGTTGCCATAGAAACACAACTCATTGTCAGATTTGAAGCCATGCAGCCCAGTTTGATACCGTGGGGTTCCATGAAATGAGTGCCTTTTGTGTCCCTTTGGTATTTTAAATAGAACTTGTGCACCAATATTGCATTTTAAAAGCATGTTATATTTCAGTTAAGTGCCCTTTAATGTAGACCACATGGAGAATTCAATAAATCAGATTTGTTATATGAATAAAGACTTGCTAAAGTGCCAAAACTCAGCATTTTGCCATGTCCCTCCTTGCACCCTCTGTGACTTAAACCCAAAATGTATCAAAGTTTTCCCCATCATTGTAAAGCCTAGTTATTTTGTTGCTTTGACAAAGTCCTTTTTTTTATTTCATGTGATTAGTGATTCATTTACGTCTGTCCCTCATTTTAAGGTCAACCCTGTTATGTGAACTGAACTCTCATTTTAATACAGTGAAACTATCCCTTTTAAAATATTTATTTCCAAAGAAACATTGAACATCTAATAGTGAAATCATTGTGTAAAAGCAGGTGAGCTGTTCCGACTCTTTTTGGCAATTTACTGGTGTTTTGTGGTGGAAAACTGAGCAGGTCGAGCATAACACATCAACTCTGTTACCCATAGATAGAATGTTTTAACAATTCATTTTTTTTGTTAAGCTTGCATTCAATCGCAACACAACAAGCTTCCATTACCTCTGTCACAAGGGGATTTATGGCTGATTTAAGATGAAATCATCAACCCTTTTATGGTCAACACTGCTACTTTATCTGGCACTTACTAATCCTCTTAAATGTTAAGTCCCCTATATATGGGACTTTGAGCGGTTCTGGACCGGTACCGGTATGAAAAAAGTATGAAAATGTATGCACTCACTAACTGTAAGTCGCTCTGGATAAGAGTGTCTGCTAAATGACTAAAATGTAATGTAAATGTGCCGACTGACATTTTGGTGTACAAAGCGCTCTGCTCTGTGAAAGTCGTAGGGTCCAGTGCCTTATAGCCAGAAAGCCCCATCTGTCTGCTCTCAGCTACCAGAGCTGACTTGACATTTTCTGGCCTATCAAGACAAATAATTGATTTGGTCTCCCTGAGTGACAGAGCCCAGCCTGGGAGATGGTATATGAAATGGGACAGTCTAGCGATTTCAGCAATCGTGGTTTCATCTCGCTGTGATATTCTCCGCTGGATTTAGAGCTCGCAGCATAAAATAAGCCGCAATAATTTCATAGAATTGAAACACGAGCACTTTCACTTCCTGCTTAAAGCTGAAGTTGTAACGAGTCTGGAGCCATTTGGATGGTGCCTGTATGCTTAGAGGAGGCTTGGCAGAAAATGCTCTGTCGTCAGTTATATGAAATGGGGACAAATATGTACAGTCACTAAATATTATCATATTTATTTTACAATTATAAGAAAGGTGAAATCTTATAGTAAGATGTTTGAATTTGATTGTTGCTATATTTACAAAGCATTTCAGTAATTTCAAGCCCTATTCCCCCACTTTTGTTGAATAGGAAAAAATATAATATATTATTTTCTATACTTTCATAATATTTGTACTGTACTTGAGCTTGTGTCCTCAAAAGTGAGTACACCTCAGCAATGTATAACTATTTTTTACCAGAAAGGTGAGTTCCAGACCTTTCTAGAACTATGCAGCATTTCTAGTTATTTTTTATGTCCATCTCATGAAAAAGATTTACTTTTGGGTGTGTCTATTTAGGCAGAAATCTACATTTTGCATTATCATGCAAGAGGTTTTTAATAGGCACTTACTATAGTTTTTTATTTATTCAACCTCTTGAGGTGGGAAAACATGTTGTTGTTGTTTTTTACATGTGCTCTTTATGACAGAATGTTACAATTTGGTGAAATCAAACTAATTTACACATCTCAACAGGCAGTGAATTGGTGGAACATCCCACCAATGTTTACCCCAGCCAATTTGTCTTTCAATATTCCAATGTGTCTTTCACTATTTAACTGCCTATACCTATGAATTGAGGATGCTTTTGAGTGCATGAGGGTGTTGGCTGTCCTATCAATGAAGGCAAGTTTAAGGGAGGGGGTAGTGTTTGAATTCCGTGAGATAGACAGTTATGTAGCTAGTGTGTTTAGGGATAATGTGCACATTAAAATGTAATCACAATCAGAAATGTGAAAAGAAAGACACAATGGCATCTGGACGCTATTTACAATTCAGGAGTTTAATAATTAATGTTGACCGTATGAAATGTATTTGACAAGCAGATAAAAGTGATAAAAGATGGCATGTTCACCGCAATTTCCCTCTTGCTAAATGTATTATTAGTCTAATGTCGCCATCTAGCGGTTAATTGTAGTACAGTGGCTGGTAGGCCTAACTGCACACATTCAGCGTGATATAGGAGGATGTATGACGGGATTATTGAAAATGTTTGTGATAATGGGATTCATGAAAATGTTTGTGATAATGGGAAACTACACATTGGCTTGTTTTTCTTGCTTTGTTGACACGTTTTTCCTTGTCCTTTGAGGGTGTATCATTGTGACAAGTTACATAGTTGCGTTCCTTTCCTTGCCATACAAATTTCAATTATGACAGGTCCCACGCGATTATTGTGGTTTGCAACACAGCTGCTCGCGCAACAATTTAAATCGTTCCCAAACATTCCATGACAGTTTGTCTCGTAACAACGGACAATACAATCAATCGGTTATTTTGTTGGTTGTTATCGGTCACAATAAGGTTTTCTCTTAAGTTTAGCCAGCTAACTTGCTAATATTTGCAACAATGGACAGGCATCCCATGCGAAGAGCACAAATTACATTCAAGAAAAGTGAACAATGTAAAAACGAAGATGACAGTGGGCCTCCACCTAGTAAGAAAAATGCTAATGAAAGCGAGTGCCCTGCATCTTCAACAGAGAGGCATCGAGGTGATGGAGAACAGAAGAGACCAGTGGGTAGGCCTAAAGGCAGTGGACGTTCTGGAAATAACGTTAGTGAAGATGTTCAGGTCAGGCCTAAAGTTATTTTCAAAGCTGAGAGTAAATGGGGTGGTGATGGAGCTCTAATGCCCACATGTTCAACACACCTCAAGGGAGCCATTCAAGG
This sequence comes from Coregonus lavaretus, assembly GCF_964263955.1. NCBI lineage: Eukaryota > Metazoa > Chordata > Actinopteri > Salmoniformes > Salmonidae > Coregonus > Coregonus lavaretus. The sequence goes on along the minus strand of NC_139997.1, from coordinate 55,436,013 downwards.
TCGACCCGTTACATTTGAAAAGGAAAGAGCATCATCATCAGTCAGTAAACAGAGTAAAGCCACATCTGATCATCCCACGACCTCTCAAGTGTTGGAGATCATCACACCTGCTCCAGGTCAGGCCAAGGTCAAAGTTGTCCAAGAACTGGCAACAACGTATCGTCAAGGATGTCCACCTGTGACTCCCACTATAGACTTCTCCAAACCGATCCATGTTGTACATGAAAATGGGATGACCTTCACAGTATTGGATGGTAAAGCCATAACGCTCAGCAAAGTTCCATACCCACCACCTGTTCATGTGAATGTTCAGCCACCCCCAGTAAAGGTGAAGACAAGAGGGATGAATCTCACCATGCCACCATCAGAAGCAGGTATGACTAAGAGCTTACCTAAATTTTACATAAGAATTTAATGTTTTTAATACTTTTCAACAGATAATTGTCACGTATTGAGTTCATGCACAATCCAAAACTCTATGTGAAACATGGCCTTCTAGAAAATCTGGAAGTACCACGGAGCGTAGACAGAAATGGCTACATCAAGAGGCCTATGAATGCGTTCATGGTCTGGGCAAGAATCCACAGGCCTGCCCTGTCCAAGGCCAACACAACAGCCAACAATGCAGACATCAGTGTGCAACTAGGAGTAGAGTGGACCAAGCTCACCGAGGAAGAGAAGAGGCCCTACTATGAGGAAGCACGTAAACTCAAAGACAAGCACAGACAGGAGTTCCCTGGTAAGCATAGAGCAGGCTGTCTACTCCACTCACACCATTCAAGTCCATTTAAACATGTATAATTATCGGCTCATATATTTATCATATTTCAAAATTCATATAGCTCTGACACGTATAATCTTTACTTACTTTTCAAGTGTTTGTTCACAATCTTCACCCATAATCATCACAGGTTGGATCTATCAGCCCAGACCTGGAAAAAGAAAGGGCTACCCTTCTGTGATGTCCTTTGCCCCCCAACCATCCTCCTGCTCTGCAGGGACAAGTGGTCCTGGGGCTGAGTCTTATCCCATGACCATGACGACTATGGCCACCACTACCACCAGCTCCTGTGTTCCATACACACGGGCCACAGGTAAAGGAATAGCTCACTATCTGGCTATCAGGGTGGACATTTTTTGGGGGGGTCCACCACTTGCAGTGGCTGGTGGATGCTCAGATTTTGCCAGCCACTAACATTTTTTACTAGACATATTTTTTTCTGAAACTTAATAAATAATGAAGATAAATCACAGTAAAGATATGCGCATGTTTTGTAATGTTAAAACAACAATTATTGAATGGTTTTCACCACTGTAGCATTGAGATTCTCTCTTCCAGACCTCACATACAGTTGAAATTGGAAGTTTACATACACTTAGGTTTGAGTCATTAAAACCAGTTTTTCAACCAAACTATAGTTTTGGCAAGTCGGTTAGGACATCTACTTTGTGCATGACACAAGTAATTTTTCCAACAATTGTTTACAGACAGATTATTTGACTTATAATTCACTGTATCACAATTCCAGTGGGTCAGAGGTTTACATACACTAAGTTGACTGTGCCTTTAAACAGCTTGGAAAATTCCCGAAAATGATGTCATGGCTTTAGAAGCTTCTGATAGGCTAATTGACATAATTTGAGTCAATTGGAGGTGTACCTGTGGATGTATTTCAAGGCCTACCTTCAAACTCAGTGCCTCTTTGCTTGACATCATGGGAAAATCAAAAGAAATCAGCCAAGACCTCAGAAAAAAATGTGTAGACCTCCACAAGTCTGGTTCATCCTTGGGAGCAATTTCCAAACGCCTGAAGGCACCACGTTCATCTGTACAAACAGTAGTACGCGAGTATAAACACCATGGGACCACGCAGCCGTCATACCACTCAGGAAGGAGACGCGTTCTGTCTCCTAGAGATGAACGTACTTTGGTGCGAAAAGTGCAAATCAATCCCAGAACAACAGCAAAGGACCTTGTGAAGATGCTGGAGGAAACGGGTACAAAAGTATCTATATCCACTGTAAAACGAGTCCTATATCGACATTACCTGAAAGGCCGCTCAACAAGGCAGAAGCCACTGCTCCAAAACCACCATAAAAAAGCCAGACTACGATTTGCAACTGCACATGGGGACAAAGATCGTACTTTTTGGAGAAATGCTGTGGGGGTGCTTTGCTGCAGGAGGGATTGGTGCACTTCACAAAATAGATTGCATCATGAGGAAGAAAAATTATGTGGATATATTGAAGCAACATCTCAAGACATCAGTCAGGAAGTTAAAGCTTGGTCGCAAATGGGTCTTCCAAATGGACAATGACCCCAAGCATACTTCCAAAGTTGTGGAAAAATGGCTTAAGGACAACAAAGTCAAGGTATTGGAGTGGCCATCACAAAGCCCTGACCTCAATCCTATAGAAAATGTGTGGGCAGAACTGAAAAAGCGTGTGCGAGCAAGGAGGCCTACAAACCTGACACAGTTACACCAGCTCTGTCAGGAGGAATGGGCCAAAATTCACCCAACTTTTTGTGGGAAGCTTGTGAAAGGCTACCCAAAACGTTTGACCCAAGTTAAACAATTTAAACGCAATGCTACCAAATACTAATTGAGTGTATGTAAACTTCTGACCCACTGGGAATGTGATGAAAGAAATAAAAGCTGAAAGAAATAAATCTCTCTACTATTATTCTGACATTTCACATTCTTAAAATAAAGTGGTGATCCTAACTGACCTAAAACAGGGAATTTTTACTAGGATTAAATGTCAGGAATTGTGAAAAACTGAGTTTAAATGTATTTGGCTAAGGTGTATGTAAACTTCCGACTTCAACTGTATATTCTTATTCCATTCCTTTACTTAGATTTGTGTGTATTAGGTTTTTGTTGTGGCACTGTTAGATATTACTTGCTAGATATTGCTGTAAACTTCCGACTTCAACTGTATGTATATATGTGTATATATATATATACAGTGGGGAGAACAAGTATTTGATACACTGCCGATTTTGCAGGTTTTCCTACTTACAAAGCATGTAGAGGTCTGTAATTTTTATCATAGGTACACTTCAACTGTGAGAGACGGAATCTAAAACAAAAATCCAGAAAATCACATTGTATGATTTTTAAGTAATTAATTTGCATTTTATTGCATGACATAAGTATTTGATACATCAGAAAAGCAGAACTTAATATTTGGTACAGAAACCTTTGTTTGCAATTGCAGAGATCATACGTTTCCTGTAGGTCTTGACCGGGTTTGCACACACTGCAGCAGGGATTTTGGCCCACTCCTCCATACAGACCTTCTCCAGATCCTTCAGGTTTCGGGGCTGTCGCTGGGCAATACGGACTTTCAGCTCCCTCCAAATATTTTCTATTGGGTTCAAGTCTGGAGACTGGCTAGGCCACTCCAGGACCTTGAGATGCTTCTTACGGAGCCACTCCTTAGTTGCCCTGGCTGTGTGTTTCGGGTCGTTGTCATGCTGGAAGACCCAGCCACGACCCATCTTCAATGCTCTTACTGAGGGAAGGAGGTTGTTGGCCAAGATCTCGCAATACATGGCCCCATCCATCCTCCCCTCAATACAGTGCAGTCGTCCTGTCCCGTGTGCAGAAAAGCATCCCCAAAGAATGATGTTTCCACCTCCATGCTTCACGGTTGGGATGGTGTTCTTGGGGTTGTACTCATCCTTCTTCTTCCTCCAAACACGGCGAGTGGAGTTTAGACCAAAAAGCTCTATTTTTGTCTCATCAGACCACATGACCTTCTCCCATTCCTCCTCTGGATCATCCAGATGGTCATTGGCAAACTTCAGATGGGCCTGGACATGCACTGGCTTGAGCAGGGGGACCTTGCGTGCGCTGCAGGATTTTAATCCATGACGGCGTAGTGTGTTACTAATGGTTTTCTTTGAGACTGTGGTCCCAGCTCTCTTCAGGTCATTGACCAGGTCCTGCCGTGTAGTTCTGGGCTGGTCCCTCACCTTCCTCATGATCATTGATGCCCCACGAGGTGAGATCTTGCATGGAGCCCCAGACCGAGGGTGATTGACCGTCATCTTGAACTTCTTCCATTTTCTAATAATTGCGCCAACAGTTGTTGCCTTCTCACCAAGCTGCTTGCCTATTGTCCTGTAGCCCATCCCAGCCCATAATTTTATCCCTGATGTCCTTACACAGCTCTCTGGTCTTGGCCATTGTGGAGAGGTTGGAGTCTGTTTGATTGAGTGTGTGGACAGGTGTCTTTTATACAGGTAACGAGTTCAAACAGGTGCAGTTAATACAGGTAATGAGTGGAGAACAGGAGGGCTCCTTAAAGAAAAACTAACAGGTCTGTGAGAGCCGGAATTCTTACTGGTTTGTAGGTGATCAAATACTTATGTCATGCAATAAAATGCAAATTAATTACTTAAAAATCATACAATGTGATTTTCTGGATTTTTGTTTTAGATTCCGTCTCTCACAATTTAAGTGTACCTATGATAAAAATTACAGACCTCTACATGCTTTGTAAGTAGGAAAACCTGCAAAATCAGCAGTGTATCAAATACTTGTTCTCCCCACTGTGTATATATATATATATATATATATATATATATATATATATATATATATATATATGCATATACACTACCAGTCAAAAGTTTGGGCACACCTACTCATTCAAGGGTTCTTCTTTATTTTTACTATTTTTTACATTGTAGAATAATAGTGAAGACATGAAAACTATAAAATAACACATATGGAATCATGTAGTAACCAAAAAAGTGTTCAACAAATCAAAATATATTTTATATTTGAGATTCTTCAAATAGCCACCCTTTGCCTTGATGACAGCTTTGCACACTCTTGGCATTCTCTCAACCAGCTTCATGAGGTAGTCACCTGGAATGCATTTCAATTAACAGGTGTGCCTTGTTAAAAGTTAAATAGTGGAATTTATTTCCTTTTTAATGCGTTTGAGACAATCAGTTGTGTTGTGACAAGGTAGGGGAGGTATACAGAAGATAGCCCTATTTGGTAAAAGACCAAGTCCATATTATGGCAAAAGCAGCTCAAATAAGCAAAGAGAAACGACAGTCCATCATTACTTTAAGACATGAAGGTCAGTCAATACGGAACATTTCAAGACTTTGAACGTTTCTTCAAGTGCAGTCGCAAAAACCATCAAGTGCAATGATGAAACTGGCTCTCATGAGGATGGCCACAGGAATGGAAGGATAAGTTCATTAGACTTACCAGCCTCAGAAATTGCAGCCCAAATAAATGCTTCACAGAGTTCAACTAACAGACACATCTCAACATCAATTGTTCAGAGGGGACTGTGTGAATCAGGCCTTCATGGTCGAATTGCTGCAAAGAAACCACTACTAAAGGACACCAATAAGAAGAAGAGACCTGCTTGGGCCATGAAACACGAGCAATGGACATTAGACCGGTGGAAATGTGTCCTTTGATCTGGAGTCCAAATTGGAGATTTTTGGTTCAAAACGCTGTGTCTTTGTGAGACGCGGTGTGGGTGAACGGATGATCTCCGCATGTGTAGTTCCCACCGTAAAGAATGGAGGAGGAGGTGTTATGGTGTGGGACTGCTTTATTTAGAATTCAAGGCACACTTAACCAGCATGGCTACCACAACATTCTGCAGCGATACGGCATCCCATCTGGTTTGGGCTTAGTGGGACTATCATTTGTTTTTCCACAGGATAATGACCCAACACACCTCCAGGTTATGTAAGGGCTATTTTACCAAGAAGGAGAGTGATGGAGTGCTGCATAGGATGACCTGGCCTCCACAATCCCCCGACCTCAACCCAATTGAGATAGTTTGGGATGAGTCGGATGGCAGAGTGAAGGAAAAGCAGCCAACAAGTGCTCAGCATATGTGGGAACTCCTTCAAGACTGTTGGAAAAGCATTCCAGGTGAATCTGGTTGAGAGAATGCCAAGAGTGTGCAAAGCTGTCATCGAGGCAAAGGGTGGCTATTTGAAGAATTTCAAATATAAAATATATTCTAATTTGTTGAACACTTATTTGGTTACTACATTATTCCATATGTGTTATTTAATAGTTTTGTTGTGTTCACTATTATTCTACAATGTAGAAAATAGTAAAAATAAAGAAAAACCCTTGAATGAGTAGGTGTGTCCAAACTTTTGACTGGTACTGTATATATATATATTTTTTTTTACATTAACATATACATTTGGGCTTTGGATAAATAAAAACAATTCTCCCAAATGCTCTGTGTGACCACCTACCAATGTGGCTGGTAAGAATAGCCATTCTACCAGCCAATGCGAAAATCTACCTCACACACTCTCATTTAGTGCACAAATTCTCCATACAACTAACACAGACTACAAAAACATACTTATATTTTGATTTCACCTAATTAACATTCTGTCATAAAGAGCACATGTTCAGCTTCATAAAACTAACTGACTGTAAGTCTTTTTTGTTTAAAATTATTCCGAAAAATAAATAACGGAAAAGTGGTGCGTGCATATGTATTCACCCCCTTTGCGATGAAGCTCCTAAGTAAGATCTGGTGCAACCAATTACCTTCAGAAGTCACATAATTAGTTAAATAAAGTCCACCTGTGTGCAATCTAAGTGTCACATGATCTGTCACATGATCTTAGTATTTACACACCTGTTCTGAAAGGCCCCAGAGTCTGCAACACCACTAAGCAAGGGGAACCACCAAGCAAGCGGCACCATGAAGACCAATGAGCTCTCCAAACAGGTCAGGGACAAAGTTGTGGAGAAGTACATATCAGGGTTGGGTTATAAAAAAACAGCCACGGAGCACCATTAAATCCATTATTAAAAAATGGAACGAATATGGCACCACAACAAACCTGCCAAGAGAGGGCCACCCACCAAAACTCATGAACCAGGCAGGAGGGCATTAATCAGAGAGGCAACAGAGACCAAAGATAACCCTGAAGGAGCTGCAAAGCTCCACAGCGGAGATTGGAGTATCTGTCCATAGGACCACTTTAAGCCGTACACTCCACAGAGCTGGGCTTTACGGAAGAGTAGCCAGATTAAAGCAATTGCTTAAAGAAAAAAATAAGCCAACAGATTTGGTGTTCGCCAAAAGGCATGTGGGAGACTCCCCAAACATATGGAAGAAGGTACTCTGGTCAGATGAGACTACAATTGAGCTTTTTGGCCATCAAGGAAAACGCTATGTCTGGTGCAAACCCAACACCTCTCATCACCCCCAGAACACCATCCCCACAGTGAAACATGGTGGTGGCAGCATCATGCTGTGGAGATGTTTTTTATCAGCAGGGACTGGGAAACTGGTCAGAATTGAAGGAATGATGGATGGCGCTAAATTCTTGAGGGAAACCTGTTTCAGTCTTCCAGAGATTTGAGACTGGGACAGAGGTTCACCTTCCAGCAGGACAATCACCCTAAGCATACTGCTAAAGCAACATTTGAGTGGTTTAAGGGGAAACATTTTTAAATGTCTTGGAATGGCCTAGTCAAAGCCCAGACCTCAATCCAATTGAGAATCTGTGGTATGACTTAAAGATTGCTGTACACCAGCGGAACCAATCCAACTTGAAGGAGCTGGAGCAGTTTTGCCTTGAAGAATGGGCAAAAATCCCAGTGGCTAGATGTGCCAAGCTTATAGAGACATACCCCAAGAGACTTGCAGCTGTAATTGCTGCAAAAGGTGGCTCTACAAAGTATTGACTTTGGGGGGGGGAATAGTTATGCACGCTCAAGTTTTCTGTTTTTTGGTCTTATTTCTTTGTTTGTTTCACAATAAAAAATATTTTGCATCTTCAAAGTGGTAGGCATGTTGTGTAAATCAAATGATACAAACCCCCCAAAAATCCATTTTAATTCCAGGTTGTAAGGCAACAAAATAGGAAAAATGCCAAGGGGGGTGAATACTTTCGCAAGCCACTGTAAGAAATATATATTTTCCCATCGTAAGAGGTTAAATAAACAAATTACTAAGTGCCAAATAAAGCAACAGGGTTGACAATTTTTTCTTAAATCAGCCATAAATCCCCTTGTGACATGGAGAATGGAAGCTTGTTGTGTGAAACACGGAGTGAAAACATTTTTAGCTTCTCTATCTACGGGTAAAAGGGTTGACGTGTTACTATATGCTTGACCCGCTCAGTTTTCCACCTCAAAACACCAGAAAGTTGCCAAAAAGAGTAGAACGAGCTCACCTGCTGTTACACTATGATTTCACTATTAGATGTTCAGATTTTTTTTTTTTTAAGGAATAGTTTCACCATATTAAAACGAGAATTCAGTTCACGTAACAGCGTTGACCTTAAAGTAAGGGACAGATGTAAGTGATTCACTAATCACATTAAATAAATAATAATCTTCAGAAATGACTTTGTCAAAGCAACAAAATAGCTAGGGCTTTACAACGAAGGTGAAAACATTTTGGGTTTAAGTGGGTTAAAATCTTCCTAGAAGTCACAGATGGTGCATGGAGGGACTTGTCAAAATGCTGAATTTTTGCACGAGCAAGTCTTTTCATATAAAAAATTGGATTTATTGAATTTTCCTTGTGGTATATATTAAAGGGCAGTTCATTTAATATAACAGGCTTTTAAAATGTAATATTGGTGTACAATTTCTACTTGAAATATCAAAGGGACGCAAAAGGCACTCTTTTCATGGAACGACCCAGTTGCTGTAACAGCAAGAATAATACATCGTAGTATGAAACTAAATACTGTAATTGTTATGGTTTTGTCTTCCCCAGGCTCTAATGGTGTCCAGGTGACTACAACGGCAGCTCCAAACGCCTCTCAGAGTACCAGCCCAGTCTCCATATTCTTCCAGACTACTTCCAGCCCCCACCCAACAGCCACACCCTCTGGTGGTAAGCCTGCAGAACGCAAGCGTGAAGCCAGCCCCTTTGCCAGCAACCCTGAAGTAGCTCCCAAACCCAGGAAAATCTGCAGGCAACAGGCGTACTACAGTTCTGCCAGTGAGATGCCCTCAACAAGCATGGCATCCAGCTCCAGAGGTCTCCAAATGCCACTCCCTAACATGGCTCACCCTCACATGTATCCTCCATCTCCCATGCCACATCCAGCAGGCCTCTTCCCTACCCCTCGCTTTCCCTTTGCGCCACCCTACTTCATGCCTGGACCCAATTTTTATCCACCAGGGTGAGCAATGAATGCTCTTTCATCTTGAATACAAATTCAGTTCTACTTAGGTATGCTGTTTGATGTTTTATAATTGTGCAGGTTAGTGGTAAAAATGTAACTATGGTCATTTGAAACACCATCATCCTGGGATTGTTTTATTCTTTCAGATCATACCCTTACCCACACGGCCCATACTCTTACCCAGTTCTCCAACCCCAGGAATTCTCCAACCCCATGGTTACTCCCATGGTTACTCCGGGCTACCCCTATGATGACAACTACGATCAGCATGAGTCCACATTTTCCCTTCTCAACAGAGACTACCCGTTTCTGCAGAGTGGAGAGTGCGGGCAGAGATGTCAAGGTCAAGAGCAGGCCCCCACTGCCTCTGAGCTTCTAGGTTTGGTCCCACCACTGGACTTACGTGCCCTGGAGAACGTATTCACCAACTCTGCGCCAGATAACTCTGCCAGTGTCCAGGAGGTCCAAGTCACCAATGAGGAGGACGAGGAAGAAGTGCCTGTGATGAGAATTCTCTAGGATCAAACCAAAGTGACATCCTTTAGCAAAATCCCTGATAGACATCCTTTAGCAAAATCCCTGATAGACTATTTGTTGATTCAGTGAATCAAAACTTTGTGTTGTACATTAACTCCAAAAAAAGTTTATCTAAAAATAAATGAATTGTTACTGTTATTCTGAAATAATTTATTTTTAAAGATGAGTAGTTTTATGCGATCGATCTCTGCTCTGCTCAAAATGAAATGTCCAGTATTTTAAAGTGTTTGATAGGGCTTCTATTTATTTATGCCTTTTTGTTCTACAAATACCTGGTTTGTAAGGAGAAAAGGGTGCTTTGCTGGTTTTATGCAGACTGAGACTCCAGCTGATTTTTGTATAGAAATCCAATAAATTACCTCTGGCCAGACGTGACTATTTTGTCATCCAATCAGATTTTATTCATGACAGGGCTGTACTATTCACATACCGCCCCAACAGATCCACAGATGACGCAATCTCAATCGCACTCCACACTGCCCCACCTGGACAAAAGGAACACCTATGTGAGAATGCTGTTCATTGACTACAGCTCAGTGTTCAACATTATAGTGCCCACAAGGCTCATCACTAAGCTAAGGACCCTGGGACTAAACACCTCCTCTGCAACTGGATCTTGGACTTCCTGACGGGCCGCCCCCAGGTGGTAAGGGTAGGCAACAACACATCTGCCATGCTGATCCTCAACACGGGGGCCCCTCAGTTGTGCGTGTTTAGTCTCCTCCTGTACTCCCTGTTCACCCACGACTGCGTGGCCAAGCACGACTCCAACACCATCATTAAGTTTGCTTACGACACAACAGTGGTAGGTCTGATCACCGACAACGATGAGACAGCCTATAGGGAGGAGGTCAGAGACCTGGCAGTGTGGTGCCAGGACAACAACCTCTCCGTCAACGTGAGCAAGACAAAGGAGCTGATCGTGGACTACAGGAAAAGGAGGGACGTACACGACGGGGCTGTAGTGGAGTGGGTCGAGAGTTCCAAGGTCCTTGGTGTCCACATCACCAACAAACTATTATGGTCCAAACACACCAAGACAGTCGTGAAGAGGGCACGACAACACCTTTCCCCCTCAGGAAACTGAAAAGATTTGGCATGGGTCCCCAGATCCTCAAAAAGTTCTACAGCTGCACCATCGAGAGCATCCTGACCGGTTGCATCACCTCCTGGTATGGCAACTGCTCTGCATCTGACCGTAAGGCACTACAGAGGGTAGTGCGTACAGCCCAGTACATCACTGGGACTAAGCTTCCTGCCATCCAGGACCTATATACTAGGCGGTGTCAGAGGAAGGCCCAAAAAATTGTCAAAGACTCCAGTCACCCAAGTCATAGACTGTTCTCTCTGCTACCGCTTGCCGTGCGGTAGCAGAGAGAAATGCTCCTTAACAGCTCCTTAACAGCTTCTACCCCCAAGCCATAAGACTGCTGAACAATTAATCAAATGGCCACCCAGACTATTTACATTGACACCCTCCCTCCCCCCTCTTTGTTTTTACACTGCTGATACTCGCTGTTTATTATCTATGCACAGTCACTTTACCCCTACCTACATGTACAAATTACCTCGACTAACCTGTACCCCTGCAAATTGACTCGGCCCTGTGTAGTTCAGTTGGTAGAGCATGGCGCTTGCAACGCTAGGGTTGTGGGTTCGTTTCCCACGGGGGGCCAGTATGGAGAAAAAAAGGTATGCACTCACTAACTAAGTCGCTCTGGATAAGAGCGTCTGCTAAATGTCTAAAATGTACTGGTACCCCCTGTATATAGCCTCGGTATCGTTATTTTACTGTGTTACTTTTTATTTTTTACTTTAGTTTATTTAGTAAATATTTTCTTAACTCTATTTCTTGAACTGCATTGTTGGTTAAGGGCTTTTAAGTAAGCATTTCACAGTAAGGTCTAGACCTGTTGTATTCTGCGCATGTGACAAATACGATTTAATTTGATGATTGACAGGCCATTTGGCCAATGCGGTGTACAAGTCTATGTCAGGAGGCGTTTCCAGGAAGAATCGTTTAATTTCCCTGTAATGGCGGACCACGGAGACGGTGAAAGTATTGGGTTTAACGACAACAGGTGAGGCGATAGCGAATAAACCCAAGTGATTGATATTTGTGATAAATAATGTTTGCAACGGTTGTCAACTTGACATTAATGTGAAAGTGGCCTCCCAGTGATTTCTTACATGCGCTCGCGAGTGCATTCGGTGCAGCCGCTGACTGTTCAATGTGGCCACGCTAGTTAACGTAGTTGCTAACATTATAGCCTCGTAACGTTAGCTAGCTAGACACCCTCCTGACTCATCGTATATTTTGCTGAACTATGATGTTATGCGTCGAGTTAAGCAAACCAGTTAGAACATAAACTACCTAATAGCTAGTTAGATAGACACGGACGATTGTTTCTGAAATGGCTTGTTAGCTGGGCGTTCAGACAGTGCGTCGATTTGAATGGCATAACATTAGCCAACGTTAGTTACCTAGCCTAGAGTAGCTACATTAGCTAACTAGCCAGCGTACACATTCACTAGTTACTGTTCCTTGGCGGATTGGCAATTTATGTAGCTAGCCAGTGAAACTGGCAAATGTAGCTACAATCATCAAGCGATTGATAGTTAGCTAGACCGCGTAATATAAGTAATAGGCTAGCTACTATAATTAGCTAACGTGATAACATGAATTATGATTTTGAGATACTAGCCTGTTGCTGCAAACAATAACCTGAACGAGTAGAATAGCTAGCGAGTAAAATATACTAGATGTGTAGATTTTGATTTGGTTCATGAGGCAGGTCCATTTGGGTTGTTTCTAGGATGACGCAGCAGCAGACGTTGCGTTTCCGCGGCCCTGCTCCTCCTCCAACCCCAGTGATGCGTGGTCCACCCCCACTTCTCAGACCCCCGCCTCCCCCTTTCGGTATGATGAGAGGGCCCCCGCCACGGGGGCCACCATTTGGGCGCCCACCATTTGACCCTAGCATGCCACCCATACCCCCACCAGGAGGCATGCCCCCGCAGCTCGGACCCCCTCACCTACAGGTACTCCTGCCAGTGATGCGAGGATATTTTTAAAAACATTTAGCCCATCTATTCTATAGTATGAAAGCATTGAGAGCCAGAACATCAGAGACTGCACAGTTTGTATAAAATGCTTGAAATTTAAATGTTTTTCAGAGACCTCCTTTCATGCCCCCTCCGATGGGCGGCATGCCCCCACCCCCAGGGATGCTATTCCCCCCTGGAATGCCCCCAGTACCAGGAGCTGGAGCTCCTACTCTGCCCCCTGCTGATGAGATCTGGGTGGAGAACAAGACACCGGAGGGAAAGGTAAAGAATGGCCTTTTACATTGTTCTCTAATATTTCAACCTACCGGAATGAATATTTTCCTGCGTTTCCCTCATAAGTTATAGATAGGTGGTTGTTTAGCAACAAAACTGACGCGTGCGAAACACACTGGGTTGGCTTAGATTGTTGACATGTAAACTATATTTCTTCTCCAATGTTTATTGAAAACATAAATAGATTTTCATAATGGGCATTTAGTCTCTCAAATAATTGTTAGTGTTTATTAGCTAACTAGCGATTTTTTTTTGCCATATTAGCGTAGACATGACATCAGACAAAATCAAATCAAATGTCATTTGTCACATGCGCCGAATACAACCGGTGTAGACCTTACTGTGAAATGCTTACTTGCAAGCCCTTAACCAACAATGCAGTTTTAAGTAAATAAAGTAAAAAATAATAAAAAGTAACACAATAAAATAACAAATGAGGCTATATACAGGGGGTACCGAGTCAATGTGCGGGGGTACAGGTTAGTCGAGGTAATTTGTACACGTAGGTAGGGGTAAAGTGCCTATGCATAGATAAACAGCAAGTAGCATTAGTGTAAAAAAGGGGGGGGGGGGGGGATCAATGCATTAATTGTTCAGCAGTCTTATGGCTTGGGGGTAGAAGCTGTTAAGGAGCCTTTTGGACCTAGACTTGGCGCTCCGGTACCGCTTGCCTTGCGGTAGCAGAGAGAACAGTCTATGACTTGGGTGACTGGAGTTTGTTACACATTTTTGGGCCTTCCTCTGACGGCACCTAGTATATAGGTCCTGGATGGCAGGAAGCTTGGCCCAAGTGATTTACTGGGCAGTACACAATACCCTCTGTAGCACCTTACGGTCGGATGCTGAGCAGTTGCCATACCAGGCGGTGATGCAACCGGTCAGGATGCTCTCGATGGTGCAGTTGTATAACTTTTTGAGGATCTGAGGACCCATGCCAAATCTTTTCAGTCTCCTGAGGGGGAAAAGGCGTTGTCGTGCCCTCTTCACGACTTTCTTGGTGTGTTTGGACCGTGATTGTTTGTTGGTGATGTGGACAGCAAGGAACTTGAAATTCTCGACCCACTCCATGGGGGTGTGTTCAGCCCTCCTTTTCCTGTAGTCCACGATCATCTCCTTTGTCTTGCTCACGTTGAGGGAGAGGTTGTTGTCCTGGCACCACACTGCCAGGTCTCTGACCTCTTCCCTATAGGCTGTCTCATCGTTGTCGGTGATCAGTCCTACCAGGGCAGTGTGGAGTGCGATTGAGATTGCGTCATCTGTTGGGGCGGTATGCAAATTGGAGTGGGTCTAGGGTTTCCGGGAGTTACACCTGGCGCCGACGAAGATGGCGGCCTCGCAACTAGCTCTTAGGAAACTTTTATGTATTTTTTTTAACATTATTAGCTCAGTGTTTTTGTATCATTACATACAGCCGGGAAAAACTATTGGATATCAGAGCGGCGGTAACTCACCAGAACTACCAGCATTACGACCAGGAATACGACTTTCCCGAAGCAGATCCTTTGTTTGCTCTCCCCAGGGCAATTGAAATGATTCCAGCGGCTGACCCAAAACATCGCCGGCGGAGGAGAGGCACTCGGAGCGGCCTGCTGGTTCGACTTAGGAGGCGCGCACACCACCCACCGCTTCCAAGTATATTACTCGCTAATGTTCAGTCTTTGAATAACAAAGTCGACGAGCTCAGGGCAAGGATTTATTTCCAGAGAGACATCAGGGCCTGTAACATACTTTGTTTCACGGAAACATGGCTCGCTCGTGATATTCTGTCAAAATCGGTCCAGCCAGATGGGTTCTCAGTCCATTGCGCAGACAGAAATAAATATCTCTCCGGGAAGCAGAAGGGCGGAGGTGTGTGTTTCATGATTAACGACTCATGGTGTAATTGTAGTAACATACAGGAACTCAAGTCCTTTTGTTCACCCGACCTAGAATACCTCACAAGCAAATGCCGACCGTATTATCTCCCAAGAGAATTTATCGGTTATAGTCACGGCCGTGTATATTCCCCCCCAAGCCGATACCACGACGGCCCTCAAAGAACTTCACTGGACTTTATGCAAACTGGAAACCACATATCCTGAGGCTGCAATTATTGTAGGTGGGGATTTTAACAAAGCAAATTAGAGGACTAGGCTGCCGAAGTTCTATCGACTGTTGTACTCGGGCTGCTAAAATTCTCGAACATTGCTATTTGAACTTCCGGGATACTTATTAGGCCCTCCCCCGCCCTCCTTTCGGCAAATCTGACCACGACTCCATTTTGCTCCTCCCTTCATATAGGCAGAAACACAAAAAATAAGTAAACGTGCTAAGGACTATTCAACGCTGGTCTGACCAATCGGAATCCACGCTTCAAGATTGTTTTGATCACGCAAACTGGGATACAGTGAGGGGGAAAAAGTATTTGATCCCCTGCTGATTTTGTACGTTTGCCCACTGACAAAGAAATTATCAGTCTAATTTTAATGGTAGGTTTATTTGAACGGTGAGAGACAGAACAACAACAACAACAAAATCCAGAAAAACGCATGTCAAAAATGTTAGAAATTGATTTGCATTTTAATGAGGGAAATAAGTATTTGACCCCTCTGGAAAACATGACTTAGTACTTGGTGGCAAAACCCTTGTTGGCAATCAGAGGTCAGACGTTTCTTGTAGTTGGCCACCAGGTTTGCACACATCTCAGGAGGGATTTTGTACCACTCCTCTTTGCAGATCTTCTCCAAGTCATTAAGGTTTCGAGCCTGACGTTTTGCAACTCGAACCTTCAGCTCCCTCCACAGATTTTCTATGGGATTAAGGTCTGGAGACTGGCTAGGCCACTCCAAGACCTTAATGTGCTTCTTCTTGAGCCACTCCTTTGTTGCCTTGGCCGTGTGTTTTGGGTCATTGTCATGCTGGAATACCCATCCACAACCCATTTTCAATGCCCTGGCTGAGGGAAGGAGGTTCTCACCCAAGATTTGACGGTACATGGCCCCGTCAATCGTCCCTTTGATGCGGTGAAGTTGTCCTGTCCCCTTAGCAGAAAAACACCCCCAAAGCATAATGTTTCCACCTCCATGTTTGACAGTGGGGATGGTGTTCTTGGGGTTTCCTCTGAATCATTCAGATGTTCATTGGCGAACTTCAGACGGTCCTGTATATGTGCTTTCTTGAGCAGGGGGACCTTGCGGGCGCTGCAGGATTTCAGTCCTTCACGGCGTAGTGTTACCAATTGTTTTCTTGGTGACTATGGTCCCAGCTGCCTTGAGATCATTGACAAGATCCTCCCGTGTAGTTTTGGGCTGATTCCTCACCGTTCTCATGATCATTGCAACTCCACGAGGTGAGATCTTGCATGGAGCCCCAGGCCGAGGGAGATTGACAGGTCTTTTGTGTTTCTTCCATTTGCGAATAATCGCATCAACTGTTGTCACCTTCTCACCAAGCTGCTTGGCGATGGTCTTGTAACCCATCCCAGCCTTGTGTAGGTCTACAATCTTGTCCCTGACATCCTTGGAGAGCTCTTTGGTCTTGGCCATGTTGGAGAGTTTGGAATCTGATTGATTGATTGCTTCTGTGGACAGGTGTATTTTATACAGGTAACAAGCTGAGATTAGGAGCACTCCCTTTAAGAGTGTGCTCCTAATCTCAGCTCGTTACCTGTATAAAAGACACCTGGGAGCCAGAAATCTTTCTGATTGAGAGTTGGTCAAATACTTATTTCCCTCATTAAAATGCAAATCAATTTATAACATTTTTGACATTAGTTTTTTTCTGGATTTTTTTGTTGTTATTCTGTCTCTCACTGTTCAAATAAACCTACCATTAAAATTATAGACTGATCATTTCTTTGTCAGTGGGCAAACGTACAAAATCAGCAGGGGATCAAATACTTTTTTCCCTCGCTGTATGTTCCCGGGTAGCTTGCGAAAATAATTTAGACAAATACACTGAAACGGTGACTGAGTTTATCAGGAAGTGTATAGGAGATGTTGTGCCCACTGTGACTATTAAAACCTACCCTATCCAGAAACCGTGGATAGATGGCAGCATTCGCGCAAAACTGAAATGGGAACTGGGAATATGGCAGAATACAAACAGTGTAGCTATTCACTCCGCAAGGCAATTAAACAGGCAAAACATCAGTATAGAGACAAAGTGGAGTCGCAATTCAACGGCTCCGACACGAGACCTATGTGGCAGGGTCTACAGACAATCACTGACTACAAAAGGAAAACCAGCCACGTTTGGAGGAAAAGGGGGGAATGCTTGCAAGACGAAGAACACCATCCCAACCGTGAAGCACAGGGGTGGCATCATCATGCTGTGGGGGTGCTTTGCTGCAGGAGGGACTGGTGCACTTCACAAAATAGATGGCATCATGAGGAAGGAAAATTATGTGGATATATTGAAGCAACATCTCAGTCAGGAAGTTAAAGCTTGGTCGCAAATGGGTCTTCCAAATGGACGATGACCCCAAGCATACTTCCAAAGTTGTGGCAAAATGGCATAAGGACAACAAAGTCAAGGTATTGGAGTGGCCATCACAAAGCCCTGACCTCAATCCTATAGAACATTTGTGGGCAGAACTGAAAAAGTGTGTGCGAGCAAGGAAGCCTACAAACCTGACTCAGTTACACTAGCTCTGTCAGGAGGAATGGGCTAAAATTCAACCAACTTATTGTGGGAAGCTTGTGGAAGGCTACCCAAAACGTTTGACCCAAGTTAAACAATTTAAAGGCAACGCTACCAAATACTAATTGAGTGTATGTAAACTTCTGACCCACTGGGAATGTGATGAAAGAAATAAAAGCTGAAATAAATCATTCTCTCTACTATTATTCTGACATTTCACATTCTTAAAATAAAGTGGTGATCCTAACTGACCTAAGACAGGGAATTTTTACTAGGATTAAATGTCAGGAATTGTGAAAAACGGAGTTTAAATGTATTTAGCTAAGGTGTATGTAAACTTCCCACTTACATTTACATTTTAGTCATTTAGCAGACGCTCTTATCCAGAGCGACTTAGTTAGTGAGTGCATACATTTTCATACTGGCCCCCCGTGGGAAACGATCCCACAACCCTGGCGTTGCAAGCGCCATGCTCTACCAACTGAGCTACACGGGGCCTTCAACAGTATATTCTTATTCCATTCCTTTACTTAGATTTGTGTGTATTAGGTTTTTGTTGTAGAACTGTTAGATATTACTTGCTAGATATGGCTGCACTGTCGGGACTAGAAGCACAAGCATTTTGCTACACTCACAATAACATCTGCTAACCATGTGTATGTGACAAATACATTTGATTTGTATCAAGAACAAGATACAACTAGCTGAAACAAGCTACCTAAGATTCCCCACATGGCAGCTTCTTGTCATTGTTGCCAGCTATCTGGCCATCCCAGAATCCCAACACCGCGTAGACTTCTGCTCCATTGAAGCGTGCACATCGTTTCCGTGACATTTTTACATTGTTTTTTTTTTGACGTTGTAAGCTAACCCGTCTATGTCCTCCTACCCTTCCCCCTAGGCGTACTACTACAATGCCAGGACTCGAGAGTCAGCCTGGAGCAAACCTGAGGGGGTGAAGGTGATCCAGCAGTCAGAGCTCAACCCTGTTATGGTGACCCCGGCTGGAACAGGAGCCTCCTCCAGTAGCATCACAGCTGCCAGCACTGCAGCTGCCATACCCTCCCCAGTGTCCACACAGGCCCCCTCCCCATCCAGCACCATGACCACCAGCCCAGTCTCCAACACCACCACCACCGTGTCCCAGACCGTTGCTAGTGAGTACATAAATGGTAGAGGGACATCTGGATCCCATCAAGAAGCATTTGGCTTTAGACAGGTCTGACCTGATTTGGTGAAGTTCACAAAGTTGGTAATGGGTTGTTTTCTGCTTGCCTATGGTTAGTTTTACTATATGACCAGACTGTGTGTTGTAACTCTCTGCTGGTCTTTGTCCAGCTTCTGCTGCTACAGATCTGCAGCCTGTGGACTCCGTCCCCTCCAGTGTTGCAGTGACCATCAGTGTAGCCACCGTGCCAGCCTCGGTGACACCAGTCCAGACCATGTCCCTGCTGCCCCAGAGTCTCCCGACTGGCCTGTCCCACCACGCCATGTCCCAGCCTCACACGGCCACTATCCCAGGCTTCCCCCCAGGGGTCATGCACCCCTTCAGAGTGCCTCTACCAGGCATGCACATCCCACTGCCCGGTAAGACATGATAAGCTCACTCCTCATCCCAACCCCCCCCCCCCCTCCCCCTCTAACCCTTTTTAACATTACTGCCTCTCCACCTGTTTCCATACTTTGTCATGTGTCATCTCTTCATTTCTTTGTCATCTTAATTTTAGGTCTCTTATTTTAATCTCCCGTAAAAGCGATAGGTTAAAACAATTATTGTAGAGGTAGAATGGTCTTGGTCAAGGCTGGAGTGATAATTAGGCAAATCAATTCAACTTGTGTTTCTACTTTGTTTTTTAATATTCTTGAAATGTTTCCTCTGGCACTTAAAATTAGGGCCAAATTCGAGCTGGTTCGAATGGAATTCTCAAATTCAAGCTGGGTCGAGGGAAACCCGGGCCAGTGCAGCCCAGTTTCACAACTGGTGCCAGCTCGATTAGACTTCGGGCTGGTGACGCCGTTACTATACAACCACCAAGCTGATTACTGCTGAATGCTGACACGACATTTAGCTGGCTTGTCTGGGCTCGTTGCTCTTAGCTAGCACATAGATAAGCATTACTGCAGTAGACAGACATGACACAAATTCCACCATAGCTGGATCCTTCAATCATTTTTGCTCTACGCAAACTTTTGAGAACAGTCAGCCCTCAAATGCTAGCTACCTAACGTTAGCTAGTAAATCCGAGTTGAAACAAGCAAGCAACTAGCTAACATGCGCTAGCAGCAATTTTAGCCGGCCAGGTTGTATTGAAAGCTAGCTAGCTACATCATATCAAACATGTCTGGTTTGTTTGGTTAGCTAGCTAGCAAATAGTCAATGCCATGGTCCTCTGTAGCTCAATTGGTAGAGCATGGCGCTTGTAACGCCAGGGTAGTGCGTTCGATCCCCAGGACCACCCATACTAGCCGGCCGCGACCGGGAGACTCATGGGGCGGCGCACAATTGGCCCAGCGTCGTCGAGGGTAGGGGAGGGAATGGCCAGCAGGGATGTAGCTCAGTTGGTAGAGCATGGCGTTTGCAACGCCAGGGTTGTGGGTTCGATTCCCACGGGGGGCCAGTATGGGATTTAAAAAAAAATAATAATAATGTATGCACTCACTAACTGTAAGTCACTTTGGATAAAAGCGTCTGCTAAATGGCTTATTATTATTATGACAAGCAGGGTAGGAATTAAGCTAGCTAGCCTGTTATGCTAGCGACGACGCTAACCGTTTAGCTTGCTAACGTCAGCAAGCTAAATAAATGGCTGGCACTGGCAGGAGTATGGGGTAACGTTAGTTACAGCACGGTGAGGGGGGAATGAAATTATTCTAACATCTTGCTAGCTTGGCAATGCCAGTTGCAGTCACATATTGGCTACCTAACAACATGACATCATTTTACACTGAACAAAAATATAAACGCAACATGTTAAGTGTTGGTCCCATTTATCATTAGCTGAAATAAAATATCCCAGAAATGTTCCATATGCACAAAAAGCTTATTTCGCTCAAATTTTGTGCACAAATTGGTTTACATCCCTGTTAGTGAGCATTTATCCTCTGCCAAGATAATCATCCACCTGACAGGTGAAGCTGATTAAACAGCATGATCATTACACAGGTGCACCTTGTGCTGGGTACAATAACAGGCCACTCTAAAATGTGCAAGTTTGTCACACAACACAATGCCACAGATGTCTCAAGTTGAGGGAGTGTGCAATTGTCATGCTGACTGCAGGAATGTCCACCAGAGCTGTTGCCAGAGAATTGAATGTTAATTTATCTACCATAAGCCGCCTCCAATGTTGTTTTAGAGAATTTGGCAGTACCTCCAACCAGCTTCACAACCGCAGACCACGTACGTGTATGGTGTCATGTGGGCGAGTGTTTTGCTTATGTCAACGTTTTCAACAGAGTGCCATATGGCGGCGGTGGGGTTATGGTATGGGAAGGCATAAGCTATGGACAACGAACACAATTGCATTTTATCTATGGCAATTTGAATGCACATAGATACCGGGACAAGATCCTGAGGCCCATTGTCGTGCCATTCATCCGCTGCCATCACCTCATGTTTCAGCATGATAACGCACAGCCCCATGTCGCAAGGATCTGTACAAAATTCCTGGAAGTTGAAAATGTCCCAGTTCTTCCATGGCCTGCATACTCACCAGACATGTCACCCATTTAGCATGTTTGGGATGCTCTGGTTTGACGTGTACAACAGCGTGTTCCAGTTCCCGCCAATATCCAGCAACTTCACACAGCTATTGAAGAGGAGTGGGACAACATTCCACAGGCCACAATCAACAGCCTGATCAACTCTATGCGAAGGAGATGTCACGCTGCGTGAGGCAAATGGTGGTCACACCAGATACTGACTTGTTTTCTGATCCACACCCCTACCTTTTCTTTAAGGTATCTATGACCAACAGATGCATATCTGTATTCCCAATCATGTGAAATCCATAGATTAGGGCCTAATTAATAGATTTCAACTGACTGATGTCCTTTATATGAACTGTCATTCTGTAAAATCTTTGAAATTGTTGCAGGTTGCGTTTTATGTTTTTGTTCAGTTAGTTTTTTCTTGCACTGTAATTATTGCAGAAACAAGTCACTTGCAGTCCTGTAGATGGCAGCATTGCTCAAGTTCAGAAAAGGGTCATGTAGGCATCTGGAGAACAAATGCAGCAGCAAATTCAAAGGCTTTTGACACACTGTCTTATAAGGAAAGAGGCCGTTCATTTTAGACGACTCACTCTTCATTCTTAAATTAATTTAAATATAAAAATGTTAACAACATTTTTAGTTCAATCCTCTGCCCATCTACATGACCAAATTAGCACGTTATTCATCCATCTGGTTGTTGCCAGGAAGATAATACTAATGTGGTTTTATCAAAGTCATATAATGGTTGTGGGCCTAGTTTTTAAATGTATTGTGTCAATAGTTGTCTGCCTTGCCATGGCACCTGGCACCTCTTCTCCTGTGTCCCAACAACATGCTTGCTTGCTTGTCCGTTCTTGCAGGTGTAGCAATGATGCAGATAGTAGGCGCTCCCTATATAAAGACAGTCTCCCCCAACAATAACGGTAATTCTTTCAAACGTCTCCAGTCAGTATTCTGTTAGATGGCATGTTAGTGATGTGTTGTGAAAATGATGCTTATTATTTTTTTACCACTTAGGCACTGCCAAACAATGTGAAGTATTGCTGTCGTATCTTTTTCCTTCATATTTCTTCAACATTAGTGAGTTAGACGTTTTAGGACTTTCTGTCTTGTTTAAACTATAAAGTTCTGATGCTTTTTTCGAGGAGATTACGGACAGAGACATCTCTGCCCTTGTAATTGTGATAAACAACCAATTGATATTTGGCATCAGTGTGAAGTCTTGTTGGACATAGCTGCATTGTAGACTTGCATCAGTAATGTCGCTGTTATACTGTTGGTTTTAGCTAGACTACTTTAGCAGGTTAAAATGTTTTTAAGATCAGAGTTGTAATTTATTTTGTAAACCGTGACAAAGGAGTATTGGACCTTGTTTTAACAAGCAGCGCACTTCTTTTTGGTGAAGTTATTTTCCATTCAGTAGATAAAATTCACGTTAATGTATGGTCATTTGATAATCATTTTCTTCTTGTGGCATGCCTTTTGTGTATTTTTGTTAACATCTCAGTGGCTCAGTTTAGATGTTACCTGTGTGACTAACCAGGGAAGGTCCTTTCTTTACACTTTGAGAATTAGGTGTAATTGTTTGACCTAAGACCTTTTTATATTTCAGGTGAATTCTTATGGACTCTATACATCCTCAATACATTTTAAGAATAAGAGACACAAGCACTAGCAAAGATGTCATCAACACTGCCTCTTTTCAGCTAACCCTCCCGTGCTGTATGTTTGGCGTTATCAGAGCGGAATGTCTTTAGAAGTATTCTGTGTGTATTTCACCTTCTACAGGTATGCTGCCCGGCATGGCCCCTCCCCTTGTTCCCATGATGCACCACCCTCAGTTGGCCCTGGCGGCGCCCGCCTTAGCAGGCCTCCAGCTCCCAGAGTGGTCCGAGTACAAAACGGTCGATGGGAAAACGTACTACTACAACAACCGCACACTGGAGTCCACCTGGGATAAGCCCCAGGAACTACGGGAGAAAGGTTGGCTATTTAAAGCTTGGGTCTCTCCAACCAGCTATCATTCTTCCTGGACTGGTTAGTGATATTTAAATGTTGCATATCTGTGTGTGAGATGTTGCATGTCTAATGTGTGTGAGTTTCCCCTCCTGTAGAGAGAGCGGCAGAGAAGGCCAAAGAGAGGCAGCAAGCCCTGGAGGAGGAGGCCATGGAGCTGGAGGACGAGGAGCCCAAAATAGAACCCCCTAATGAGGGAAAAGAGGTAAGAGGAGAGCTGAAGCGGTCTAGAAGTCAGAAAGGTGGCAGCAAACAATGAAAAGCCCTTTTTACATCCACAGCATTTCCACAGCCTTACATTTGATAGGGTGGATAATTTGAAGAATACAGCTTAACAGTTGTTTTCCTTTCATTGAGGAGGTTAAGGAGGAGGAGATGACTGAAGAGGAGAAAACAGCACAGAAAGCCAAGCCAGTGGCCACTAACCCTATCCCTGGCACTCCCTGGTATGTACCCACTGATGGTGATTGAGCTATGTGC
This sequence comes from Coregonus lavaretus, assembly GCF_964263955.1. Lineage (NCBI taxonomy): Eukaryota > Metazoa > Chordata > Actinopteri > Salmoniformes > Salmonidae > Coregonus > Coregonus lavaretus. Next base: position 55,412,135 of record NC_139997.1, on the reverse strand, counting down.
TGTTGTATGAGGCTGAACTTTCATCACTCTCCTGCCCTGGTGCCCTATTGAACGTGTGTGTGTGTGTATAGGTGTATTGTGTGGACCGGTGACGAGCGTGTTTTCTACTACAACCCCACCACGCGTCTCTCCATGTGGGACCGGCCAGATGAGCTGGTGGGGCGGGCCGACGTTGACAAGAATATCCAGGAACCACCTCACAAGAGAGGCCTGGAGGACGCCACCAGGAAGCTGGGTACAAACACACACCCCAAATTTTGTTGCTGGTCTTACTGCATTCATTTTAGGAGAAGGTGGGATTCAACTTTATATTCAAGTATATACAGTTTACCCAATAGCAGTTTTAAATTTTTACATGAGGTTGGTAAAATTGGTAATCCATTTTACGAGCTGAACGGCACAGTCGGGAGGGGAAGTTTAATTTTCAAAAGTTCCAAGCGGTCAATAATTTATTTTTTTGAGACAGGGGTTTCACCAAAGCTGTGTTGTATTCATTAGGTAAAATGGGGTCGAAATGATTGACACCCTTGATAAAGATGAGCAAAAATGACTGGTGTAAAATAAATCAAATACTGAGCTATATTTTATGCTCAAAAAATTGTGAAATTATTTTATGCTAAAACAATTGCTCAGAGAAAGAAAAAATAAAAGATCTCAAAATATGGATCAAAATTGACAGGCCTGTTTTCAATACCTTTAAAATCATCAGCTTGCGAGGATAACGACCCTGAGGCTTTTTCTAAAATGAGAACACATTGGGAGGGAACTTTGACCTTCATCCATACCGAATCCTTGATATCCTTTGTCTGCGCTTATGGACTGCCCTGTTTAATTCAAACCACAGGTTTTTAATGGGTTTGAAGTCTTTAGACATTGCAAAATGTTGATTTTGTGGCCAATTAACCATTTCTTTATGGATTTTGATGTGTGCTTAGGGATATTGTCTTGCTGGAAGATACACCTGCGGCCAAGGCAACCAGATTTCCCCCTAAAATATCCTGGTACTGGATAAAGTTAATGATGCCGTTGACCTTAAAGGAGGCTGTAGTTTTTTTTACAACCAAATCTCTATTTTTGGAAATGGCATGTTATAGAAGGGTCCAAACACTTATTTTGCAATTTCACTTGTTTTTGAGAAACATACCCCAACCAGCGAGTCACTTCCTCATCCTCGTTGTGCAGTACGGGGGGGGCTCTGAAAAAACGTGACAAATGCTCCAGAAACACCAAAATACGTCCTTTTAGAAACGGAAAAGCTCTCAGTATAGTGATTCAGCTCTTTAGATGTTGTACACATTATATTGTCATTAAACTTTTATCTGCAAGGTTATATTCCATTTTGTGTGACTCAAGCGGTTTTCACTCTCCAGCTTGTTCCATTCTATGTGTAGCCTGCTCCTAGAATGGACGGAGAGGTGTCGCTCGAGATGCAACTCAATGGAATATAGCGTTGTGGATAAGGTTTGGAATGACACAATTTCAAATGTACAACATCTAAAGACCTGCATCCCTATACTGAGAGCTTTTCGGTTTCTAGAAGGAAATATTTGGAGTATTTTTTTCATGTTGTTCATTTTTAGAATAAGGCTGTAACGTAACAAAATGTGGAAAAAAAGTCAAGGGCTCTGAATACTTTCCGAATGCACAGAGAGAGATCAGTGTGTGTGTGTGGAGTCGGTGCAAGCGAGGGTCAATGCAGGTAGCCTTATGGCTTGGGGTTAGAAGCTGTTCAGGGTCCTGTTTAGCAAACTTCCGGCATTTACATTTGTTGAATTACATGAAAATTGAGCTCTTTGGCCATGAACACCAGAGGGGGTATTGGTGTCAAAATGAGAGAATGCATGACCAGAAAAGAAGCCCATACCTACTATAAAATATGGTGCTGGATCTTTGATGTTATGGGGGTATTTTGCTTCCACTGGTCCTGGGGCCCTTTTTTTGCTTCCACTGGTCCTGTACCAGGATATTTTATCCAAAAACCTGATTGCCTCTGCCAGGAGGCTGAAACTTGGCCGCAAGTGGTTCTTTCAGCAAGACATTAACCCCAAGCACACATGGAATTCCACAAAGAAATGGTTAATTGTCCCAAAAAATCTGAATTCATCTCAGTCTCTGGAAACCCATTGAAAACCTGTGGTTTGAAATGACGAGGGCAGTCCATAAGCGCAGATCAAGGATGTGGAAGGATTCTGTATGGAGGAATGGTCTAAGATCCCTCCCAATGTCTTCTCCCACTCATAAAACATTTTAGAAAAGTACTTAGTGCCGTTATCCTCACAAGGTGAGGTATTGAAAACAGTGTTGTCAGTAATGTTTTTCCACTACCTTTTTGAGAGGAGAAAATTATTACTTTTGAAACAAAATCTCTCTCTGAGCAATTGTATTAACATAAAATAATTTCCAAAAACTATTTAGTATACAATATAGCTCAGTATTTGAATGTATTTTATGCAGTCATTTTTACCCATCTGTATCAACCGTGTCAATCATTTCAGACCCCACTGTATGTCCTAGCTAATTTAACAAGATGCATTACAAGCTCAAAACATTTTTCAACAAAAATGACAATTATGACAATAGCCGTGGCCATTCTCATGACAATTACTCATTACCCAAGATTCCATAACCTTCACAGCCCTTCTCATCATGCCTCTGTAGGTTTTCACGAGGATTGCCTCATTTATAATGTTACCATCACTTATCGCTCCCTCAGGAATCAGCAAAGAGGAGCTGGAGGCGGCAGCAGAGGAAGCTCTGGAGGATGAGCCTGTGAAGGCCAAGAAGAGGAAGTAAGTCCCCAGTCCTCTCCACCCAAGGGCCCAACACGGGCCAATAGAGGCATGAGGAGGCACTCAGTCATTCTTCCTCTTGTCTGAACAGATAAAACAGCATGTACAAATAAACCCATGATGTACTCTGGCTAAAAATCTAAATTGTTAGTTTAAGGTTACGTTTTTTTGGTCATCAAACCCTAAATTGCTTTAGTTGGATCTGTTCCTGTGGGGGTGGAGGGACTTGACTCTTTTGGTGGGAAGTAGTCTTTGACCCAGCTTGCACTGACTTAGTAAAGTCTGATTTATGTCTTCACTGGGTCTGTTAAAGTGGTGAATCAATCAATCACTGTCCAGGTTACCCAATCAGTCACTGTTTCCCATCAGTGCCCTCCAAGCCTGCCTCTCCCTGCTACCCCAAACACTGGTCCTGTTGCACAGGAGACTATTGTTCAGGGAAAAGGCCTGTAGAACACATGGTGATGCCAACATGGGCCTCCAAGGTAACCACCTTGCTTCTAAAACTACTGCTTTAGGAACCCAAATGAAACAGCAAATTAAGAAATTCACCTCACTGCCCCGTCCCGCCCTAGCTTTATGTGATTGTGGAACGGAATTCAAATCCATGACAATGAATATCAGTGGTCAGTTATTTGACAAATCCTACCCCTCCCAACCTAATGGGACCTACGCAAAGCCTACCATATATAATTTGGAGTCCACTCATTTGTTAGAGATGGCCAATAATTGAACAGTCAAGTATAGTGCACCTCTCCACTATTTCTTCAAGTCAAACCACCTGGATAGCGATAACGGAGCAGAACATATCCTTTCCCTATTTTAAAGAACTCAAGTTGCACCCCAGTCCCCTAACCTCCCCATCTATCATCAAATCAAATGTATTTATAAAGCCCTTTTTACATCAGCAGATGTCACAAAGTGCTTATAGCTCTCCCCTGTCCCCGTGTGCCTGGTCCCCTGACGCGTTCCCTCTGCTTGCAGGAAGGAGGAAGTGATGAAAGAGGCGGACTCTGAGAAAGAGGCAGCCATGGAGGCGGAGCTGAAGGCTGCCCGAGAGCGGGCCATCGTGCCCCTGGAGAACCGCATGACACAGTTCAGGGACATGCTGCTGAAGAGAGGGGTAAAACACTTCAATCCAACGCAATACTGTAACCAGCTCTGTAATGTTAGACACATTAATCTGAATGGAAGCCCACCAAGGTACACTCTTCAGTTAATTCTCCTTGTCTTTGGTGCACTGTTGTATTCCTGTTCCTCTCCCTCCTGCCTCTATCTCTGTCCTCTCTCTTATGCTCAGTTGAATGACAAATACTTTTCTGCTTATGTTTTGCTTTGGTAATACAAAAAAAGAATAATAATAAAATAAAATAAAAGTTAGGTTTAAAATGTTATACACATCTATAATGGTCTGATTTTAATTGTAATGATAGGCTATGGATTTAACATTTCACTATTCTATGTAGGGAAGAAATTGTCTAATCTATTAATTGTACATAACGGTGCCAGTTTCATATTTTTCTTTTTTTACGAAATGACTCATGCCATATGCTGTGTTTTTAACTCTAGCTTTTAATAGAATTCAGCTGTTAGGTTTGTCCAATACATCCATCAGATCCATGTTTGTCTACAGACCTGCACTGCCAATGACAGTCGTAATGTTCCTTGTTTACAAACTGGCATGCAGAGTAGATAATAGCCTGTTTTCATATTATAGTCTCTAATCTGGGATCAGCTTTCTTGTCTTCACCTTCTGTTTATGTATTATATGAACTATGTATCAACTTTTCTATCCTATATGACTAAACAGATGTGTTCAGCTTCTGTTCTGCCCCAACAGAGGCTTATTGTAACTGACTCATGCAAAGCAGCGATAAAAAAAAAGAAAAAAAAAGATTTGGATTGTAAAGCATATTAAACTACCCTAGCAGGGGATTTATTGGCGCTGCCTAACTGGTCTCTGGAGCCTTTTCCATGGGCACCACCAGGCATGATGCAGACCTTTATTGCCTTACTCTGCTCATATTGCATTGTTCCTTTGGGTGCCAGTAGTTTGAGGAGTAAAACTTGACTCATTCCGCCCCTTTTTAGATTTAATGGGGGTCGACCAAAGGATTATAAGTTGACTGATGACATGAAATTGTTATGTGGATGTTGTTGAAGCCCACCTTGATTGGCCTGGTCTCATGCCCTCTTTAACCCCGTGCCCACAGGTCTCGGCATTCTCTACCTGGGAGAAAGAGCTGCACAAGATTGTTTTTGACCCGCGGTATCTGCTGCTCAATCCCAAAGAGAGAAAGCAGGTATTGTACACTTACAGAATGAATCAATCAATTAATCTATACATTAATCAAGTTCTTAAAGTATAATTATTATATTTTTTGTGCCATATTCTGTGTTATTATGGTAATATGAGCTATGTTTCACTTTGGGGGGGAAAGGTCAGAGCCCTGATAACAGGTAAGGTATGAATTTCCCAAGGGGTTACCTGCCACGCCTGTCTTCATTTAGGCTGACTATTGTTCCATGTGTCTGCTGGCCTTGTGCAGGTGTTTGACCAGTATGTGAAGACCCGGGCTGAGGAGGAGAGGAAGGAGAAGAAGAACAAGCTGATGCAGTCTAAGGACGAGTTCAGGAAGATGATGGAGGATGCTAAGCTCACTGCCAGGTCAGACCTCACTACAAACAACACCCATTAGTTCAAACATCGACTTGGTGTATACCCGGCAGTTGATTAGTGCATACATTGTCTTGGTATACCCGGCAGTTGATTAGTGCATACATTGTCTTGGTATACCAGGCAGTTGATTAGTGCATACATTGTCTTGGTATACCAGGCTGTTGCACTCATTACTAATTTATTGTCAGGTGTACATTTGCATTGTCAGTGTTTCTTGGACAACTAAGAGTGTTTGTTTGTTTCAGGACAACGTTCAGTGAGTTTGCCTCCAAGCACGCCAAGGACCCACGGTTCAAGGCCATAGAGAAGATGAAGGACCGGGAGGCCATCTTCATCGAGTTCATGACCGCTCTCAAGAAGAAAGAGAAGGAGGACTCCAAGAACAGAGGAGAGAAGGTGAGCACTGGACTGGAAACCCCCATGGCCCACTGAATACAGAAGCCTGAGGAAATGTGTTGGACAAGAACCTAGCTGCCTGGATTGTGTGCTTAGGGAAACCTGGAAGAAATACCTAAATTCTTAAGTGAAAACATTTTAGAACAATCATTTAAGTTGTTGTTGAATGTCTACCTGACCAAGTGTGTATGTTCCTCTTATAAACCTGGTCTGCCCTCGTGTCTGTCCCAGGTGAAGCAGGACTTCTTTGAACTTCTTGGGGACCACCACCTGGACGGTGGGCAGCGCTGGAGCAAGGTGAAGGACAAGCTGGAGGGAGACCCCCGCTACAAGGCTGTGGAGAGCTCCAACACCAGAGAGGAACTCTACAAGCAGTATGTGGACAAGCAGGCCAAGGTGGGAGGGACAGCCATGGCACCTCGCTCAGAGGCTGCCTGCACCGCTCATTCATACACTGACTCCAGCTTGCAACGTGTCATCTTCTGGCATTTAACCCAGCCCACTATTCAGTGGCGTGCGGTTAGGCGGTGTTTAGGACTTTGACGTGATGGCTGTCATCGGTCATGCCGCCTGTGATGATTGCAGGCCTCTGTGTGTGTGTATATGATGATGCTGCCAGAGTGTGTGTGTGTGACGGTCTCTCTCTCTCTCTGTTGCCAGCACATGGACTCAGATAAGGAGAAGGAGATGGAGCGAGCCGCCAGGATAGAGGCCAGTCTGAGGGAGAGGGAGCGCGAGGTGCAGAAGGCCCGCTCTGAGCAGACCAAGGAGATCGACAGAGAACGGGAGCAGCACAAGAGGGAAGAAGCCATCCAGCACTTCAGAGCCCTCATGTCGGATATGGTGAGCTCTCCCTGTCTCTCACACACACACCTGAAGTTAGTTCACTGAATAAGAAAAATAGGACTACAATTGCTAGTTGAACTTGGGTGAACCAAAAATTGTTTTACATCAGGCCCAGTTTGATATGACCACTGAATAGTTTGAAGGGTGAACAGGCAGATAAGAGTGCGAAAAGTAACCTAATTATTTTTGAATGCATTGATGCACAGACTTGTGTGGTGCAGTGAATATGTGGACAAAGAACTGTGCCAGATCCTAATGCTGGTGTGTGTTGTGATCAGGTGAGGTCGTCTGACGCGTCGTGGTCTGACACCCGACGTAACCTGCGTAAGGACCACCGCTGGGAGTCTGCCTCTCTGCTGGAGAGAGATGACAAGGAGAAACTGTTCAACGAACACGTGGAGGCGCTCTCCAAGAAGAAGAAGGAACACTTCAGGCAGCTACTGGACGAGACCGTCATGGTGAGGGACAACGTTTTGGCTGGTGTTACACTCCATTCCAGGGCATATGTACACATGGCTGCGTGAAATGGGAACTCACTGCAGTCCATCTGTGCATGAACATGCTGTTGACATAGAGGCGGCACTGTAGACCACAGACCATGCATGTCATTCAGATATAGCGTGTAATCCTGTGACAAATGACTTGGTAGTAAGTGCTGTTATTGATGACTGTTCGCCACAGATCACACTGACCACCACATGGAAGGAAGTGAAGAAGATCATCAAAGAGGACCCTCGCTGTATCAAGTTCTCCAGTAGTGACAGAGTAAGACCTTTTTTCTCTTTACGTTACCGGGTGCTACTGGTTACGTCAGCTACCCATGTACTGAGTTAACACCAGGCAGAAACACTGAGGGGTTTGTGTTCTCTGTATCTCAGAAAAAACAGAGGGAGTTTGAAGACTACATCAAAGACAAGTACATCACAGCCAAAGCTGACTTCCGAACGCTTCTGAAAGAGACCAAGTTCATCACGTACAGGTGGGTGCTTGAGAACACATGGGCTAGATTAAATGTTTTACACTGGTACCTGAGGGAATAAGGTTTCAATTGACATTTATCATAAGTTGTTTTTTTTTAAAATGCCATTTATACTTACAATTAAGAATGGAGAGTCAAACAATTGCTTGATCTATATTGCGCCAGCAGGAGGTGCTGTTGGTTCATCTGCACTGCCTCTTTACTCCTCCTATCCTGTTGAATTGTGGTGTAGTCGTACTGTAGTCACAAGATATCGGCAAGAGCCACATTCATGTTTCTCCCAACACGTTATTTTCCACTGACTGCTTCCACCCATGTTGTCCTCCGCTCAGGTCGCGGAAGTTGCTCCAGGAGACTGACCAGCACCTGAAGGACGTGGAGAAGGTTCTGCAGAACGACAAGCGTTACCTGGTGCTGGACTGTGTCCCGGAGGAGAGGAGTAAACTCATCATGTTCTACATCGAGGACCTGGACCGCCGGGGTCCCCCTCCTCCCCCCACCGCCTCGGAGCCCACGCGCCGCTCCACCAAGTGACCACAGAGACTTCTAGAGAGCCAGAGCATGAACCCGCCCTACACCTGTCCTAGTGCAGTGTTAAAACTGTAATGTTGTAATGCCTCGTCGTAAACCTGGAACATCCATCCCTGTATTTATTAAAAGCAGTGCAGGGCCATCGTGGCTCTCCTCTCCTGTCTACAGGGCCTGATGATGTGCCACTTCTCTGTGACCCCTGACATCTGACCTTTGGCTAAGGTGAATGGTCAAAGGGTAGGCATAGTAATGCATCTGTGGTTTTCAATCTGCTGCAGTAACCTACAACATGTACGACAATGTAAATGATCAGTTCTGCTGTTTCTGTGACTCAAGGCATTGCAGGCCTTGGTAACTGTTTGAGGGTGTCATTGACATGTACCAACTCGCAGTACAGTTTGAATGCTTCTTCTCAAAGCGGTTTAATTTTCATGGGTTGCTGTTTCTGTAAATGTTTTACTGGAATAAAGCAACATTTTTTTGAAAATCTAGTCTTATGATCTGTCAATGTTTTAATGATTTTGTTACCAAACGCCCTGTTTATACCTGGAGCTAACATGTGTCCTGATCTTTTCCACATTCCGATTGTGCCCACACAGATTAGACAATTAAAATAACAGATTGTGATCTAGGCCCGGTTTCCCGAGAGCAATGGAATTTAGGCTTACGAGTGTTGAACGATGCAGCTTTCCTACAACGGCCGAAGATGTATTATGCGTTTCCCAAAACACCACGCAGAGAGACGTCGTTGGAGCATGTGACAATACTGCTAGGATCGAAAGAAAGGCAGCTCTGCTCTCGGATCAGCTTTCTCCATTCAAATCTTTCATAAAAAATTATTTGGCAAGGCAAAAAAGCATTAACGACACACTTAGCTGTTCTACAAGTGGTCCGAGGCAGGTGTTAGATTGCGAGCGTTTTTTGAAGTGCAACGTTAATGATGATTGTCTTGGGAAACCGCTCAGATTTAACAACGCTCCCACAAAGGTTGTAATGATGAACTTAGCCTTAAGATCCCCGGGACCACCCATACACAAAAATGTATGCACGCATGACTAAGTCGCTTTGGATAAAAGCGTCTGCTAAATGGCATATTATTATTATAAGATGCTTTTAGGAAACTGGGCCCAGGTCTTCCTGAGGATGCGTTGTAATGTATCTAGATATCTTACAAGTGTAAACTGATCTGGATTATCAAACCATTTAAATCGTCCCCGACAGGACGGCACCATTGACTCGAGGCATGTTCCTTAACATAAAATAAAAATGTGCATTCTGCTGAAATATACCCTTTTTGAAAAAAGGGATTGGCAAGATTAGAACCTGTGACCATCCGGTCCCTTTCCCAGTGCCTAGTCCACTGTGCCAGTAGGGGGAAGGGTACTAGCCTTGTTTTTTCACATATATAAAGCTGTTCAGTCAGAAAGTTAGGAGGTTAATTTGATTAGTTAAGATAGTTGGGTAAGGTTGGAAAACGAAAGTCACAACTGGGATTCGAACTGGCAACCTTGCGGGTCACAAACTGTGTTTACCTCCCTAAAAGGCCTTTTTTTTATTTGACTCACCTGTTACTCCGCCCACTGACATGTCACAGCTTTGCCCACTGAGCGTTCATCGAACCAATCAATTTGTCCACAACTACCTCCGGAGGAGGATCACAGATAGTTATTATAATTGTCTACACCTGTCTAAATATGTGGGCCCAATCAGAATATGGACAGGATCAGGACACATTAGCACCAGGTATAAACGGGGCTAAAGAGAAAACATTTTACATTCATTTTCTCAGCTGTTCCTCTGATCACTGAGTCCATAATAAAAAGTCATGAATATTTAGGTTACTCATTTTTTTATTATACATTTTGTATTTTTGTAAATGTATTTTAAAAAATTGGAAGAAAAAGCTTGCTACATTGTTTTAATCAATCCGACCCAGTAACATCATCCATTCCTCTGCAGGTATGTTTTGAAACCTTCATGAAGAGAAATTATAAATTAATAAATTAAGAGATACAGAGGGGGCAGGAGAAGAGGTAAAAGGGTGTCAAGCTCATACCATCTCAGCAGCATCTAAGCATGTCATCATCTCAGGGATGCAAAGGGTGAGTTAGTGGAGCCAGTCTCTCAGTTCATCTCCATCTCCCCAATGCAAAGTACTCCTGTTTCTACTAAGGAACATACACATAAAAGTATCATCCCTGCATTTCTGTGCATATCCATCAAAACTACAGCAACAACTTTGAGGGAGAAAATTGTAAAATGGAGAAAAAAAATCGAAATAAATAGGCGTTGACAGCCATCGTTCTCAATGTTCTGGGTGCAACCGAGGGCAACCCTGGATTTACAACAACATGGCGGCAAGTCTCCGAGATCGAGAGAGAGAGAGGAAGCTGCAAAGCTGTCAGTGTCTCTTCTTCACAAGTTGCAGTGCGGCCAGAGATTCCCAGCCTTGCGGCCCTCTCCCAGTCCCCAGCCAGCCAGCCAGGGAGCGCTATGCCGGTCTGTGCTGCTCTGCTCTGCTCTTCGTCCTTCCAACCTTAGTTGATCTTGTCCTGGAATATGTACAGGTTGTTGGTGGCGGCCACGGCGATGATGTTCTCAGAGGGGTGCCAGGCAGTGTGCAGGATCTTCTTGCTGAAATCCAGGCTGTCCACACTGATCTCATCCTTGCGTCTCTTGCCTCCCACACACACCTTCCTGGGCTTCAGGATGGCCCGGGGCTTGCTGTTCTCCCTCGACGCCTCCAGGGTCACGTCACGCTTGGTGTTGCGGTCAAACATGCGGAAGAAGTTGTTGTAGGAGCCGGTCATGATCACACTGTGGAGAGATTGGAGGGGAGAAAGTGATGATGCTGCAACACATCAATCCCATTCATCCAACCTTATCTATTGATACACTGATGTAATGTATGAAGAGCTCCAGTCACACCAATCCTAATACAGTGGCTGTCACTGACCTGTCAGACCCGTTCCAGACACATTCAAACTTGTCGAAGATGCAGTCATTCTCATACAGGGAGCACAGCTTACTCCTCAGGTAGTCATGCACCTGGAAGAGAGAAAAAGGGAAAATAAATTGAGATGTATTTTCCAGAACCATATGTTTCGATATATCTATGGCTCTGGTATTTTCCATTGCATTTTTCTGTTTTATACCCAGCGATATTAAGAAATGTTCAGAACGATGTATGATCTACAGTGTATCAAGGTGTCCATAACAAGCTTGACACATACAGAAAAGTGTATGTGTTGTAATGAGAGGTATACTCTACCTGGTAGGTCTCCAGAGGTTTGCTCTCCATGTTGAGGTCCCACACTTTGACAGTGAGGTAGTCCCGTGTCATCAGGTAGCGCCCGCTGTGGCTGAACTTGACATCTGAGATGGAGGAGATGATCTCAGAGAAGAAAGAGCGGTTACTGGGGTCCTCTGGCTCCTCAAAGACTGCAGGGGGAACAGACAGAGGAACGAGCTGTGTTAACATCTGGCCGATAAGCAACTCTCTGGCTTACAGCTTCAGTTGATTGATGAATCACTTTCACACTGCACCAGCTACTTTAAGCCATTAGCTGGCTCTTCTAAACAACCGCTAAATATGAACCAGGAAAAAGAGAGAAATAATACATCTCACTGATAAATATTTGCTAAACAGAAAACCATTTCTCATGTTAGCAGACATGTATTTCTCAGTAAAAAAGTAATTAACATAGTCATATTTTGCAATGCAAACACATCATTAATAATTGATTATTCACTTCTGGGAATTCATCATCTCTCTTTCCTATTTTATGAGTCGATCCACTTGGGCCACTCAAACAGGCTGATAATTGATTTGAAATGCAAATGCAGCTTTCAACAGTCAATAATTGAATACTGTGAGCTTATTTAAGATATTAAACATAAGATATATGTGCCAATAATGGATTTTATAATATGGCTGTTCTCACTGCATAACCTCCTGTCTGTCTATGATCTGTCAATATGCTCATCCTGGTGAAAACGGATGATTTGGGGCTCAGGGACAGAGCCTTGACTGACCTTGAAACATCTATCACTGTGTGTTTGGATCAACTCAGAGCCATGGAGGAATACACACTGGATCCTGTGGACTTTCTGGTCCACCATTTACAAAGAACTTAGTACATGGAAAAATGCCAAAAAAACAACAGGACGGGAAAAAATCTATAAAATCCCCCTTGACATCATAGTGCTCTCTGTTTTCTTCCATTTCCACTTCAGCAACCTTATTTTCCAATAATATCTCACAGATAAATGTCCACCTGCAGCTTAGTTAAGTTCAACAAAATGTAGCATGCAATAAATTAATTTACCAACAACTGTGCCAGGATCCCATCATACAAATACTAATTATCACTGTGCAGTAAATGACTAACAATTAGTGGCACAGTAGCTATTAGAAAGGAGTAGAGAGACTGTTATAGAGGTATAGGGGCTTCCGAACTTACAATAGCCTCAGTGCTTAAGGCTAACAGTTTTTCCTGATCATGTGACCTGACGACCTATGACAACTCAGCCCAGAGCTTTTCCTAGGCAACTCATGTGGTCAGGAAAACCCCCTGGCCCTTATCATGGAGCCTGCTGACAATATACAGTATATGAGTGGTTTGGGGTGCGGCAGAGGCAGCCTTACATTTGGAGTGGTTGTCACACAGTGCTGAGGCCCTCATGTCACACAGGCGGATGGAGCCCTTGCTGCTGCTGTAGACAAAGGTGTTACACTGGTTGGGATGGAACTCCGCTGCTGTGATCACCTCTGTCAGCTCCTCCATATTAGCCGGCTTGATGTCCACAATGTCTGAGGTGGGGGGGGGGGGGGGTAAAGGAACTCAACCATATAGAGGAGTACTGATGCAATTCACAGCTTACAGTTTGAGACTTTAATGGGTTGCTATGGGATGTCCCTTCCTTCTCTTGTCAAATAGTTACTTCAGAGGTTGCCAGAGTAAGCACAAAAAAATGAAAAGAAAAAACAGCGTGAGGAAAAAAGAAGACTTAAAACAAGCAGAAAGCAGCACTGGTCCAGAAGAGGGAAATGACAGCAGATCCATCACACAGAGAGAGAGAGAGAGGAGATGAGAGCTGAGGAGGGAGGTTGACCAGCCAGTAACACTGTGATTGATAGAGTATAGAGGCTCTGTAAATAAGAAGCTCAATATGTGCCCAGGGCCCCAAAGCTCAGCCATCCATTCTGCTGTCCACAGGGCATCTCATCTGTGATCTGCAGAGAACCCCAAAGTGGAAATCATTGTTGATCAATGGGGATGTGCTCCTGTTTAAATATGACCTCATTGGATTCTCTCTGACACACACCTGGGATGGGATGCAGATGACTGCTGGACAGACAGACAGGCACCAGATAAAGGGTAATGGCCAGAGTGACAGAGAGGCAGACATATGAAGACCCAGGGGGGATATAGACAGAGACACCAGCAGCTTGCTAATTGCTATCTACCAAGTGTAAATATCAACCAAGCTGTTAGCTCAAATTGCCTTCCATTTAAAGGAACAGTGGAAGTCTATGAGTGTTCTGTTTAGAGGAAGATCTGATCAAGTGGGTTTGTAGGCACACTGGCATCAGCAATTTCATACGTTGAGCCATATGGATCTATATACTTTCATAGTCAGCAACATAATTGGGAGAAAATGTAATGTGTCATTCTTAACTTAAGCCTGGTTTTATCGCACTGATTTATAACCAAGATGATGCAAACCTGACTGGTCTAGCTACATTATGCCGACTCACATTCTCACAGTAAGAATTTGATAGGACACACTAAATTATATTGCATACAAGAGCTTTAAACTGCTGTAAACTGAATACCTTTTTTATTCCTCATGAAAATGAGAAATAATGCAATTCAGAATTAATAGTATACACTACCAGTCAAAAGTTTGGACACACCTACTAACTCAAGGGTTTTTCTTTATTTTTACTATTTTTTACATTGTAAAATAATAGTGAAGACATCAAAAGTATGAAATAACACATATGGAATCATGTAGTAACCAAAAAAGTGTTAAACAAATCAAAATATATTTTATATTTGAGATTCTTCAAATAGCCACCCTTTGCCTTGATGACAGCTTTGCACACTCTTGGCATTCTCTCAACCAGCTTCATGAGGTAGTCACCTGGAATGTATTTCAATTAACAGGTGTGCCTTCTTAAAAGTTAATTTGTGGAATTTCTTTCCTTCTTAATGCATTTGAGCCAATCAGTTAGGTAGGGGGGGTATACAGAAGATAGCCCTATTTGGTAAAGACCAAGTCCATATTATGGCAAGAACAGCTCAAATAAGCAAAGAGAAACGACATGAAGGTCAGTCAATACGAAACTTTGAAAGTTTCTTCCAGTGCAGTCGCAAAAACCTCAGAAATTGCAGTCCAAATAAATGCTTCACAGAGTTCAAGTAACTGACACCTCAACATCAACTGTTCAGAGGGGACTGTGTGAAACAGGCCTTCATGGTCGAATTGCTGCAAAGAACCCACTACTAAAAGACACCAAAAAGAAGAAGAGACCTGCTTGGGCAAAGAAACACGACCAATGGACATTAGACCAGTGGAAATTTGTCCTTTGGTCTGAAGTCCAAATTTGAGATTTTTGGTTCAAACCGCTGTGTCTTTGTGAGACGCAGTGTGGGTGAACGGATTATCTCTGCCTGTGTAGTTCCCACCATAAAGCATGGAGGAGGAGGTGTTATGGTGTGGGGGAGCTTTGCTGGTGACACTGTCTGTGATTTATTTAGAATTCAAGGCACACTTAACCAGCATGGCTACCACAGCATTCTGCAGCGATACTCCATCCCATCTGGTTTGGGCTTAGTGGGACTATATTTTGTTTTTCCACAGGACAATGACCCAACACACCTCCAGGTTATGTAAGGGCTATTTTACCAAGAAGGAGAGTGATGGAGTGCTGCATCAGATGACCTGGCCTCCACAATCCCCCGACCTCAACCCAATTGAGATGGTTTGGTATGAGTCGGACGGCAGAGTGAAGGAAAAGCAGCCAACAAGTGCTCAGCATATGTGGGAACTCCTTCAAGACTGTTGGAAAAGCATTCCAGGTGAAGCTGGTTGAGAGAACGCCAAGAGTGTGCAAAGCTGTCATCAAGGCAAAGGGTGGCTATTTGAAGAATCTTAAATATAAAATGTATTTTGATTTGTTTAACACTTTTTTGGTTACTACATGATTCCATATGTGTTATTTCATAGTTTATGTCTTCACTATTATTCTACAATGTAAAAAATATTACAAATAAAGAAAAACCCTTGAATGAGTAAGTGTGTCCAAACTTTTGACTGGTACTGTATATTTTCTGTCCTCTATCTTAACATCCTGAGTGTGATGCTTGCATCATCATGAATTAGCTAAATCTCTTCCAAAATTTTTTTTTAAACATCTTCCAAAGTGAGAAAATCTCTTAATATGAGTTCCTCAGCGGTCAGTCTAGCCATCTATGTTTGTTGTGAGAAGGATACTGAAGCTCTGGTTGGTGATCTCCAGGTTCCACAGATTGATTCTCAGGTCGTCTGTGGACATGTAGGTCTCGTAATCGTTGTTGACAGAGATGGAGTTGATGTGGTACGTGTGGGCATTGGAGAACACCCGCCTGGGCGTCGCCTCCACCATCAGGTCCATGGGCTGCAGCACTGGCACCTAGGAGAGAGGGAGGGAGGGTGGGTGGGAGGGAGGGAGGGAAGAAGAGAGGGAGGGAGGGAGGGAGGGAGGGAGGGAGGGAGGGAGGGAGGGAGGGAGGGAGGGAGGAGAGAGAGAAGGGGAGAGGGAGGGAGGGAGGGAGGGAGGGAGGGAGGGAAGAAGAGAGGGAGGGAGGAGAGAGAGAAGGGGAGAGGGAGGGAGGGAGGGAGGGAGGGAGGGAGGGAGGGAGGGAGGGAGGGAGGGAGGGAAAGAGAATAAGAAAACATCAAATCACCCATGTATTCTACAGTCAGTAATTCAGTGAGTGCAGTATTTCCGAATGGGCTGTTCATG
This sequence comes from Coregonus lavaretus, assembly GCF_964263955.1. NCBI lineage: Eukaryota > Metazoa > Chordata > Actinopteri > Salmoniformes > Salmonidae > Coregonus > Coregonus lavaretus. The sequence goes on along the minus strand of NC_139997.1, from coordinate 55,395,900 downwards.
CATCACTCTGACAGTGTGAGACTGAGCTGAGAGCTCCTCTAGCCAGCTCATAATGGGGAACCCCATGTTCTCACAGGGAGTAGGGGCCCTTAATGATGACAAATCTCAGCCCAAGCCCCTACACACTCGCCACACAACAGGGGGCCCCTAGAGAGACCCAGACCCCCACTGTGCAAGGCCTTGTCTGCCATACTCACACACTTTATGGGCCCCCTTCTCGACAAATGTTCCAGATTTTGCCTCGTATGCGCCTCGCAATTTAGACTAATGCATTGCCAACTCAGTGGAATCAGCAGGAGGCTTGTGCTGATGCGACATGATCATTATCTCTCGATGTGAGGAGGACTCTTATAGAAGAGCATTAGGGTTTTAGGATTGACAATGACTGCAGGATATAGGCATGAGGTTAATTCTACAGTCATATTTGCAGAAACAGAGTAACTCGGTTTTAAATATCTAGATCCCAAACGAAGGTTTGTGCGGTATATTGGTCCACCACTAGCCCAGACTACTCCTTCATTTGTGTGGAGCTGTCAGGTGTAGTGTGTGTTATTGACAGAGACTGCCCCCTCCCTCTGTCTCTCTGTGGTTCCTCTGGCTGTGTTGGAAGAGCAATAAAAAGCGCTGGTAAACGATAACCCCTCACAGAGCTGCTTAACGGCCATACAGGAGGAGCAGCTGTAGCCTGCAGCCCCTCGCCAGGGAACCCCCCCCCACCCCACCTCCCCACCTTCACTAACACTCCCCCTCACACACCCACACACACCCTCGCCTGTCTGTGCAAAGTGATAAATGCCCCTCCAGCCTCTCTCCCCACAGACACACACTGCTCACACACATACACACAATTCACACTTGGAATTGGATTTCTACCGTTCTCAGCCATAATCCCTCAGTTTCTAATGGTCTATAGCAGTGGTATTCAACTTTTTCAGGGGTGGCCCCATTTTTCCAGCCAGAATTTCTGGGGACCCCATTTTTCCCCCAAGAATTTCTCATGACCTCACCCTAAATCTAATGACAACTTTAAAATCGGTACATTTTGATTTTTAAATCAACAAATAACCTTAAATTCATTGCATGAAAAATAAACATTTGCTCAATAAAACCTTCTTTTTTTAAAATGATCTTTCTGAAAATCGTTTGTATATTGTCCCATACCATAATCTGTACTGCCACTGGTCTATGGGCTCGGCACGGGAGACAAGAAAGGTAAAGATAGGTTTAGAGGGAGAGAGAGAAGAAGAGGGAAAAGGGAATATGGAGAATACTGGACGGAGACAGAGTAGAGACAATTTAACAGAGAGATAGAGAGAGAGCGAGAGAGAAAGAGAAAGAGAGAGAGGAAGAGAGGAGCAATGAGTGATAGTGATAACTAGTGACAGAGAGGAGGAGTGGGACATGCTCACTAATGTGCATTCACTCTTGGGCGCCTGCTTGGCTGACCATTATTGGGTATCTATCTGACAGTGAACACAAACCTGTCAACGCCACACAGACACAGCGCAGCTCAGCACAGCACAGCCAATGATTATCAGATATGAGTCTGCTAGCATGATGAGTGTCTCTCACCACCACGGCACGGTCACACGATCACACAGCAAGAGGTGGAGGAGAGGCATGCTGCAGAGACTGCTGAGGTCATTAACTCATACATCAACGTCTGTTTCTCAGATGAGGCAGCGCTGGGAGGAGCTGCTTCGATCCACAGTTATTACTCAATAGAAAAACCTGGACATGAATCAAGTCAAGCGGGTGATATGTTCAGATAGGATAGGAGAGGCACGGCAAATCCACCCTCAACCCAAATTGATAGTAAATCCTCCTTAAGTGTACCATCTCACCATAAGCATAGCATGCACAGTGGTATGCATGCTAGTGAGCAGTGGACATTTTCAATAACATTGATCCTGTTCTGGTGCCACTACATATTTTCATTGTTAGAGTGGCCACTAGAGTATCTGGTCAATATAATGGATAGTCTGTGCCAGTCCTGGAACCAGTGCTTGACTTGGAATGAAATAGGTGCCAGTACTCATTTTGGGTGCCGGTACTGTTTACATTTAGGTGCAGAAGCTCCACAATACTTTTGAGCTAATATTCTATAAGAGGAACAGGAGCTCAAGCAGTAGAACATTTGAGGTGCCTGTACTCAGCTCCGGTGAGCTCCTGCCCAAGTCAAGCAATACCTGGAACACTGTCGCTCCCTCCTACTCTCCCACTAACTTCTTCCCATTCCATGATGTTTCACAATTCCATCTCTCAACCGTAATGTGATTTCTATTGATTTCCAAAAGCTGCGTTGCGTAAGGGTCAATTTGGGCCCAGAGTGGAAAATGAGAGCATGAGAGAGGGATGATTGGTACGAGCCAGAGGTCTAAATATTGATACAGTTTCTGCACCGCTCACTTCTCTCCTAAATCAATATAATATATACTAAGGAGCGCAGAGTCTGAGCTCTTGAAGGAAAATATGTCTATTTAAGGTTTTCTTTTATGAGAGTGGTGGAGAGAAAGAGAGGATCCAATTCCAATGGTTGTTCTGGGGTTTTCTATCATGTACCACATTGATGATGAAAATAGCTATTTTATGTTTATAAAGAACAGACAACAAACTTCTACCCATCATAAGACCTCTGTTTGTACCAGCTATAATCTACTATCATGGTCTTATCATCTGAAAGCTACCATTAGAGCGGATGTTCCATCCTGCTGTCTGTGTATCCATGGAGATGGAGGTGATATTTGACCCCATGCTGACCCCTGGGTACAGGATGGTGTAGACAGATGGGCTGCTACTAGACCTGGCTAATGTGTGGTCAGTCAGCAGCATGGGCGCTTGGTTCCCCCCACCTTACCCCACCCCCACCCCCCTCTAAGAGCCGGAAACACCCCTCCACACTGACAGACATGTGCATTTGGCAAGATATGAAACCAGGCCAGTTTCTTTAATCCCTCGGTGGCATTGGGGGAGAGATAGAGGCTTAGACTGCCATAGGGAGAGATAATGGCACAGGTTGCTGGAGGAAGGATGACATCCGCGTTCAACCTCTGTATGCAGCACTGGGCGGGTGGGCACAGAGATGCCCGGAGGCTGTGGTGACACCGTGGTGGGGTATGGGTTGGCATCTTACCCGCAGGGCGGTGATGGTGGTGGGGTCTCGGATCCTCCCATCCTCTTCCTTTAGGTTGTAGCCCTCCGGTCTCTTGTCCCGCTCACTGATCTTCCACAGCTTCACTGTTTTATCTGCAGGGAGGAGGAGGAGGAGGAGGAGGAGGAGGGGAGAAAGGGATGAGTAACAACAGGCTAGGGCTAGGCTAAAAAGGTGTACTGTGCTGATCTGGCTTGGGGAGATAGCTAGCTGCACTAAGGAGGGGAGGAGGCCGACTCTGTAGTGTGCGACTCAATCTGCTGTACTGATCCAGTATTGGAAGCTGGCCACTGCGGAGTGCTGGCATGACATAAATAGATAGGAGATATATCAGCTGAGATCAATAGCCTCCAATTAACCTGATTAAAGCCTCCTGTTGCCAGCCCAGCTTGTTCCACTGATGTGTCCAAAGATAGCACTCTGCTCTCATAGGAGTCTGTCTGCTGATGCAAGTTCCCCATCGAATACATTTAGTGAAAGGTGAAAGGAAGGGTACTGCAGTATTGTAAAGGTCAGTGGAGTGAGTGATGAATATGTGAATATGTAACTTGAGAAGAGCCACTTCCTGCCTCTGGTGGCACTTAACATAAATATTTTTCCATGAAACAGCTGCTTGGCTAAAATCAATAGGCTGTATAATGCAACAGATTACGTAATGGAGGTAATGGAACCATTACCTAACACTAACATCAACAAGAGAGCATTAAATTATGGTGATTTCACTAAAACTAGCTGTGTGGCTTACCATTGGTGGAGAGGAGGAAGTTGCTTACCATTGGTGGAGAGGAGGAAGTAGGCAGCGTTCTGCTGAGGCAGCCAGCGGATCTTGTTGATCTTCTCCTCGATCTCCAGGCTCTTCAGGTAGTCAAACTCAGGCTCGTGGCTCTGGAAGGTGCTGTAGACATTGTACTCCCCTCTCCTGTGGGGCTGGTTCTTACTCTGAAACAACAAGGACAATGTTTGAGTTTGTGGAAGAATAGGCAGATGTTCTGGGATTATTCAGCTATTCAGACATACAAAAAAAAGACCAGTGTTTGAAGTTTGACAATTAAATGAAGATAACGATATTGCGGCATTAGGATACAGAGGAGTAGTGTACATTGAGCACAATTTGAGAGTGGGGATCTTCCTATTCCATTGAATAGACAAAATGTAGGAAACAGCAAACCAAGATTTTCACAGCAGTAGATGTGTCTGGCCTGGTTTCTGCTTTCTATATCAAGCATACATACGCACACTACCCAGGAACAAACAAAGCATGGGGACTGTAGTATGTGGAGCAGTCACCAAAATCCCTCTCCGGCATTTTACGGGTTGACATAACTGCTGACATAGTACAGTCATTGTGCCTCCATAAGGTATTTTTGTTGAGTAGAAATCGGAGAAATCAGGCAAAAGTGGGTTAAACCTATTGTAAGGCTGTCAGGATCTGTAGTAAGGGCCGGCGAGATAGCTCAATAACAGCCTAGCCCAGCAGCCTCAGCTCAACATGGCAGGTCAGGTATCACCTCAGGAAGCTTCAGAATCAATAGCGCCAAATCAGATGACCAAACAAGAGGGGAGGGTATTAATGGAAACAGATTTGCCCTCTGCGGGGGGTGAAGTCGGGGGGAAGCGAGGGGGTGGGGGAGCGCCTCTGGCGTGGGGATTAGCAGATACTATGGAGCGCCTTGAAATCAGCTGGAAGGTGAAAAGACGAGGGGAAAGGAGGTGGGGGGACTCATGCAGTCCCTGACGTTCATATTTTCTCACAGCCAGACAGAAGGTTCAGACGCTGTCTAGTCCTTTCATCCAGCTTCCAAAGGAGACTCTAGGCCTCCCCGAGTGGCCCATAATCTTTCCATAATACCTCCTACAACCACTGAATAAACATCCACAGACCCTTAACACTTCTACTACTACTAGTATTAGTACTACTGCTACTGCTACTACTACTACTAGTACTACTACTACTACTACACAGTAACCCAGGGAATGTAAGGTCTCAGACACAGCAATAACGTTTGCTGGCTGAGAGTACTTAGCATCTCTGAACATGTAGAACCGGGTGAAGGCAGTCAGACGTCTACGCTAGATCAACATTCGGTGCGACTTGTGCGATCCTTTACTGGAACACGCTGGCAATCTTTCTTCCAGATCCAACCAACATCTATGAATGGTAATGAATGTGCCGATGTGATGTTATTTCATTCAAGGTTCAATATGGGTTCATTAGATGCAGGTTCATGAGCTAGATGTCGAATGGTTAGTGCCATAGTAAAACATTTGAGTGCCAGGATGTGAGAGACATGAGAAACATAAGAGACATGGTAAGTAGGGGTGTCTGGGCCAGTCTTACCTCCTGTTCTCTCTGGAACACCACTACTCTCCCTCCCTTGTCCCCCGTCGCCAGCAGCTCTCCAGTTGGGTTGAACTCAACCGTGGATATGATGTCAGCTGGAACAGAAGACACACAGAGAAACGTTACCTCACTGAGATACTCAATACAACGATACAGTACATTACCCACCTACTGTATGCCTGAATGAGTAATGCTCTGTTTCCTTCACCTCATTGATAACCGTAAAATCAATTTTCAAGACCCAGCTATGTGAAATTAAAATGGTGAATGACTTGAAATACACTACATGAACAAAAGTATATGGACACCTGCTCGTCGAACATCTCATTTCAAAATCATGGGCATTCATATGGAGTTGGTCCCCCCTTTGCTGCTATAACAGCCTCCACTCTTCTGGGAAGGCTTTCCACTAGCTGTTGGAACATTGCTGCGGGGACTTGCTTCCATTCAGCCACAAGAGCATTAGTGAGGCTGGGCACTGATGTTGGGCGATTAGGCCTGGCTCGCAGTCTGCGTTCCAATTCATCCCAAAGGTGTTCGATTGAGGTTGAGGTCAGGGCTCTGTGCAGGCCAGTCAAGTTCTTCCATACTGATCTCGACAAACCATTTCTGTATGGACCTCGCTTTGTGCACGGGGGCACTGTCATGCTGAAACAGGATTCCCCAAACTGTTGTTACAAAGTTGGAAGCACAGAATCGTCTAGAATGTCGTTGTATGCTGTGGCGTTAAGATTTCCCTTCACTGGAACTAAGGGGCCTAGCCCGAACAATGAAAAACAGCCCCAGACCATTATTCCTCCTCCAACAAACTTTACAGTTGGCACTATGCATTCGAGCAGGTAGCATTCTCCTGGCATCCGCCAAACCCAGATTCGTCCATCGGACAGCCAGATGGTGAAGCGTGATTCATCACTCCAGAGAACACATTTTCACTGCTCTAGAGTCCAATGGCGGCGACCTTTACACCACTCCAGCCGACGCTTGAAATTGCGCATGGTGATCTTAGGCTTGTGTGCGGCTGCTCGGCCATGGAAACCCATTTCATGAAGCTCCCGACGAACAGTTCTTGTGCTGACCTTGCAGTTTGGAACTCGGTAGTGAGTGTTGCAACCGAGGACAGACGATTTTTATGCGCTACGCGCTTCAGCAGTCCCATTCTGTGAGCTTGTGTGGCCTACCACTTCGCGGCTGAGCCGTTGTTGTTCCTAGACGTTTCCACTTCACAATAACAGCACAGAGTTGACCGGGGCAGCTCTAGCAGGGCAGAAATTTGACAAACTGACTTGATGTAAACGTGGCATCCTATGACGTGCCACATTGAAAGTCACTGATTTCTTCAGTAAGGCCATTCTACTGCCAATGTTTGTCTATGGAGATTGCATGGCTGTGTGCTCGATTCTATACACCTGTCAGCCACGGTTGTGGCTGAAATAGCCGAATCCACTAATTTGAAGGGGTGTCCACATACATTTGTATATACTGTAAATTGTAGGTGGGGCAAGAGGCAGAGTTAAAAACTTAACCCTGATTCTTAAATGCATTCAAGCGGTCTATTTTCACGCCCCTGCAGTTGATGTGCTCCTCAAGTCTTTGAAGGCCTGCTCAGATAGCGTGTCCATGGATCGGATCAATTATCTATGCCGCTAGCTCATCTCAGGGCTGATGAAAGGCCTGGGCCACCACTACAACAACCTGCAGTCTCTCACAATGCTACTGCCCCCTCGCTAGGCTAACTCCATCAGTAGCATCCCCCTGTCCCTCGCCCCCGCACTGTCTGTCACCACCCCATTCATATGCAAAACCCTCTCACACATCTCCCTGACACACTCACCAGATCTCTACAATAACACGGCATGGTGGACCTGGAGAATCATGTACACAGAGATAGCCTGCTGCTTCTTTCTGTGGCAGGGAAGCCCCTGCAATAGGTTTCCACAACTCAATCACATGAGATCAGATACAAATTACATTTTTGGTTCCATACGTCGCACACTCAGACTACTCCATTCTGTGGTTGAAAGTGAAATTGCATTACAAAAGAGCCACTCCACACCCCCTCCCTACAATATTAAAGATGGTAGATAGATGCTCACACTCATGTTCATATATAGAGATGGAAGATCATGTCTGTCTTTACAGACCCAACAGTGTGGCCAGGCATCCAACTGCATTCTAGGGGCTTAAAGAAATGACAAAGGAAGCTGCCATTGTTGGCTGTCTTGCGGTGTGATGAGGACTATCTAACCCACACAGCCACAGAGGAAAGTAGGGCAAATCGGGGATGTTTAATTAAAGCAACCCCTCACTAGGGAGCGTTGAGGAGCTGCGACACCACCATGGAACTTAGGGGCGGATGCTCTCCCCTCTGTCTGTCTGTCTGTCTGTGTAAACAGCCAGCCATATCAGTGCCACCACAGCCCCAATACAGCTCACTGTACGCATTAACAGCCTCTCAAGTGTCTCATACTCCACGCCCCGCTCTTGACTCGACGTACAATTTGCCAACCTCGAAGAGACAAAGAGCCTGTATTGCTGTCTCTGTGCTGCTGGCTGTTTGTGTATGCTGCAGCAGTAAGCTCTACCCTGCCCTGCCAGACAGCAGAGGGGATTTGCTTCTAAATGGAGGATCTGTATGCATAACTATCCTCAGCCCAAACACACAGTCTATCCAAGGCGGTAGAGAATCCTCTCCGTCTCAGTCTCCTTATCTAACCCTGTAGGTTCCCTTCTGCCAACGTCACACACAACAAAAACTACCTGACACACTTAGCTACCTCACATGACCTGTCGACTGAACGCACCAAACATTGATTCAGGTCAGGACATCCAGAACTGAGATGTATCAAGTAGAATATCTATCTCAAGCTAGTTCTAGCATTGTGAGGTTAAGATAATTCAACTGGCATGCCTAGAATGGAATGATGTTTGTTTTCATCTGAAAAACAAATGAGTTGATCGTGAGTTTTCCCTCAAGCAGATTGTGGTCGATTGATTCCTACCTTTGACACATCTTCCCTGGTCTTCCTCTAGCAGATGCATCTGTTTTAGAGGCTGTGCCTGGGTACACTGTTGCTATGCAATCCTCTCAGAGATAAGGGTACATACTCTGCCAGGTGGATCGCGCTCTCATTCGCAGGTATATTTGTCTTGTTCAAAACTCTCTTCAGACCTGAAGAGACGAGTCCCTCGCACACATACACACTCACACACACTCGCTAACAGAGTGCTTTACCGACAACGCTCGGTCCGGATTTGAATAATTAACATTAAACGAAGCAAACAAACAAGACCAGGCTTTTAAATAATTATATTTTTTTCCCAGGAGAAGCATGTCAGAAATAGAGAGGGACAGAGCGAGAAAGAGAGAGATGTGTTTTTTTTTGTGTTTAAAAGAGAGAGAGAGAGAGAGAGAGAGAGAGAGAGAGAGAGAGAGAGAGAGAGAGAGAGAGAGAGAGAGAGAGAGAGAGAGAGAGAGAGAGAGAGAGAGAGAGAGAGAGAGAGAGAGAGAGAAACATAGAGAGGGAGTATGGAGCGATTTCAGTGCCAACAGATTTTTTTTATTTATTCCATCATTTGGAATTTGTATTAGGATATTTAATTTGAATTTAATATTTTTGAAATTGTAATGCACAAATTGAATCATGGAATTCATAAATTTAACTTGTATTTCCTGATTTGAAATTGAATGAATATTGCAGTCAGCTTTAACAATTAATTTCAATTGAATTTAATATTGAAGTTCAATATTTATATATTCATTTTCAATATGCTAGATATTGCATTAATTGTCTGTGCATCAAGTTTACAAACTATAATTTCAAGTTTATCAAAGTTTCATATATTCAACTTCTTAGATGCATTCAGATTCAGTTTTCCAATTCAGTTCTCTAAATTCAGATTCAAAACCAGAGACAACATCCTGGTACTTTGCCAGCCAGGAAAGGCGGAAGAGAACAGATAGAATCCAAAGCTCACGTTGGTAAACTTCTGCCGGTTTCTGAAACCAATTCATTTGACTCTGGCATTTGAACCGTTTTGGCTATGAGCTACTATGACCCCATTCCTGAAAGCTAAGACTCTCTGGAGCAGGGATGTGGGTGTTCCCCTCTATGATGATCACAGGCTGCGTTAGGTGGGAGTGTCACAAAATGTGCCCCCCATAAGAATATAGTTGAAATGCCCTGTCATAGCCCTTCTAAGGATAGCCTTTCTACTCCTCTTTTAATCTTGATCTGATATGCCTGGGTTTGAACCAGGTCTCCTGCATGTCACAAGACTGTGTTAGCCCACTTAGCTAAAGCCTATAGGGATAAGTTCAGGAAGTTCATGTAAAGGACGACACACTGCTTGATTAACGAGTACCGCTTCCCTCTGATTCAGCTCATACCAAGACTCAAACTCAGGACCTCTGCCTCGCAAACACACTTGACCGCCCTCCTGATGCATTCCAACCCACCGGTCTATTGAAAAAGGCCTTCTTCAATTGCGCAAGGAGCAACACTTCAGGCTGAACGCAGCTTCCCCGGGATTGCCGCGCAAAATAAATATCAGCCCGCACAGAGAAGCATGAGATTGAACTTCACTCAACTTTCTAGTTTTCCCCTTTAGTTAACGCTATCAACGTTTCCCTCTACTGTAGGAATTGCCAATATTAGCCACTAATATAGATGTTTGGTCAACAGGCTATATCGGTCCGCTAATACAGGATGATTAAAGGTCCAGTGCCTTTAAAAATTCAGATTTTTCCGAGGGTGCTGCAGCAACCTCAGCACCCCTACTTCCTGCGGCTATGGTAGATGCGCTTGTTTTGAGATCAAAGCGAGAGCTGCATGTAGCCACGTGTGCACATTTGTTCATATTCTTTGCTAGTAAGTGAGTTATTAGCCCAGTTTTAGCTCATTTCTAGTCAGCAATTGGGGAGTGGTTGCTTCCTTCAAGAGCACAAAACGTGTGCATTTCTAGCCATCTTTGAAAAGCGAGTCAGGTAAAGATAATTTTTTCTGTCTTAAACGGGCAGTGTTGTATTTTGAGACCGACTTGAATAAGCTAAGTAGCCAATAGGCAGAGTGTAGCATAATTTGTCTGATTCTCTGTAATAATGGTTTGGGAATAATAATGAACTTTATTTTGTAAAGTGGTTTCTTGCATCAAACAACACATTTTCAGTCACCTCCTTGTCTGAAGGACAAGTGGATAAACAGGTTAATGTCAAGCCCTGCATGTTTTTTTCAAAAGTCTCATGGAATGTAGGCCTACATTGAACACCACACATTGGCTGCTACTGTAGGCTGAATGATAGAACAGCTATTTCCATGTTAAAATGTTATGGGATGCATTTTCCCATTGTTTTTTATGGTAGGCCACTGGTAGGCCTACATTATGATCAAGTAGCCACCGTAGCCTACTTGGCCGCTGTTATAACTGTAACTTAAAGCGTGTACAGCCTCAATGTTCACAGTAAACGCGCAACCAGAAGTTGCACTGAATTTTCACAACGTTCAAGTTTGTGCTCAGCAGACCAGACATTTCCTCAGTGCCGAAATAATTAGAGGGAACATTGCGGATGAGTGGGTTTCAAAGATCCCCATCTGCTACATTCACCCCTTTAACTCACTCTACAGTGACCCCAGCGGTTGAACCAGTGCAACTGTAGAGCCGAGTCCAGTTGCACCATTGTAAAGGATGTCACGCTGCCTGCTTAGCGAGTACCGCTTCCCCCTGATTCAGCTCACATGGAGATTCGAACTCAGGACAACACACATGACCTCCCTCCTGAAGCATTCCAGCCCATCGTGCTTTTAAAAAGGTATTCTTCAATTGAGCAAGGGGTGACACTTCAGGCTGAGGAGTGAGTTTCACAGATCCCCATCTGCTAAACTAATACGAGTCTTCAAGTTCGAGCAAGGTTAGGTGATCAATGCTTATGTGATGAGAACCTTGCCTGAGACCTGAAGACGTGCTAGTTTGACAAGTGTTAGACATCAAGCAGGGGCGGACTGGCCATCTGGCATTTCGGGCAAATGCCAGATGGGATGGTCCATTTTTAGCCCAGTGGGCCTGTCTAACTAATGGGAGCCTCAGGGGAAGTAATGGGCCATTGTGGGGGCCTGGAGGAAAAGAATGGGCCGGCGAGGGGCCCTGGAAAAAATAATGGGCCGGTGTGTTAGAAATGTTGGTCCCAGTCGGCCCCTGGTCTCAAGTCTCTGGGAAGGGTAGTCATTATAAGGTTAACATGTGAATGACTGGGTTAAGACTGTGTTAGCCTGTTGAGCTAAATGCCTAGGCATTGGTCCTGTGACTTATATTGGTCTCTTCAAGGAGGAGGTCAAAGTAGGGTGAAGTGTAACACAGATGGTTCGGTGACCACGCTCGTGTGATGAGTAACTTGTCTGATACCTGAAAAGATGCATCATCTGGTGCCCAGAAGACCTGGGTTAGAACCCCATCAGTAAACTAACACGTCTTTATGTCTGCCAAGGTTTCTCATCACATAAATAATAAATAAATAAATAAAATAAAATTGTATTTGTCACATGCGCCGAATACAACAGGTGCAGACCTTACAGTGAAATGCTTACTTACAAACCCTTAACCAACAATGCAGTTTTTAGAAAAATAAGTGTTAAGTAAAAAAGAGATAAGTAAAAAAAAAATATATATATATTTTTTAAAATAACAGTAGGGAGGCTATATACAGGGGGTACCGGTACAGAGTCAATGTGCGGGGGGCACAGGTTAGTCAAGGTAATTTAGGTAATATGTACATGTGGGTAGATGTAAAGTGACTATGCATAGATAATAAACAGAGTAGCAGCAGCGTAAAAAGAGGGGGTGGGGGGGACAATGCAAATAGTCCGGGTAGCCATTTGATGAACTGTTTAGGAGTCTTATGGCTTGGGGGTAGAAGCTGTTAAGAAGCCTTTTAGACCTAGACTTGGCGCTCCGGTACCACTTGCCGTGCGGTAGCAGAGAGAACAGTCCATGACTAGGGTGGCTGGCTAGGGTGGCTGGAGTCTTTGGCAATTTTTAGGGACTTCCTCTGACACTGCCTGGTATAGAGGTCCTGGATGGCAGGAAGCTTGGCCCCAGTGATTTACTGGGCCGTACGCACTACCCTCTGTAGTGCCTTGCGGTCGGAGGCTAAGCAGTTGCCATACCAGGCGGTGATGCAACCAGTCAGTATGCTCTCGATGATGCAGCTGTAGAACTTTTTGAGGATCTGAGGACCCATGCCAAATCTTTTCAGTCTCCTAAGGGGGAATAGGCTTTGTCGTGCCCTCTTCACGACTGTCTTGGTGTGTTTGGACCATGATAGTTTGTTGGTGATGTGGACACCAAGGAACTTGAAGCTCTCAACCTGCTCCACTACAGCCCCGTTGATGAGAATGGGGGCGTGCTCTGTCCTCCTTTTCCTGTAGTCCACAATCATCTGCTTTGCCTTGGTGACGTTAAGGGAGAGGTTGCATGAATGGTTCATTACACGCGGTAATCAGTCTGGGCTACTTATCACATGGACGGATCACCAAACCACCTTTGCTGTCCTCTCATTAAATGGGGTGCACAGATTCTTCTGCTTCTGTTTGCCACAGAAAGTGTTGTTGTGCAGTAGGCTTGATTTCGAACCCAGTTAGTTATATTGGTGCCGTGATCTCCGAGTATGAGGTCAAAGGGGGGTGAAATGTAACCAAGGTGGTTCGATGAACCTTGCTGGAGACATGAAGACTTGTGTGAGCTTCCTGAACTGTAGTCCCCTGTAGCTCAGTTGGTAGAGCATGGCGCTTGCAACACCAGGGTTGTGGGTTCGTTTCCCATGGGGGGCCAGTATGAAAATGTATGCACTCACTAACTGTAAGTCGCTCTGGATAAGAGTGTCTGCTAAATGACTCAAATGTAAATGTAATGAACTAATGCCTACGGGCTTTATCTAAGTGGTCTAACAGTCTTGTGACATGCATGAGACCTGGTTTGAACCCAGTCAGTCGCAAGATTAAATAGGGGGTGGAAAGGCTATCCTTAGAAGGGCTATGACAGGGCTCTTCTGAAAAGTTGGCTAGGAGCTAGAAACTATATTCTTATGGGGGGCAAATTGTGGTTTTTGTGACACTCCTAACGCAGCATGTGATCATCACAGAGGGAAACAGAAATCCATGCTCCAGAGAGTCTTAGCTTTCGGGAATGGGGTCATAATAGCTTATAGCCAAAGCGGTTCAAACACTAGAGCCAAATTCATAGTAGGAAAATAAATCCAACATGCCACATTGGCTTCAGAAACTGCCAGAAGCTTCTGTTTACCACTGAGAGCGTTTGTTTCTATCTGTTCTCCTCTCCCTTTCCTGGCTGGCAAAGTACCAGGATGTGGTCTCTGGTTTTGAATCTGAATTTAGAGAACTGAATCTGAATGCATCTGAGAAATTGAATATTTAAACTTTGATTCACTTGAAATGATGGTTTGTAAACTTGATACACAGACAATGAATGCAATATCTACCATATTGAAACTGAATATATAAATATTGAATTTGAATTAAATTGAAATTGTATTTTAAATCTGAATGCAATATTAATAATATGCCATTTAGCAGACGCTTTTATCCAAAGCGACTTACAGTCATGCGTGCATACATTTTTTGTGTATGGGTGGTCCCGGGGATCGAACCCACTACCTTGGCGTTACAAGCGCCGCGCTCTACCAGCTGAGCTACAGAGGACCACATTCATTCAATTCAGTTTCAAATCATGAAATACAAGTTCAATTTATGAATTCAATGATTCAATTTGTGCATTAAACATTCAAAAATATTAAATTCAAATGTAATATCCTAATGCAAATACAATTTCTGTTGGCACAGAAATCGCTCCATAAGGGAGGGAGAGTGAAAGAGAGTGAGAGTGAAAAAGAGGGGGAGTGAAAAAGAAAGAAGACTGGGTTGTTATATTTTTACCCTAATGCACCTCCATGTTGTCTGTGTGTGTTGGGGAGATTTTTAGAAGGAGGTTTCCATGACGACCCCCTCCTAGACTAGCAGGGGCTGTATGATGAGGCTGAGAGGACTTTGTTCTTGGGCTTTGAACTGGTAGCAGCACACTGCATCTTCACCACTGCTTCATAATCATAAACACTAAAACTCCCCCTCCCCTTCCACATACATATAGTACATAATATAGAAAATACTGCAGTATGGAATGATATGTCGTCAGTAGTGCTCTAAATCGAAATCCAAAAATTAGATTTGGTGTTTCTACTATTGTAGATGATCATCAGACAGCTTGATGAGACAACAGATTGACAGCTGAATGACCTTGTTAACTTTCCTATTTGCGTGTAGAGATGTTACATAACAGGCCTCATTTGTGAATTGCGTTGGATCCAATAGGCTTAATGAGACATGAGAGAACAAAGTGTTTATCCACACGTAAGCGGTCAGTGGCTCTCCTGTCCTGGCCAGCCCTGTCTGTCTCTATCCTGTCTGTCTCCATCCTGTCTGTCTGTATCCTATCGGTCTCTATCCATCCTGTCTGTCTCTATCCTGTCCTGTCTCTGATGTTAAGGACATCCATACCGCTGACAGGTTGGCCACAAACTGTACTGTACATCTCTCTCCATCACACTATAAGGCTGCATCCCAAATGGCTACATAAGAAAGAATGGTGCCGGAGGGGATGGCTGCCGTTTTACGGTCTCCTAACCAATTGTGCTATTTTGTGTGTTTTTTCGCATTGTTTGTAACTTATTTTGTACATAAAGTTGATGCTACCGTCTTTGATGACCGAAAAGAGCTTCTGGATATCAGAACAGCGATTACTCACCTCGAACTGCACAAAGAGTTTTTCTTTAATGAGTCTGATGCGAAGGATATAATGTTGCTCCCAGACAAGGCCCAAATCCCCGTCATTCGCATGAAGAAAATAAGGAAATACATGGGGCGGAGATCAGGGTGCCTTGTGAGAATTTGTCGGCGAGTGGGTAACCCGCCTCTACCATATGTTCTATTGGCCAAAGTGCAATCACTGGAGAATAAACTGGATGAGCTCCGTTCGAGACTATCCTAACAAAGGGACATTAAAAACTATAATATCATATGTTTCACCGAATCGTGGCTGAACGACGACACGGATAATATACAGTTGGCTGGGTTTTCCGTGCATCGGCAGAACAGAACAGCTACGTCCGGTAAGACGAGGGGTAGGGGTGTGTGTCTCTTTGTCAATAACAGCTGGTGCGCAATGCCTAATATTAAGGTAGTCTGAGGTAGAGTACCTCATGATAAGCTGTAGACAACACTATCTACCAAGAGAGTTTTCATCTATATTTCTCGTAGCCGTCTATTTACCACCACAAACCGATGCTGGCACTAAGACTGCACTCAACGAGTTGTATAAGGCCATATGCAAACAAGAAAACGCTCATCCAGAACCGGCACTCCTAGTGGCCGGGGACTTTAATGCAGACAAACTTAAATCCATTTGACCTAATTTCTACCAGCATGTCACATGTGCAACCAGAGGAAAAAAAACTCTAGACCACATTTACTCCACACACAGAGACGCGTACAAAGCTCTCCCTCGCCCTCCATTTGGAAAATCTGACCATAATTCTATCATCCGGATTCCTGCTTACAAACAAAAACTAAAGCAGGAAGTATCAGTGACTCACTCAATACGGAAGTGGTCAGATGACGTGGATGCTACGCTACAGGACTGTTTTGCTAGCACAGACTGGAATATGTTCCGGGATTCATCCAATGGCATTGAGGAGTATACCACCTCAGTCACCGGCTTCATCAATATGTGCATGGACGACGTCGTCCCCATAGTGACTGTACGTACATATCCCAACCAGAAGCCATGGATTACAGGCAACATCCGCACCGAGCTAAAGGCTAGAGCTGCCGCTTTCAAGGAGCAGGACACTAATCCGGACGCTTATAAGAAATCCCGCTATGCCCTCAGACGAACCATCAAACAGGCAAAGCATCAATACAGGACTAAGATTGAATCCTACTACAATGGCTCTGACGCTCGTCAGATAAGGCAGGGCTTGCAAACTACTACGTACTACAAAGGGAAACCCAGCCGTGAGCTGCCCAGTGACGCGAGCCTACCAGATGGGCTAAATGCCTTTTGTGCTCGCTTCGAGGCAAGCTAAACTGAAGCAAGCATGAGAGCACCAGCTGTTCTGGACGAGTGTGTGATCACGCTCTCCGTAGCGGATGTGAGCAAGACCTTTAAACAGGTCAACATTCACAAGGCCGTGGGGCCAGACGGATTACCAGGACGTGTACTCAGAGCATGCGCAGACCAACTGGCAAGTGTCTTCACTGACATTTTCAACCTCTCCCTGACCGAGTCTGTAATACCTACATGTTTCAAGCAGACCACCATAGTAACTGAGCCCAAGAAAGCGAAGGTAACCTGCCTAAATGACAACCGCCCCGAAGCACACACGTCGGTAGCCATGAAGTGCTTTGATAGGCTGGTCATGGCTCACATCAACACCATCATCCCGGAAACCCTAGACCCACACCAATTCGCATACCGCCCCAACAGACCCACAGACGACGCAATCTCAATCGCACTCCACACCGCCCTTTCCCACCTGGACAAAAGGAACACCTATGTGAGAATGCTGTTCACTGACTACAGCTCAGTGTTTAACACCATAGTTCCCACAAAGCTC
Organism: Coregonus lavaretus; assembly: GCF_964263955.1. Taxonomy (NCBI): domain Eukaryota; kingdom Metazoa; phylum Chordata; class Actinopteri; order Salmoniformes; family Salmonidae; genus Coregonus; species Coregonus lavaretus. The sequence goes on along the minus strand of NC_139997.1, from coordinate 55,378,731 downwards.
ATCACTAAGCTAAGGACCCTGGGACTAAACACCTCCCTCTGCAACTGGATCCTGGACTTCCTGACGGGCCGCCCCCAGGTGGTAAGGGTAGGCAACAACACATCTGCCACGCTGATCCTCAACACGGGGGCCCCTCAGGGGTGCGTACTTAGTCCCCTCCTGTACTCCCTGTTCACCCACGACTGCGTGGCCAAGCAGGACTCCAACACCATCATTAAGTTTGCTGACGACACAACGGTGGTAGGCCTGATCACCGACAATGATGAGACAGCCTATAGGGCGGAGGTCAGAGACCTGGCAGTGTGGTGCCAGGACAACAACCTCTCCCTCATCGTGAGCAAGACAAAGGAGCTGATCGTGGACTACAGGAAAAGGAGGGCCGAACACGCCCCCATGGAGCGGGTCGAGAGTTTCAAGTTCCTTGGTGTCCACATCACCAACAAACTATCATGGTCCAAACACACCAAGACATTATACACCCCCTTTGTTTTTACACTGCTGCTACTCGCTGTTTATTATCTATGCATAGTCACTTTACCCCTCCCTACATGTACAAATTACCTCGACTAACCCGTACCCCCGCACATTGACCCGGTACCGGTACCCCCTGTACATAGCCTCATTATTGTTATTTTATTGTGTTACTTTTTTTTTATTAACTCTATTTTCTTAAAACCTCATTGTTGGTTAAAGGCTTGTAAGTAAGCATTTCACGGTAAGGTCTACACCTGTTGTATTCGGCACATGTGACAAATAACATTTGATTTGATAAGAGCCCTATGGGCCCTGGTCAAAAGTAGTGCACTATATAGGGAATAGGGTGCCATTTAGTAGGCACTATAGGAGAGAGCACACACACACTGGGCTGATGTGTTTGTCCAGTAACCAGGAGAACTCATGGCTCATGTCATGGTGCTAAGATAACAATGGTACCACTTGGCAGACAGACAGACATGGGCCCAAGCTGTGTCGCAGCCTCGCAGGCATCACATAGGGGAACTATTGTGTCCCGAGCTAAAGGGGGTTCGTTCAGCCTGTCCTGAGACATTTGGTCCTGGCTCTTCATCCCCAGCTCCTCTCTATGTGGTTGGTCTCTCAGCATCATTACTCCCTGGCTTCAATGGAACAGAATATGAGTATATCAGATTGTACCTACAACAGGTACTGCAAGGACATAAAAAAACATGCATGCTTTCAAACACATGCAAGAATACAAACACACGCACACAAGAGAGACACACACACCCTGCTTTTAGCACGGACGACACAGAATATTTATCCTGTCTGGTTTATAAGAGGAGGTGGCAGCGAGAGTGTCTGACCCACTTGGTCACAGATGTATTACCTCGGTGGTGTTAGAACACACTGTCCTACACACAAAGATAAAAACAAACACACACACCAACCCAGATACCACACTACCATACACACACACCTAGTGCGTCAGAACAGAGCACCATGCTCAATGCACTGATCAGGCGCCATGATGAAGAGGTGTATCGGAGAACACAAAGCAGAGCAAAGCTGGCCGAGGGGAGGGAGGAGAACAGGGGCAGGAATAATTACATCTAAATCATATTCACATTCCACATGGAAACAGAATTCCAAATCATCTCTCCGAGATGGGAAACATGCTGACCTAATTAGGCCCCAGGAGTATCCAATTTTCAGACTCCTTTTCCCAACGTTTTCTTTCCTTATCATCAGACGAGAACATGGTGGGAGAATTTCACCAACAAAGATGAAAGATTCAGAGGGAATGATGCGCCAGAGGGTGAAGTGTTATCTTCTTTTAATAACAACCAAGCTCTGTCTTGCTTCTTTATTGTGGACAGGGTATAGCCAAACACAAAATACACCCATTGTTTTTCCCGTGAAGTAAAATAAAAATAGAATAGATATTAAAGAAATTGGTTTTCAATCAACATACATATATTTTTGTTCAGTATACATGTGTATGCTGTGAGAATTTTTCACATTCACTATCTGTTCAAACAGAAGATCAGAATACATTTATCTTGCTCCCTGTGTGTGTGTGTGTGTGTGTGTGTGTGTGTGTGTGTGTGTGTGTGTGTGTGTGTGTGTGTGTGTTTGTCTGTGTGTGTGTCTGTGTGTCTGTGTGTCTGTGTGTATGTGTCAGTCAATCTGACTCGGCACCAGTGTGAATTGATGGGTGATATCTTATCAGACAGAGTGAGACTTCAAATGCGGATTCCATTTTTCCATGATTAACCCATTAGAAGGGCGTGTGTGTGTGTTGAAAGGGAGAGCTCATTACTGTAGCTGCTCGGAGCAGTGAGAAACTCTGCTGCTTTGTTCTCGGACCGTACCCTCACAAGACAGCCAGAGGACAAAACACACAACAGTACAATAAGAAAGCATACTGCATACAGACAACAGCCCGGAACCTTCCAGACTAAATCTGGTTGCCTGTATCAAACATGAACAATATCATAATTGACCAAAGGCTGACGCTCCATGTTGATATTTAATTGGAAAATATATCTCAGAAACAGACAAAACAGTGTTGATAAGAGACTGGACTGAGAGGAGTGAGGAGTCTGAACATGCCTTCATCCGGACATCTGAGTGATGCTTTGATCACTGATCAGGTTTGAACATCTGACCATGTGGAGCTCTGATGAATCAACTCAACACAAAGACATGTCTGTTCTGTAAGGCTCTGGATTTCTATTCTCTCTATAACGCAGGCTAGAGGATGCTGGCCGTCGAGTCGGATAAAGAGAGAGAGAGAGAATAAATCACAAAGCCAGTGGGGCTTTCAAACACTGGGGGTCAGGGGTCGAGGTGCTGCATGAGAGCCCAGCCGCCCTGATAACACAAATCCATCTTGTGTAATAATGTCAGCGCGACACTGTGGAAGGGAACAAGAGCTGAGTTTATCACTGCTCCCCATCCATACATTTCACGCACATCTACACATCTGGACACACATACACAGACACACACACACACACACCTATAATATTAAACATGTGCCATGGAATGGGTATTGGAGGTGCCATGGTGGAGCGCCCTTGCTCCTGCAGCCTAGTGCTGATTGTAATGGAGATTGGATCCCTGAGTCTACCTCCAACCCGCATATCAGCCCCTGATGAAAGGCTAACATTAGAATAGAGAGAATGCAGATAGCGGTCGATTCAGACCTGGGACAGTGAAATTGAGGTGCAGAGGGCAGCAGGGCCGACTCCGGAGAGGGATGAGTTTTTTTGTTATTAAAACCAGGAGTCAAATGTTTCATCTCAATGTGCTGGAGGGCACAGAGGCACTGTGGCTCTCTGAGACAAAGGTATTACCAACCAGGACTAAACAACATCAGCAAATAATGTGTCTGCCACCTCCGGCTACTGTCTAGCACATTTTGCATTGTTCCCTTTCTCAGAGATTGCATAGTTTTTTTGTACCCCACAACTATGCTAATGTAGGCCTATGTGTTGTGTACATTGTGCAAGTGTAAGCAGGGAACATACCTAACTTGTATAATGAGAAAACTAATAAACACTGACCGTACAATCTGCTTTAGTCAAGAACCAGACAGGCTAGAGAGTAGTTAAGAACCTCTCAGAGAACAGTAAGTAAAATAGACAGAGAGCAGACTAGAGACAGGTCCTAACCTACACTGTCCAGTACCAGAGCTCAGACAGACTACATGCTGTGAAGCTCTTGTGTTACATGGTTGGGATGGATCCACAAACTGCTGTAGCTCTGCCCAGAACCAATTGTATAAGTGGAGTTCCAGGTAGTATCAGAGAGAGAGAGAGGGAGAGAGAGAGGCAGAGCGAGAGAGGCAGAGCGAGAGAGGGAGAGAGAGAGAGGCAGAGCGAGAGAGGGAGAGAGAGAGGGAGAGAGAGCGAGAGGCAGCGCGAGAGAGAGGGAGAGCGAGAGAGGCAGAGCGAGAGAGGCAGAGAGAGAGGGAGAGCGAGAGAGGCAGAGCGAGAGAGAGAGCGAGAGAGGCAGAGCGAGAGAGGCAGAGAGAGAGGGAGAGCGAGAGAGGGAGAGAGGCAGAGAGAGAGGGAGAGCGAGAGAGGCAGAGAGAGAGGGAGAGCGAGAGAGGGAGAGAGGCAGAGAGAGAGGGAGAGCGAGAGAGGGAGAGAGGCAGAGAGAGAGGGAGAGCGAGAGAGGGAGAGAGGCAGAGAGAGAGGGAGAGCGAGAGAGGGAGAGAGGCAGAGAGAGAGGGAGAGCGAGAGAGGGAGAGAGGCAGAGAGAGAGGGAGAGCGAGAGAGGGAGAGAGGCAGAGAGAGAGGGAGAGCGAGAGAGGGAGAGAGGTAGAGAGAGAGGGAGAGCGAGAGAGGGAGAGAGGCAGAGAGAGAGGGAGAGCGAGAGAGGGAGAGAGGCAGAGAGAGAGGGAGAGCGAGAGAGGGAGAGAGGCAGAGAGAGAGGGAGAGCGAGAGAGGGAGAGAGGCAGAGAGAGAGGGAGAGCGAGAGAGGGAGAGAGGCAGAGAGAGAGAGACAGAGACGCAGCAGCTTGCTGGCTTTAATGCATTGCTACACAACACCTGCGTGGGGCCAGAGATTAGCAGGCTGAGTCTGTGCTACTGAATTACGTGTCTAAAGGATTGACTTCAGGATAAACTGCACCTATCAGGAATGGCCCCCATTTCCTGGGAAACATACTCATTGCACTGGTCTCACCTTAAAGTCTAGATTCAAAGAAATCCAACGATGCAAATAGTCACGCAACAGAACACCTCAACGTAAGAGCAACAACATACATGTATTAAAATAAACTAAATCAAAATTGCAATCTTGACACATTGGTCTTGTATCTTTTCCAAGTGAAACACAGTCGTAAATCTACTCAGTCAGCTGTTCTTACAAGTCAGCTGGAAGGTTTCCTAATGGAAGGGTCTAGGGGTCATTGGGGAGTTTCCCATCCTTCCTTCCCTACCTGCTGTAGGCTGAGTTGACCCACTGCACTAAGTGGCTTAGACAGGCTAATCCTATGTTGGTGTCCACACACAGCCATAAATCCCTCGGAAAAATCTATTTGCGGCAATCTGCTCACTGTTCAAAATCGTGGCCCCCCCTGATAACAACAAACTAATACATCATAACATACCTAGCCTCACTGACATGGTCAGAATGGTTTGTGTGGCACTGGCTCATCAAAAAACATGGAGTAATCTGCAGGAGAGCAGATTGTCCCTAAAGTTTTGCCCCAAGCCCATGACCAGATCACAGGAGCTAGAGAGAGAGAGATCGATATCTGAGGAGGCCTGGTCCTGAGGTGACGACTGGCACACGCTGTGTCTCTCTGATTGGCTGGATCACACACTGCTCTGTCATCTCACCATGAACACCAGCAGCTCCCTCAGAGCATGACATCATCACAGGACAGGGTCTGCTTTCAAAGTAGGACCCGGGGCCAGTTTGGTCATTCGCACACACACCCTTCACGGCCATTAAAAGAGGGCTCCTGCAGTGTGCCGTTTCTGTCTGTTCTGTTCAGTGCCTCTCATTACGTGTGTATAGAGGTTGGCTCAGGGCATGTTTTCATTCCCAGCCCAATTCCCTTTGAAGATCAGCAATTTGAGACCATAAGTAGGCCACATAATTTAATCTACATCCTCCAACGATTTCAATAAGATTTGGATCCAAAGGTTGATCTTAAAATATCATCAGTGATTTCATGCAGCCTCGTCCTGGTGTTGTTGTGTGAAAGGCCAGAGGCAGGCAGGTGGTCATTAGAATATACCCTGAAACCTATCACTCCGCCCTCCTGCCCATGCAAATGCTCTTTTGTCACAGAATGGACGGATCCTATGCTAATGCGGACAATAAAAACTGTGGTGTGAATATCTAAATCATACAAACTGTTTCTCCCCCCTGCCTCCCCTTCCACTGTACTGGGGCCAGAATGAGCTGAGGATTTTCTTTAGGAATAATGAATGTGCCCCCCGGGCCTGCTGAAATATTTCTTTTCATAAATAAATCGGGGAGAGTGGCCAGGGGCTGTTTGGCTTGGCACAGGCAGCTTACTGCAGCCCAGTCAATAACAGGCACTCCCCCATCCCCAGTTCAGCGCCCCCAACCCCAGCTCAGCGCCCTCAACCCCAGCTCAGCACCACGGCACTGAGGTAACTAAGCTTATGAAACTATGGGCCTGGGGAAAATCTGTTTTGGGTGGAATAATTAAATGTGCTGTTTTTGTTGTCATATTATATATTTGTATCATTTGAGAAATGCAACGCAACTGAAATATAAGACAACTGCCCATTGAATGCTATATTTCACTTGGGGGTAGACTGCCAATACTTTTCTTTGAGGTGGAGGTTTAAAAATGCATTTAAACGCTGCTCAAGGTTCGCTCCAGCAGAAAATTGCAGATCATAGTGAAATGATGATGTTGAAAGAGGAAGAGTGTTTACAAGACCATTCATTCTTAATTGATCTCCAAATTCCTTTCTAATGTCCACTGGGATTCCGAGCACTGCACTGCTTCCTAGTCAAAGTCAAGGTGTGAGCTCCCAGTGAATATGTCCTGGTCCAGCTGTATATGACATTTGAGTCTTTACACTGCATTGCTTGTGTTTCTGATGATGCTGTAGATCTGTAAACTGTACAGGATGTGATTGAGCAGAAGATCTGAATTGCAATGCTTTTTACCTCCAATATGTTGCAGTGTACTGCAATCCGTGTGTACAGACCAGTATGTACCTACGTGTGCGTTTATCCACAATCACCCCTGTCTCTATGAGCGTGTGAACTGCACATCAGTGTGTAAGGGACCTTTGCTGCAATGCAGATTGGCCAGCTGTCTTTGTTTGCTGTCCCGAGGCAGCTCTGGAGCCATACATCACTGGTGGGATTGACTGAAGCTGGAGCTGCACAGGCTGGAGTACCAGGGCCAGGGCCGGGGCCACATTGCAGCCACATCCACATCCAGAGCCACAGGGCTAGGTTAACTCCTGCTTGCTTCTCCTTTTATAGAATAGACTCTGGGCTCCAGCAGAACTAGCAGGCCTCTGACTGACTCCCCATTGCTCTGTCTCTCTTTTGTTGGCTGCCAGCGCCCCCCCCCCCCCGGGTATTGGCTGTGGATGCTGACAGGGGGATTGCTGTGTGTGAATAAACAGTGTTTTTGCTGAGGCAGGTACTGTAGCTGTAACTCTCTGTTTCAGCCAAAGCAAAGGATAGGAGAGGAGAGGGGAGGGCCTCTGGCTCTATAGCACTCTGCAGAGTCACATAAATAACCTCCATTAAACTAACAGACACCATGAGCTAATGGAACACGCATGTGACAAATACGTCTCGCAACGTAATGGTGATCCAAATGATAATAGCCAATATAAACGTATCAACAGTCATCATTATAATACAGCGCCAGCTGTTACAGTCAGACCACTCGTGTTTATCATTGCATTACAACCACTGTAATCAAGACAGCATGCCTGTTTGATTCTAGATTCTGTCCATTTCCTTAGCTTTCCTTAGTAAGTCAAGTTAACTTGGGACGGAGCCAAGAGCAAGAAGGCAGAATCACTCCCTGGCTGGAAATCCAACGTGCAGCCAAGGCACATTTTTCTAACTGCTGAATCATGCTGCTCTGTGCCCTCTCTCTCATTCCATTCTCTCAACATCTGCCATCTGCTCCAATGAAGATGGAGATCACCAGTTGACTGTACAGCATTGGATCAGAATCAACAGTTAGAGCAATTTCATAGGAGAGGGACAGCGAGGAAGATAGAGATGGAGAGAGAGAGACATCTGGTCTATGATAATGAGCTCAAATGTAATCTCTGCAGCAGACAGCCCCTCATATAAGCTGCCATCCCACCACCATCTACACACACACATACACACGCACACACACACACACATACCTGGTCTAAATTGCCCCACACATGAACATTTGTCTCCATTACAGGAGCATCTGGGACCCTCTGCTTCTGTAATAGAGGTTTTATTGCTGACATACTGTGTGTGTGTGTTTTGTGTGTGTGTGTGTTTTGTGTGTGTGTGTGTGTGTGTGTGTGTGTTGCGATAGAGCTGTCTGGGACATTCAGAGCCGCGGAGTGAACACAAGTGTCTCCGAGACGGCTGTAAGACAGATCACAGCGATCCCCCAGTGCCTGTGGCAGAATGTCACTGCTATGACAGCTGCTGATACCAGCATGCCTATGCCGGTCACCGTGGCACTGTAGGGGACCATGGTTACCATCAGTACAGCATCCATTTTTGGACCAATCCGTTAGCTTCCTAGATTTGTTTGGGTTGAAACGTTCAACGTCAACGAGTTAAGATATGTATCTGGAGCATGTGAGTGTGCAGGGCTGCGGGCCATATTTGACTCTATTGCAGATATATTCTTCCAGCCCAGTACCCCATTAAAAGTGATGTGCCTTTGATTTCATATGTAATTAGGTTAGCTAGTAGCTACCATCTCTACTACATCCACTACACCAGAGTGAAAAGCACAAATTATCTGTCAAGGAGGCCGATCGAGACAACAAAAACCATTCTCTAGTGTATTTCAGAAAAGACATGCACCCTGAGCATAGCAAACATTAGGAACACCTTCCTAATATGGAGTTGCACCCCCCGTCCCCACACCCCCAACCTCCCCCTTTTGCCCTCAGAACAGCCTCAATGAGTCGGGGCATGGACTCTACAAGGTGTCGAAAGCGTTCCACAGGGATACAGGCCCATGTTGACTCCAATACTTCCCACAGTTTGGTATTTTGGTATTTTATTAGGATCCCTATTAGCTGTTGCGAAAGCAGCAGCTACTCTTCCTGGGGTCCACACAAAACATAAAATAATACAGAATATCAATAGACAAGAACATCTCAAGGACAGAACAGTTGTGTCAAATTGGCTGGATGTCCTTTGGGTGGTGGACCATTCTTGATACACCAGCAGCGTTGCAGTTCTTGACACAAACCGGTGCGCCATACACAATCCATGTCTCAATTGTCTCAAGGCTTAAAAATCCTCCTTTAACCAGTCTCCTCCCCTTTATCTACACTGATTGAAGTGGATTTAACAAGTGAAATCAATAAGGGATCATAGCTTTCACCTGGATTCACCTGGTCAGTCTATGTCATGGAAAGAGCATGAAAGAGTTCTTAATGTTTTGTATACTCAGTGTATGTCTCATGCCCTGAGGAGCAACACCACTATAACCCAACAACATAGACTACTAACAGTGCTGGGGAATGGGTTGTTAATAGAGGGAAGAGACTCCATGGAGAGAGAGACAGAGTAATAAGTGTCTCCATATGATCTGCAACACTATTTGGTCCTCTGTAGCTCAATTGGTAGAGCATGGCGCTTGTAACGCCAGGGTAGTGGGTTCGATCCCCGGGACCACCCATACGTAAAAATGTATGCACGCATGACTGTAAGTCGCTTTGGATAAAAGCGTCTGCTAAATGGCATATTATATTATGATATATTATATTTACGCTAGCAGCATCCAGCCATGCCGGCTGAGGGACGTTATTCAGCATTTGTGTCTGCCTAGCCTAGCCGACACTATCTGTGCATCATTGGCTCTGGGACCTGCTTTGACTGCAGTTGGGACTCCGGGAGCAATAGCATGGGAAAATAAATAAGAGGGCGAGCTATGCTATGCTATGCCGTGCAGTGCCCTGGGCACACTTCGCTGGCGGAGCAGAACTGCTGACTAGGTACTGATGTAATAGGGAGATTCCAGCCAAATGTACCCATTTGGCCATGCCATGGTCTCTCTGCGTTCATCTTCCCCTTCCCCGTTCATATTGACTTAATCTCAAATCTCCAATGATGGGTGATATAATCCTGTCAGCAATGATTATATCCAGCAACACCCATCAATTGGCTGCGAGAGAACTAATAGCGTGAAAGTACAGAGAGTTGTTGACATAAATGTTTGCTTCTGTCTGGGTTTAACAATACCAATCCTTACATTCGTGGGTGCTACAACACTATACTGGAGTATCTAAACAGAGAAGGCCAACGGAACCATATCATGTAAAAAGGTTAGCAAATATCAGACTGCCAAAAGGGCTGAGCCTAAAAGCTGATTTCTCTTCCGTGTTAATGAGCCAGAACCTAGTCACTTTCAGTCTCTTTCACAGCCATAAAACCCAGACGTATTAATGTGGCTTTAATAACCACTCAACCATGGACAGAATGGGATAGGCGCCGGTTTGCTTCGACTGCTTTTATGAGGTGTGTTTGTGTGCGTATGGGTGTTATGAGCCAGTTCCTGAGACAGACACAGAGGCTGGAGAGAGAGAGATCAATAGTGTTGAGTCAGAGACTCAGGGGGCAGACCTGATACCAGGACCAGTCATCAACAACAGAACTGCCTGCAGAGTCTGGCCTCTCATTTCATAGAATCCATTGACCGAGGAAACGATTCCACTCTGGACTTGGTCCATTTCAGAGCGTTTCATCACCTGGCAATAACACGTGTTTAAAGGTCCAATGCAGATGTTTTTATCTCAATATCAAATCATTTCTGGGTAACAATTAAGTACCTTACTGTGATTGTTTTCAATTAAAATTGTCAAAAAGAAAGATTCTTAGCAAAGTGCAATTTCTCAAGCAAGTATTTTGCTAAGACTGTCTGGGAGTTGTCTGAGTGGGGAGGGGAAAACTGAAAACTAGCTGTTATTGGCAGAGAGGTTTGGAACTCTTATTGGTCTATTAACTAATTTACCGTATGGTGATGTCACCAGGCAGGCCAAAACTCCATCCCACCAAAACAGGCAGAAATTTCAGCCGGTCTTTTCAAACAGCTCTTACACTAAAAGGGCATTATCGTAATTTACACGATTTCACAGTATTATTCCAACCTCATAGTATGGAAATATATAAAACACAGGAAAATCTGTTTTTTTACTGCACTGGGCCTTTAAAAGTATTGCTTGAAAAAATCCATGAAAAATGTGTCGATGAAATTGGTGTGTTGATTAAAGTGTCAGTATGTTTTAAAGCTGATCCAGGCCGGACAGGGAATTTGAATCGAAACCTACGTCAGCAGCAGACAACCAGTCAGCAGTCCACTGAGTCTGGCAGCCAAACTGACATTGACAAGCCACCCTACCTTGGTATGCTGCTCTATTGAAATCCAATAGTTCAGCATACATTCAATTCAGAGGACTCCTGTTCTATTTTCACAAACCTCCACTCCAGCCATGCATTCAGTTTTTGCTTTTCCTTTACCCGTAGCCTGGCTTTGGTCAGGTACATCTTTTTTTAATTAATTTTTTAGGGGGGGGGGGGGGGGTGTAGATCAGCTTTAATATTGCAGATGTATTGTAACATCCATCAATGTAATTGTCGGCATAAGCTGAAAACTGTTGTGCTGATTAAAGAAGCAATAAAACTGGCCTTCTTGAGACTAGTTGAGTATCTGGAGCATCAGCAATTGTGGGTTCGATTACAGGCTCAAAATGGCCAGAAACAAATAACTTTCTTCTGAAACTCGTCAGTCTATTCTTGTTCTGAGAAAGGAAGGCTATTCCAAGCGAGAAATTGCCAATAAACTGAAGATCTCGTACAACGCTGTGTACTACTCCCTTCACAGAACAGCGCAAACTGGCTCTAACCAGAATAGAAAGAGGAATGGGAGGCCCGGTGCACAACTGAGCAAGAGGACAAATACATTAGAGTGTCTAGTTTGAGAAACAGACGCCTCACAGGTCCTCAACTGGCAGCTACATGAAATAGTACCCGCAAAACACAAGTCTCAACGTCAACAGTGAAGAGGCGACTCCGGGATGCTGACCTTCTAGGCAGAGTTGCAAAGAAAAAGCCATATCTCAGACTGGCCAATAAAAAGAAAAGATTAAGATGGGCAGTCTGAGATATGGCATTTTCTTTGCAACAAATGATCTAATGATTATGTCTCTTCGCAGAAAAATCTGCAGAGCTGGGAAGATTGTATCCCCCATATAAATAACATTCTATTGGTAGCAAGAATTTTGTATAATAATTTAAATTGAAAAATTCAAAGTTTTGAATCAGGCGTCGTTTGCGTATCAGTTCATAAACACTATGCCATGGAATCGAAACGTCAAAAATCTTTTCCCTACTATTTTGCAATCTATATGGGACGGCTGTCAATCCTTTGGTCATTAAATGAAACTGGTACACTTTTTTATTTATCACAATTTTCTTTAACCAATTTTGTTATTTAATGCAGGGCCGACAGACAAGTTCCTTACTTTTCCCCCCTTCCACTTTCCTCTTCCAGTTTTGCGGTAATGCTGCAATTATTTGGTTGTAATTTTGGGTAGAGCAGACATTTCCATATGTTTTTGTTAGTTGCATGTGCGACATAACTCCACCAGTCCTACCTATGATATCATTTACGAAGATTATACCTTTTTTTTTTTATAATGTTTTTTTAATCAATTTGTATATTTGAGTTTAACCACAATATTTGTTGCATTATTTGTTCTGTTGTTTATTAAATTGAAATTGAAATTGCAACCAACTTTCTATGGCTTGTTTTAAAAATAGTGATATTTGGGAAATGATTTCCTTTTCAAATAACTGAAAGTGAGAGGTTGTAATCTGAATAAAGGGAAAAAGGCCATTCTTGAACATTGTGTGAGACAATCTTACTAATTTGCTAGAGAACCAGTTCGGATTTAAGTATAACTTTTGTATGACTGAAGCTTTTAGTGATAGGTCTAATGCTTTAATATTTAATAATTTCTGTCCTCCGAATTCATATTCATTATATAAATAGGCCCGTTTAATTTTGTCTGGCTTGCCGTTCCAAATAAAATGGAATATTTCTTTCTCATATATTTTTTTAAACTGTTCGCTAGGCGTATGCAAGATCATAATCCAGAAAGATGGTGAACTATGCCTGGGCAGGGCGAAGCCAGAGGAAACTCTGGTGGAGGTCCGTAGCGGTCCTGACGTGCAAATCGGTCATCCGACCTGGGTATAGGGGCGAAAGACTAATCGAACCATCTAGTAGCTGGTTCCCTCCGAAGTTTCCCTCAGGATAGCTGGCGCTCGAAGTCTCGCAGTTTTATCTGGTAAAGCGAATGATTAGAGGTCTTGGGGCCGAAACGACCTCAACCTATTCTCAAACTTTAAATGGGTAAGAAGCCCGGCTCGCTGGGTTGGAGCCGGGCGTGGAATGCAGGCCGCCTAGTGGGCCACTTTTGGTAAGCAGAACTGGCGCTGCGGGATGAACCGAACTCCGGGTTAAAGTGCCCGATGCCAATGCTCATCAGACCCAGAAAAGGTGTTGATCGATATAGACAGCAGGACGGTGGCCATGGAAGTCGGAATCTGCTAAGGAGTGTGTAACAACTCACCTGCCGAATCAACAGGGTTGTGGGTTCGATTCCCACGGGGGGCCAGTATGAAAATGTTTTATGCACTCACTAACTGTAAGTCGCTCTTGATAAGAGCGTCTGCTAAATGACTAAAAATATAAAAATAATCAAATAGGTAAACTGGGATAATACTAAAGATTTAATCAGGGTGATTTTTTCACAAATAGACAGGTATTTACCTTTCCATGGTAGCAATATCTTATCTATTTTTGCCAACTTTCTATTAAAATGTATTGGAGTGAGATCATTTATTTCATTTGGGTTATGTATTCAGAGTATATCTACATCACCATCAGACCATTTTATTGTTAAACTACATGGTAATGTAAAAATGGTATTTTTTAGTGATCCAATACGTAATATAGTACATTTATCATAATTTGGTTGTAATCCAGAGAGGTTAGAAAATGTATCTAGATCCTCTATGAGGCTGTGAAGGGATTCATGGTGTGGATTTAAAAGAAAACATGAATCATCAGCGTACAATGACACCTTTGTATTTAAGCCCAGGATTTCTAATCCCTTGATATTATTGTTGGATCTGATTTTAATAGCTAACATTTCGATGGCCATAATAAATAGATATGCCAATAGTGGACAACCTTGTTTTACTCCTCTTGGCAGTTTAAAACTTTCGGAGAAATAGCCATTATTTACTATTTTACACCTAGGGTTACTGTACATGATTTTAACCCATTTTATAAGAGATTCTCCAAAATTGAAATATTCCAGGCATTTATATATAAACTCCAGTCGTACTTTATCAAATGCCTTTTCAAAGTCTGCTATGAATACCAGGCCTAGTTTCCCAGATTTGTCATAGTGTTCTATTGCTTCCAGTATTTGCCTTATATTATCTTCAATGTATCGTCCATGTAAAAAACCTGTCTCATTAGAATGAATAATGTCCGACAATACCTTTTTAATTCTATGCGCTATACATTTTGCTAGAATCTTTGCATCACAACACTGAAGTGTAAGGGGCCTCCAATTTTTTTAATGGATTGGATCTTTATATTTCCCACTGTTTCAGTAATAGTGAAATCAGACCTTCTTGAGTGTCTGATACAGTGGCTTGCGAAAGTATTCACCCCCCTTGGCATTTTTCCTATTTTGTTGCCTTACAACCTGAAATTCAAATTGATTTTTTGGAGGTTTGTATAATTTGATTTACACAACATGCCTACCACTTTGAAGATGCAACATATTTTTCTTATTGTGAAACAAACAAGAAATAAGACAAAAAAACGGAAAACTTGAGCGTGCATAACTATTCACCCCCCCCCCCCCCAAAGTCAATACTTTGTAGAGCCACCTTTTGCAGCAATTACAGCTGCAAGTTTCTTGGGGTATGTCTCTATAAGCTTGGCACATCTAGCCACTGGGATTTTTGCCCATTCTTCAAGGCAAAACTGCCCCAGCTCCTTCAAGTTGGATGGATTCCGCTGGTGTACAGCAATCTTTAAGTCATACCACAGATTCTCAATTGGATTGAGGTCTGGGCTTTGACTAGGCCATCCCAAGACATTTAAATGTATCCCCTTAAACCACTCAAGTGTTGCTTTAGCAGTATGCTTAGGGTCAATGTCCTGCTGGAAGGTGAACCTCAGTCCCACCACTTTTCCGTTATTTATTTTTTAGAAAAAGTTTATTCATTTCACTTCACCAATTTGGACTATTTTGTGCATGAATCCAAATAAAAATCCATTTAAATTACAGGTTGTAATGCAACAAAATAGGAAAAACGCCAAGGGGGATGAATACTTTTGCAAGGCACTGTAATCTACCATGTACATAGGAGTGGTTAAAACATGCTAAAAACGGTCCTCTGAGTATATCAAAAAAGGTATACCTTGACTGGTCGGGTACATTCTTTCTGTGTACTACAGGAGGCACCCCAGGAGGTTTGCGTTTGTGTGTGCCTTTTCAGCCCATACTGTGGAACCAAGGGAGATTATAGAGGATATAAATAGCCTAGCCTCAGTATGACTTCCTAATACATCTAAGAAGCCACAGTCTGGAGCACGAAGGCTTCCTGAAGGTCTACAGCAGGGGCAGGAAACCCTGTTCCTGGAGTGCCACAGGTTCCAACTACTAGACACTTCACCTGGCCAACTGAGCTAATTGATCAGTTTAGTGATTGCCTAAATTCAACACACCTGGTCTTCTAGGTCGGTTAAATAAAAAACATGAAGTATTTGTGGCACTCCAGGACCAGGGTTGCCTATCCCTGGTATACAGTATAAAACAGCCTACAGTGGTTGGACTCAAATTGGTGGCAATTCAAGCAGGTTCCAACCTATTAGCATCCCGCCAGCCTGGTTGAGCGATAAACAGATCGCTGTATCAGTTGATGTCCACTGGGGCTGCGCCCGCCCGTCATGCCATTTGGAGGACAGGCAGGAAGGCAGCCTACAGTACACTGCTGACAGTGCTGGAGTGGGGGAGAGAAGCGTTGTGTATGTGGGAAGTCTTTCTGTACAGGGAGCAATAATAGGAGCGACTCAGAGGGGCTGCGGTAAAGTGCTGCAGGGCAGGGGGAGAGAGGGGGGAGTGGGGGAGTTGGAACCAGAAAAAGAGGCATCAGCAATCTGCATTTAATGAGCGCACAAGAGAGGGTCGCAGTCCCTCTAACAGGATCCCCGGTTCCCCCCTGGTCCCCCTCTCCTCCACCCCTCCTCCTCTCCTCCACCCCATCCTCCTGTTCTGTTCTGCCACGCTGTTGTTAGATTAACTCAGGGTCAGGGGGTCTGAGGGGGAGATCCAGCCTCACTGCCAGAGAGGTAATCAGTAGAGACGGGTACTGAACGGTATCCCCTTCTTACACACACAGACAGACACGCACACGCAGGCACGCATGCACACGCGCACTGTAAATGTGGGGCTCGGGGATGGAACAATAGCATTCAATTCCACTGTATCAATATGGAAATGTGTTGCCCATTAGCGCAAATAGTCATGGCCACATTAGTTCATGTCCACAATTATGTCATTGCAAAATACAATGTGGGTACTGTGCAACACATTTCTATGCCAATGCCAGGTCATACCACCTTCAGTTCCAAAAACAGAAATAAATTTTTTTTTCAATACTCTGTTTCCAATGCAATTGCACTCTACTAGGAGGAGGTCCCGTGTAGCTCAGTTGGTAGAGCATGGCATTTGCAACACCAGGGTTGTGGGTTTGATTCCCATGGGGGGCCAGTTTGAAAATGTATGCAATCACTAACTGTAAGTCGCTCTGGATAAGAGTGTCTGCTAAATGACTAAAATCTACTAATTCAAAGATATGCTCAAATATGACATCCTCTTACACACTCACAACTCCACAGCCCTATTCTCCAATCACAATCCTCTTTTTGGAGCAGAGATATGGTCACCCTATACGAGCCAGCTTAGAAGCTGTGTTTACAGGATATTTCTTTTTGGGGGGGGGTTTGCTGGTTCTCATCACAGATGAACAGTAGCCTAATCCTCCCAGGGCAGAGGAACAGAGAGCAGCGCTGCAGGCAGGCACTCCTCTTCTCTCACAGATAAGACAGACAATAGACAGACATGAAGGGACTCAGCAGCCTGTAAAGGCATGCGTAGTCTCTCCATCACTTCTTCATTAACCCTCTTAAAGAGGAGAACAGAAGGGATGGCATCAACGTCCCTCTTAATACCATTTCCTTTGTGAGCAGCTTGGATGTGAAGGTATCTTTGACGGAATCTTGATTAATTCTGAGCTCATCCATCTTGAAATACTCAGCAATGCGTATTACATACAGCAGCTATGATTTCTACTCACCAAGATGTCACAATAGAGATCATGCCATCTAAACTCTAGTGCACAGTTGCTGGAGGGTGGTGGGCCGATATCCTGATGCAGAGGAACAACATAGCATTGTTTAGCCAGTCTTATATCACATGTCCTCTGAGACCTGGTCATGAGGCCTGCCTGGGGACTGGAGAGCTGATCTCCTTCCTCTGGACAAACAACAGGCACGTCAACAGACTCCTGACCATTGTTCAGTGGTGTTGTCAATGCAGGGTCAACAGGAGAGAGCAAGAGCCAGGCAGAGAGACTAATGAAGGAGCTCAACACCATCTACCATTACCTCAGCCCACCGCTACCACAGTCCCAAACAATGGTCCCTACCACCTCCCTAGTGCTTACATCCTGTAGGACTCCCCAGCCCTCAGAGGCTAACCCTGATATTCCACCCAGGACTGGCTAGGGGTGTGGAGGGGTAGTAGGGACATTCTAGAACCTTTCACTGGGCAACACAGCACAAACGGAAGGTGGATGTTCGGTGTTCGCTGTGCATGTTTGTCCTTGCTTCCTTACCATTGTTTACACAAAGAGCCTCTTGATGATTGGAGAGCAGGGCCATGATAGAGGCAACAGCAGCCGCAGGAAAACAATACCCCATCGATTGCAAACCGCATTCCTAAAACAGATGTGTATTTTAATAGAACCACCATACAAGACAAACAAGCTGCAGGCAACAAAAGAGATTTATAGAATGAGTGGAATTTTGTTTGTTGGAAGGTTAGACGTGATATTTTTTAGACAGCCCCAAAAGGAATATGACTCAAATCTTAAAGGTACCAGGAGTCATACTGTAGCAGTAAGTAAAACACCCATTCTGGTCATAGGTACATGGGCAATGTAGGGGCCAGAGTGGACAATGGTAGGAACCAATGAGGTCAAAATTTGAGCCCATTGGCTTCAGCCTTTAGATTCTGAAGAGAGGTGCAACTGGACTGATAGGAGGCGAGTTGAACATGAACAGCCTTACTGAATGGATGCCCAAAACCCACATGGGTGCTCACAGCTCACCCATGTGGTTTAATGCATATACCACAGAGACACATCCCTAAATTATCATCACCATTATGCAAATTCACACGCCCTCTTGTGCACACAAAGGGATTCCAGTGGGATTGGGGAGCTCACAGGCACACAAAGGCATGCTCACAGAAGCATATGTTACCAGGATGGCAAGTCAAGACACAAGGTACTGCTCCAAAACATACAAATATTCAGAGCATCATTCTAACTCATCCAGGTCTAATCAAACCCAGGTTTCAAACACATCAGCATCTGGAATTGTAATCCTGGGAAATAATCAACTCAAAGCCATTTGTGCCTAATATACAAACAATCCATCCGATTTTTCATTTAATGCAGTTACTTTAGTGGTGGTAGTATATTGGTATGTAGCAACAACAACAACAACAAAGTTCACAATTCTAGGTCAGCCATCTCCCTGGCTAATAAAAACGTTCTCTGAGCTTTATTTATCCACCTAACCCTCCTCCCTCCCTGCTCCCTCCATCTCTCTCTCCTTTTCTCTGTTTCCTTTGAACTCCCAGCCCATCCATTTGAGTAGTGTGGAGGCTGAAGGTGAGTCTCCCAGGACTACAGCATCCATCACAACAACCCTGTAATGTTACCTCCTCTGCCTCCAGAGTGAAGACAGAGATGTGAGACCGGTCTCATTATAACTCTACCTGGCTGCTGCTAACACTGACTGGGAGATGAGGTGCCTGACTTGGCCCTAGGCCGGGCCATAAACCCAAAAGGATGGTCCCAGAGGCACCGCATAATGTTCCTCTTGAGTTATACTGAACCTACTGTACATCCTAGATTTTCAGACTTACTGAATGTTCAAGCAATGCCTTTTTCAAATGGAGTTGTATCCATTGATACTGATACCATCTGTCACGGTTCAGACAGACGACCAGAGGACCACAATTGCGTCACACCAGAAAGTTTATTAAACTTAAGGGAAAAGGGAAGTAGGGAGTGAATGAAGGCTCCAGGGGTAACAGGGATCCCGTCCAATGTGCTGGGTCTGTGCCCCCCCCAGTGGCAGCGATGCGTCCTATGAAGCCGGTGGTGGGTGGTCCAGAAGTCCTGGGGGGGGGGAGACACAGACACAACAGGGCGGAATGAAACAAGGCAGCAGTACAGTTCAAGGGAAATCCAAAATACGTAGTAGCAAGGCAGAAGGCTGGTCAGAGTTACCGGGATTGAAGAGTAGTCAGGAGTCGTAATGGCAGAAGCAGGTCTGGATCTCCTGGGGCAGACGAGTATCCAAAAATCAGGCAGGTCCGGGGTCACAAAACCAGGGTGAGCCAGAAGCGCGAGCAAACAGGTTCCGGGTGTGAGCTTTGCAGACGATCTGACACCGGAGAGCTGAAAGACAGGGCCTTAAATACTGGGAGAGGTAGTGGGTAATGCAGCGCAGCTGGCAGAGTAATTAGAGCAGAGCAGAGCAGGGACAGGTGGAGCTAGTTAGGCTGAGTAGAGAGAGTGGTGAGCAGAGTGGAAGAAAATAAGGTGGTAACCCGGTGGAGTGAGAGGCTCATGACAGAACCCCCCCCCCAAGGGACGGCCCCAGAAGTCCCAAGAGCAACACCACGCCGGGCGGGAGGAGGGGAGCCGGAGGAGGGCTAGAACTCCTCCGAACGGTCCGAGTGAACGTCCTCATCCTCGGAGGAAGCCGGAGGGCCGTGGTCGGGAGATGGGACGGGTCCCGAGACAGGATCAGGCACAGGACAGGAAGCCGAGCGGGCAGGACGGTTAGGGACCCCTCTGGGGCGGCCCCTACGGATTGCAGGTTGATCAGGATGCTGTTGGTGGAAAGCGGTGATGAGAGTCCTATCCACAATCCGACTAGCTGGCACCCAGGTCCTTTCCTCAGGTCCATAGCCCTCCCAGTCAATGAGGTACTGGAGACCCCTACCCCTCCGTCTGGACCGAAGCAGGCGGCGGACGGTGTAAACCAGACCACCATCGACGAGCCGTGGAGGAGGAGGACAAGGCGCAGCAGGGACCAGCGGACTCTCATGGATGGGCTTAATCTTAGACACATGGAAAGTGGGGTGCACCCTCAGGGAATTAGGCAGTTGGAGCCGGACAGCAGTTGGGCTAATCACTCTTATGATAGGGAATGGGCCAATGAACCGAGGTGCCAGCTTCTGCGACTCCACCCTGAGTGGCAGGTTCTTCGATGACAACCACACCCTTTGACCAACATGGTAGGTGGGAGCAGGAATTCTCCGACGGTTGGCCCCGGTAGTGTAGCTGGCAACGGATCTGAGGAGTGTGGCTCGGGCTTGTGACCAGGTGCGGCGACATCGACGGGCAAAAGCAAGTGCAGATGGGCAAGTAACCTCCTCTTCCTGGCTGGCAAATAGAGGAGGCTGGTATCCATAAACACATTGGAAAGGGGACATACCGATGGCAGAGCAGGTCAGAGAATTGTGTGCGTACTCCACCCATGTCAATTGCTGCGACCAGGAGTGGGGGTTGCGTGAAGTCATGCATCGCAGTGCCTTCTCGAGCTCCTGATTAGCCCGCTCTGACTGCCCATTGGATTGGGGATGGAATCCGGAAGTCAGACTGACTGTGGCTCCCAGCAGGTGACAGAACTCCTTCCAAAAAGCGGAGGAGAATTGTGGACCACGGTCAGAAACTACATCCTTAGGCAGTCCGTGGATCCGGAAGACGTGTTCCAGGACCACCTGGGCGGTCTCCTTGGCGGTTGGGAGCTTGGGGAGGGGAATGAAGTGTGCCATCTTGCTGAAACGGTCAACTATGGTGAGAATGACGGTCATGCCACTTGAAGGGGGCAGCCCCGTGACAAAGTCAAGGGCGATGTGAGACCAGGGACGTCTGGGCACAGGCAGGGGCTGCAGCAATCCGGCTGGGGGCTGGCAGGACGACTTGTGTTGGTTGCAGATGGGGCAGGCTTGGACGAATTCCCGTACATCCTTCCTCAGAGAGGGCCACCAGAACCTCTGGGCGAGCAGGTTGTAAGTGCGGGTGGAGCCAGGGTGACAAGCTAGGCGGGAGTCATGTCCCCACTGAACGACCTGGGACCTCAGGTCTTCGGGGACAAAAAGGCGGTCAGCTGGGCAAGTGCTGGGACCTGGCTGGTTACGGAGAGCCTCCAGCACCTGTTCCTCAACAGCCCAGGTCAGAGCTGCAACGATGCAGGGACTTGGCAGAATCGACACAGGGTCCTTGGAGGGGGTGTCATCCTTCTGGAATTGACGGGAGAGGGCGTCTGGCTTGGTGTTGCGTGATCCAGGCCGGTATGACAGAGTGAAATTAAACCTGGTGAAGAACAGGGCCCAGCGGGACTGCCTGGAGTTCAACCGTTTGGCCGTGCGGATGTACTCCAAGTTCTTATGATCGGTCCAAACGAGAAATGGAATGGTGGACCCCTCCAGCCAGTGACGCCACTCCTCCAAGGCAAGCTTCACAGCCAGCAGCTCACGGTTCCCTATGTCGTAATTGCACTCAGAGGGGGACAACCGACGTGAGAAAAAGGCACAGGGATGGAGCTTCCTATCCTCCGCAGCCCACTGAGAAATCACAGCACCAACTCCCACATCCGAGGCGTCCACCTCCACAATGAATTGCCGGTCCACATCAGGCATCTGGAGGATGGGAGCGGAGGTGAACCTCACCTTGAGGGTACTGAAGGCTTTGTCGGCTGCTGGGGTCCAGGTGAAGGGTTGCTTGGTGCTGGTTAGAGCAGTGAGAGGGGCAGCAACGGTACTGTAGTTCCGGATAAACTTTCTATAGAAGTTAGCAAACCCCAGAAACTGTTGCAGCTTCTTTCTGTTCTCCGGAACTGGCCATGAAGTGACTGCTGATACTTTGGCAGGATCCATTTGGATACTTCCCTCTGCCACTATGTACCCCAGGAAGGCCACTGTCTTGACGTGAAACTCACATTTCTCTGCCTTGGCGTAGAGGGAATTCTCCAGAAGACGATGAAGGACTTGCTGGACATGGCGGGTGTGTTCAGACAGGTTTCTGGAGTAGATTAAGATGTCATCCAGGTAAACGAAGACAAACTTGTTTAACATGTCCCGCAGTACATCATTCACTAGAGCCTGGAACACAGCAGGAGCATTGGTGAGGCCAAAAGGCATACCCAGATACTCGTAGTGGCCTGTTGGTGTATTGAATGCGGTTTTCCATTCATCTCCCTCCCGGATCCGCACTAGGTGGTAAGCGTTTCTGAGATCCAACTTGGTAAAAACAGTGGCTCCCTGGAGCAACTCAAAAGCAGAGGTGAGCAGAGGCAGAGGGTAACGGTTTTTCACTGTGATGTCGTTGAGTCCCCTGTAGTCGATGCAGGGGCGAAGAGATCCGTCCTTCTTCCCCACAAAGAAGAAGCCAGCACCAGCAGGAGATGAAGATGAACGGATTAATCCTGCGGACAGAGAGCCATTGATGTAGTCCTCCATGGACTTTCTTTCAGGAGCAGACAACGAATAAAGACGACCCTTAGGAGGGGCTGTTCCAGGGAGGAGGTCGATGGCACAGTCGTACGGTCGGTGAGGGGGCAGAGATGTGGCTCTTGCTTTGTCAAACACCTCTCTGAGACCATGGTAGCATTCTGGGACATTGGAGAGGTCAGGAGCGGAGTTAGTAGGTACTGGCCGAGGGGGTAGTGCGGCAGCAAGCAGGCAGGTTCGGTGGCAGTCCTCTCCCCACTCCCTGATCACCCCGGTCACCCAGTCGAGCTGAGGGTTGTGCCGGCGGAGCCATGGGTAACCCAGGATGAGGGGTTGGCCTGGAGAGGGGAGCAGGTGAAACTGGATAGTTTCTTGATGGTTTCCGGACAGACCCATCGAGACCGGGGCCGTGACATGAGTGACCGATCCGAGTAAGTGTCCGTCCAGTGCCCGGGCAGGAATAGGAGGTGTCAAACGGAGGTTCTCCAGTCCCAGTTGGCGTGCCAGCTTGATGTCCATTATGTTGGCTTCGGCGCCAGAATCCACCAGAGCAGCCAGGGTGTGAGTTGAGTCAGAGAGGCGGAGGTGAACTTGCAGCAGGGGTTTGCGGTCGGAGGACTGGATGGTCATTGAACTCAACCGGACTCCCCCTATGCCCGGTGAGCTTCGGCCCTTTAAAGGGCAGGTTACCACATGATGTCCATCACCTCCACAATAGAGGCAGAGGTTTGAGGTGAAGCGTCGCTGGCGCTCTGCAGGAGTGAGAGAGGCTCGCCCAATCTCCATAGGCTCAGACTGATCAAGCTGACCTGGGTGAGTGGCAGTAGATGACAGGAGCCCAGTCGGATCTCTCCGAATGCCGGTAGTAGGTGGACCTTGGCGCCCCCTCTCACGACGACGGGTCTGTATCCTTCTGTCGATCCTGACAGTTAGTGCGATGGCTTCATCAAGAGTGGAAGGCAGTTCATGGGAGACCAACTCGTCCTTGATATAGTCAGCCAAACTATGGAAGAACGCGTCCACCAACGATGGTGTGTTCCAAGAACTTCGTCTAGCCAGGGTTCGGAAGTCGATGGAATGGTCTGCGACTGTACGTCTGCCTTGTCGAATACTGAACAGTTCACGAGACGCCTCTGCGGTTGGTGAATCCAGGTCAAACACCTTCAGCATCTCCTCAGCAAACAGGTCGAAGGTTGCACATGCGGGGGTTTGACGTTCGAACTCTGCTGTTCCCCAGAGTCGAGCTCGGCCCGTCAGGTGAGTGATGGCATACCCAACTTTAGCCCCCTCCGTGGCGAAGGTCCTTGGCTGCAAGGAGAACTGAAGTCGGCAGCTAGTCAGGAATGGCCGGACCTGGGTTGAATCGCCGTTGAACCGCTCGGGGTTTCCAATCTTGGGTTCCGGAGCAGCGGCTGCAATGACCGGGGCAGGTAACTCGGGGGCAGGGCTGGTGGGCAGACTGGCTGGGGTCAGGTTGGTGAGGAGTTGAATGATCATGGCGAGTTGTTGTTGCTGCTGCTGGAACTGCTGCTCATGCTCATCGGTTTCCATGTCGGGGAAAGTGTGCGCTGAGTCCATAATGGTCAGATCGTACTGTCACGGTTCAGACAGACGACCAGAGGACCACAATTGCGTCACACCAGAAAGTTTATTAAACTTAAGGGAAAAGG
Organism: Coregonus lavaretus; assembly: GCF_964263955.1. Taxonomy (NCBI): domain Eukaryota; kingdom Metazoa; phylum Chordata; class Actinopteri; order Salmoniformes; family Salmonidae; genus Coregonus; species Coregonus lavaretus. The sequence goes on along the minus strand of NC_139997.1, from coordinate 55,354,499 downwards.
GAAGTAGGGAGTGAATGAAGGCTCCAGGGGTAACAGGGATCCCGTCCAATGTGCTGGGTCTGTGCCCCCCCCAGTGGCAGCGATGCGTCCTATGAAGCCGGTGGTGGGTGGTCCAGAAGTCCTGGGGGGGGGGAGACACAGACACAACAGGGCGGAATGAAACAAGGCAGCAGTACAGTTCAAGGGAAATCCAAAATACGTAGTAGCAAGGCAGAAGGCTGGTCAGAGTTACCGGGATTGAAGAGTAGTCAGGAGTCGTAATGGCAGAAGCAGGTCTGGATCTCCTGGGGCAGACGAGTATCCAAAAATCAGGCAGGTCCGGGGTCACAAAACCAGGGTGAGCCAGAAGCGCGAGCAAACAGGTTCCGGGTGTGAGCTTTGCAGACGATCTGACACCGGAGAGCTGAAAGACAGGGCCTTAAATACTGGGAGAGGTAGTGGGTAATGCAGCGCAGCTGGCAGAGTAATTAGAGCAGAGCAGAGCAGGGACAGGTGGAGCTAGTTAGGCTGAGTAGAGAGAGTGGTGAGCAGAGTGGAAGAAAATAAGGTGGTAACCCGGTGGAGTGAGAGGCTCATGACACCATCAGGTTCTAAAACCCAGATGTATTTGCTCATCATAAACCATGAACCCAATCAAAGTAAACCAAAGTCAGATTATATAAAGGAACACACTCTAGGGTTTATGGACTTTGGGAACGTTCTCCTCTTTGGTTTGGTGCATCTACTTTGCTTGTAAAGCCGTCACTCAGGGAGTTAACATACTTCCTGAGAGTGGTTTGTAGGATCTGTTGACAGGGCATAAACAGAGGCCTCTCAACTTGAGTAGTTGAGTGTGAAGGGCAATTTCAGTTAGTTCTTTATCCTTAGTCTGATGTACCTTTTGCGTGGCCTTATCCTAACCGAGTAAGACATATTTGTCCTTATTTAGCTTAGTAACACTATCAACCTGTATAATAATGTCAAATTTATTCATGGCATAATTTAAAACGAATTATAGTCACAGAGTTGTCTCAGGTGGTGATTGATGGGGTTGTGCTAAAGGTTTCCAAGCACAGATTCCTTAGCCTATGCCGTTTTCGAACGGCCAGCAATATGCTCAAAGCTACAGTGCATTCGGAAAGTATTCATACCCCTTCACTTTATCCACATTCTGTTACGTTACAGCCTTATTCTAAAATTGATGAAATTGTTTTTACCCATCAATCTACACTACCGGTCAAAAGTTTTAGAACACCTACTCATTCAAGGGTTTTTCTTTATTTTTACTATTTTCTACATTGTAGAATACTAGTGAAGACATCAAAACTATAAATAACACATATGGAATCATGTAGTAACAAGAAAAGTGTTAAACAAATCAAAATATATTTTATATTTGAGATTCTTCATATAGCCATCCTTTGCCTTGATGACAGCTTTGCACACTCTTGGCATTCTCTCAGACTTTGTCCCGAAGCCACTCCTGCGTTGTCTTGGCTGGGTCGTTGTCCCGTTGGAAGGTGAACCTTCGCCCCAGTCCGAGGTCCTGAGCGCTCTGGAGAAGGTTTTCATCAAGGATCTCTCTGTACTTTGCTCCGTTCATCTTTCCCTTGATCAGGACTAGACTCCCAGTCCCTGCCGCTGAAAAACATCCCTACAGCATGATGCTGCCACCGCCATGCTTCACCATAGGGATTGTGCCAGGATCTTGTTTCTCATGGTCTGAGAGTCCTTTAGGTGCCTTTTGGCAAACTCCAAGCGGGCTGTCATATGCCTTTTACTGAGGAGTGGCTTCCGTCTGGCCACTCTACCATAAAGGCCGGATTGGTGGAGTGCTGCAGAGATGGTTGTCCTTCTGGAAGGTTCTCCCATCTCCACAGAGGAACTCTGGAGCTCTGTCAGTGACCATCAGGTTTTTGGTCACCTCCCTGACCAAGGCCCTTCTCCCCTGATTGCTCAGTTTGGCCGGGCGGCCAGCTCTAGGAAGAGTCTTGGTGGTTCCAATGTCACGATCGTCGGTAAGAGAGGAGGACCAAGGCGCAGCGTTGCAGGCAAACATACTCTTTATTTAGCGATATTACGACAAAATAAACAAAACGATAACGTGACAGTTCACAGTCTAACACAAACCACCTCGAAACAAGATCCCACAACTGATGTGGGAAAACAGCCTCTATAAGTATGGCTCCCAATCAGAGACAACCAGCCACAGCTGACACTCGTTGCCTCTGATTGGGAACCACTCTGGCCAACACAGAAATACCATACCTAGACTCCCGACATAGAAAACAACACATAGATCTACACACCCTGGCTCAACATAACAGTGTCCCCAGAGCCAGGGCGTGACATCCAAACTTCTTCCATTTAAGAATGATGGGGGCCACTGTGTTCTTGGGGACCTTCAATGCTGCATAATGTTTTTGGTCTCCTTCCCCAGATCTGTGCCTCGACACAATTCTGTCTCTGAGCTCTACGGACAATTCCTTCGATCTCATGGCTTGGTTGTTGCTCTGACATGCACTGTAAACTGTGGGACCTTCTATAGACAGGTGTGTGCCTTTCCAAATCCTGTCCAATCAATTGAATTTACCACAGGTGGACCCCAATCAAGTTGTAAAAACATCTCAAGGATGATCTATGGAAACAGGATGCACCTGAGCTCAATTTCCAGTCTCATAGCAAAGGATCTGAATAATTTAAATAAGGTATTTCTGTGTTTATTTTGTATAAATGTGCAAACATTTCTAAAAGCCTGTTTTCGTTATGGGGTATTGTATGTAGATTGATGATAAAAAAATGATTCAATACTTTCCGAATGTACTGTACAGTAGCCCGTCTTCCTCCCTCTTCCACCTCCCGCCCGTATCCATTTTGTGAGAATTGGGAGGTCCATGAATCTCTGTCCCTGTCAGTGTGCAGGGAGGGAGCCGAATGGGAGGGGAGAGGATGAGCCCTCTAAGAGGCTGAGATCTGATTAGAGAGGGCACAATCACCACGTGACACCGCCTCACTCACACACACATCACCCATTGCGTGCATTCACTCAGGACTAATCCACACCATTCAAATTCAAGCCCCATCTCTCAGAAGGAAGATCCTCTCTCCCAAAGGTTTGCTGAGGGAAAAGAGATCCCAGTGGTACTGTAGCGTTCCCTCTCCGAGAGACAACATAGATAGAGGACCTTGGACGTTATGTTACCTCTGCTCTAATGTCCTGATCTAATTACTGCTCTGGTCATCAGTCATAATAACACAATAAGAGGGTTTTTCTTATTTTCTCTTCAAATTCTATCAAATAGATTTTATAATGCCTTTTTTTTTTACATCAGCACAAAGTGCTTTACAGTATCCCAGCCTAGACCCCAAAGAGCAAAGCAGAAGTGAGGGGATTGGGGACTAAAATGGTGATAGGAAGATACATGATGCTCCTCTCACGGTATCATACAATAGGTTAAAGTGCACAGTCTACGTTTTGTCTTTTCTTCTAGTGGAGGATGCTAACAGTGGCTACCACAGTAGTAACAGGCAGAGGGAAACCTAACATGCATTAAAATATATTTTAAAAAATGATGAGTCATTAATTATTTATCTGAATGTCAAACAAGTAGCATCAGACCATCATAAGGAGAACAGTTTACCCCCCTGGCCATTTCTACGGGTTTCTCCTGATTCCTAACGACATATTCCCTGCTCTAACTTCCATGGACAGTGCACTCCAAAAAGGTCATTTATCTCCAAGTCAATTATATTCCCCCTAAGGTAACAGTGCATCTGAAACATCTGGGGATGAATAGCATTGTTGTTGTGATTCAAAGCTTTAGACTCTTAAAATACCCAGTTGTCTGCACCTATCCGCATCTCCCATTACATTTTACATTTACATTTTAGTCATTTAGCAGACGCTCTTATCCAGAGCGATTTACAGTTAGTGAATACATATATATATTTTAAAAATTATTTTTTTTATTTTTTTTATATACTGGCCCCCCGTGGGAATCGAACCCACAACCCTGGCGTTGCAAACGCCATGCTCTATCAACCTCCCATGCTCTATCAACCGCCATTACTCTAGACAACCTCCCAGACACAACAAACAGAGTAGATGACAGTCATCTACATGGGGTAAATTTCACACCTTAAGTATTAAATTCAAAATAAAATAAATCTTAAACATGAAAAATAAAGTTGAAAATGTCAAAAAAAAAGTGAAAGGATGTAAAAATCAAAATCAAAACAAAAAAACTTGCAAGCAAATTATTTTAAATTGAGAGCAAAACTCGAATTTAAAAGCAATAATAAATTATTTGAAAACTAATGCAAAAATAGTTTTCAGTTTTCTATTTCAATTACTATATATTTAATTAATATGTTTACCTAACTAGTTACATGGTTTGTTATGACAGGTATTATATAGATATGCTTCTAATATCCATTCTTTATTGACACGTGACGATTTTTAAGTATGTTAGCTTAGTTGGCTTGCTTAGTTGTCTGACTAGTTAGCCAAATGGAATGAATCGCCAGACTCTACATGCCTGTAGCTAGCCACTGCCAGCCGTAGTGAAAGGTTTGTCCATATGTTTTTAGTAAACCAAGTGATTGTCACGTCCGAATAGGCCATTGTGATTTTAGACCCATGACGAATGTCTCCATTTAGCTAGCTAGCTACATCATTGTATTTAGGCCATGGACTCGTGTAACCACCACTTAGCTAGCTATTTATCTAGCTGGAGACATTCATCATGAGATTGAAATCACATTACGCCCTTTACGGTCAAAATAATTACTTGGTTTATGGAAAGCATACGGTCAAACCAGTCATACAATAATGTATGTAACTGAATTACCCCTAGCAAAACATTCTGGACTAGCTGGCTATTGAAGCTAGAGACATTTATTGGGCAAGTCGGTTAATGCTTTTCCCTTGTTGCCCCTATATCCAGCTAATGTTCACTGTGTTCAGCAGAGAGAGTATTCAGAGGTGGTTTCGGCTGCACACAGCATAATCTTTGTGCTATTGACTAGCCAATAGAAAAAAGACACCCTCCTCTGTCTATCCTGCTCATTGATTGGGTTAGGATGAACCGTCACTCCAAAACTAGTGGGCCTATAGAGACGTATTATCTACTCCTCCCTCTAAACCCCGCCTTCACAGAATTTGTTTTCCAAATCCCACAATCAAATAAAACTGCCATTGAAAGCAAAGAGACAGACAGAGAAAGAAAAGATCTGAGTAACCTAACCAAAGGTAGTAACTGAAGCACAGCTGGCTGGTGGCACCTTAATTGGGGAGGACGGGCTCAATATAATGGCTGGAATGGAATTAATGGAATGGTATCAAACACATGGTTTCCATATGTTTTAATATGTTTTAATACCATTCCATTCACTCCATTCCAGCCATTATTATGAGCCGTCCTCCCCTCACCAGCCTCCTGTGAACTGCAGGCAAGAGCATAGGTGAAATAGATTCAACAGTTGGTTGTTGGAAAATTTGAACTGAAAACTATTTTTGCATTAGTTTTCAAATCATTTGCTATTGCTTTAACATTATTTGCTTGCATTTTACTTTCAATTTGTTTATTTTTTATCTCATCTTGCATTATTTCACTTTTCCTCAAAAATATAACTTAATTTTTCATGTTTACGAATGTTTGTATTTTGAATTCAATACTTAAGGCAGGAAATGTACCCCATACACCTATTTCATGTCAACTACTTCATCATAATACGAAATTGTAACTATTTTGCACTATGGCCTATTTATTGCCTTACCTCCATAACTTACTACATTCGCACACACTGTATATATATTTTCTGTTGTATTTTTGACTTTATGTTTTGTTTACCCCATATGTAACTCTGTGTTGTTGTTTTTTTCGCACTGCTTTGCTTTATCTTGGCCAGATCGCAGTTGTAAATGAGAACTTGTTCTCAACTGGCTTACCTGGTTAAATAAAGGTGAAATAAATAAAATAAAATAAAAAAATAGACTGAGATGACATGAGCTGTCTTTATAGAGGTATAGAGGTTATGTATGCCATGTGTTTTAGTAGTAATGGTAAGATGGAGACAGCAGTCTGGTGGCCTTGAGATCCTCTCCTTTCCCTCCCATACAAATGCAGGCCGACCTTATAATAGGACACAGCCACAGACAGCAGATTGGGAGGAGGGAGGAGGGGGGTTGTAAATATTCTTCTGATGGATGAGAGAGGATGGTACCTGAATTATTTACACTGTGGTCTTTGGGGAGAAAGGGGGGGGGGGGGGGGTGCTAAGCTCCTGGTGAGTAGGTGGAGGGGGGTGGGGGGCAAGGGTTTGGTAGTCTGTAGGTCAGTGGGTGAGGCAGGGTCGTTCACTCGGAAACAGGCTTAACATGGGCTCTTAGGGATGGAGGAGGGGAGAGGGGGGTTACTGGCAGCCTTCAGCCCCCCTCCAGCCCTCATGCCCTTGAGAAGGTGCTAGAGACGGCAATAGTAGTAATGTGCTTTTAGGGAGGAGAGGTGGGGGAGGGGAGAACGTAATTTGTCTACAATGTGTTGCCTCAGAAATTGTATGATTTACTCATTATTCCCAATTAGATTGTGAGGAGTATTAAGAGACAATAATATGAGGAAAATCACTTCACAATTTGTCAATTGACTCTACACTTTTGGGGGGGGGGGGAATCGCAAAAAAAGTGAAAATATATTCATGTAAAGGTAGGTAGGCTAATATGAATATGAACAACATATTGGGTGAAACCCATTATTGAAAACGAATATCTAGCATTTCTTGATTGAGAATTTGCCTGTAATAACATTTTTTATAAGAATTCAGATTAACCTGAATAAAAAATATTATTTTACTCCTGCTGCTCACTTTCACCCGAGGCTCCTGTCTTCACCTCAGTACCTTCATACATAGAGGAGAAACTAGAGAGCCGTAAGAGCCTGTAACATCTATGTTTCTGTAAAAACCTTCCATTCCCTCCAGGATATGCAGCACTAAAAGACTGCAGAACACTACAGTATAGATCTTACAGTTACCCATAAAGTGAAATGAGCAGGGTACGCTTCCCTCTAAGACAATGCAACAACACTTTCAGTATAAAGAGGTGAGGGTGATTAAAGATAGAGAAAATGTTTTGGTCCTGGCTGGCTTTGTTGTGAGAGAATGGGAGAGAGAAATGAGAGTTAAGCTTGTCTTATGTGTTGCATTTGTCTGAAGCCAGTGGCATCTGCCTATCTGGTGGTTCAGCTTAATCCTATATGGTTATTTCAGCTCTCTCTCTCCTCTCACTGCCCAACCCCTCATCCATCCATCCATATTTAGCTTTAGATAACAGAGGGGGCTGGGCTCAACATGATTTCTCTGCTTACTGTTGCCTAACTCTTGATATAGCCCTGAATCAATAAATCAAAGCCATGTGCAAGATGAAAATCAAAATGAAGAAGAGCAGAATCCTCTTTGTGGCTTTGCTTAGTGTTGTTATCTTGCATATTTCAGGATTGACATAAAACAGACAAAATGCATAGAGAACTCATCTTTAATTCTGAATAGCAAAAAATCTGGTTATCTCATCTTGTATTTTCAAATACTTTGTTGCATCCTGCAGTACTCTGACACCAGCAACCCCAATGCTTTATTCCACTGCTATAGGCTACAGCACAGACTCTAAACCATTCAGCATAACCAACCATAGGGAAAGCAGGTTGAATTTTCTATAACTGTGAGTGTCCTTTACATTTACAACCAACCTATAGGATGTTGAATTTAGTATTATATTTTTATTAGAAAAAATTATATGGATTTCACATGACTGAGCAGGGGGGCAGGCATGGGTGGGCATTGGAGGGCATAGGCCCACATTTTTTACATTTTAGTCATTTAGCAGACGCTCTTATCCAGAGCGACTTACAGTTAGTGCATACATTTTCATACTGGCAGCTTGACAGCTAGGCCCACCCACTGGGGAGCCAGGCCCAGCCAATCAGAATGAGTTTTTCCCCACAAAATGACTTTATTACAGACAGAAATGCTCCTCAGCACCCCCCCCCCCCCCCCCCCCTCAGACAACCCCACAGGTGAAGAGGCCGGATGTGGGGGTCCTGGGCTGGCGTGGTTACACGTGGTCTGTGGTTGTGAGGCCGGTTGGATGTACCACCAAATTCTCTAAAACGATGTTGGTAGAGAAATGAACTTATGGTAGAGAAATGAACATTACATTCTCTGGCAATGTGGCATTACGTTTTGTGACAAAACTGCACCTTTTAAAGTGGCCTTTTATTGTCCCCAGCACAAGGTGCACCTGTGTAATGATCATGCTGTTTAATTAGCTTCTTGATATGGCACACCTGTCAGGTGGATGGATTATCTTGGCTAAGGGGAGGAACCTCTTGTTTCTCATCCAATGGGTTTTGAGAAGGAGGCGAGGATAGAGGAAGTGAGGAGAATGCAATTTAGATTCTCCCACTGAGTCTGCTCTGATCCGCTTCTCATGCATCGGGATGTGCGTAGCCTCAGTGATTAATTCGGAATACACAGAAATTGACATATCCGTGACTGCATTGTGCATTCTCTAATATCTGAACATCTCAATATATAATGCAACACTATAGGCTAACGCAAGACAGCCATTCATTCTATATAGCCTAACACTTGTTCTTCCATAATGGATTTTTTCTGAGAAAGAGACTGTACAGTAGCCTGGCTAGTAGCCTAGGCTATAGACCAAATGTTATTGTCATTTCAGACAAGCATAGTCATGACAACTCCGCGGGAAATTGAAAAATCACAATTAAAAAATAATTAATGTATATAAAAATTAAAAATAATCTGAAAACATTAGTTTACCAGGCCTTTATTACTCCTGTATGAGCAGAGAAAAATACTCGTCAGCAGAGCGGGAGAACTCCCCCACACACACAAAACAACTTCCAGCAGCCATGCAACTCAGTATGGTAACACACCATTGTTGTTCCTAATGTCATGTGCCGCACCCCCTCAAAACTGTGTAGCATACCAAATTAGAACAATTCCGATGATAGCCTACACATGCCGCAGGTGGAACACAGGTTCACATTCTCTTTAAAGCGATGTATTCATTCAATATAGATAGATACTGTAGCTATCTACTCTGCCAAAGAGCTAGCCCAAGGACCTTACGTGTTCTGTTTAGAGGCGAATTGGCTCTGGCAGCCAAAACAGCCAAATACTCCATCTAAACGTTAATCAATTCTCAATTGTGATACGGTTCTAGAAACATAAAGCCCCCTACCTCCAAATCACATAAAACATAATTTCACAAATGAAAAATGTACACTGTTTTAACCGATTTTACCACAGTCGCAGCTGACAGTATTTTTCTGTGACAACATGTTTGTGGCGTCCGTCTTCCATTTGAAGACAGGTGTTCAGAGACGCAGATAACTCATTACCACAGGTACACCTCCTTCCTATGTTTTCCATAAACAAGCTCTGTAACATGGAAATATGACCTTGTCGGAACCCCAACCCTATAAACATGTGTAGTAATTTAACCTTTGTTTTTTTGAAAATTATTTATCGATGATATGAAAGATGTAGGCCTACGTTCCTTATGTTTCCAAAACCGTACCGCAAGAGATGCGTTTTAACTTGTCGGTGCTCTTAACAAAACTCCCCCAGTGAGAAGATACTATCGTCAATAGGCGCTAAAGTTACGTACTTAGGTCTATCTAAGGGGTACCATAGAGCATGCTTTTGTGGAACAGTTGATGGCACACAGAGCTACTGGCCAGAAGGTTGAAGATTCGAGCCGCACTCCCTGCCTCTATCATTACAATACCTTCAGTTGCATAGTTGTGGTCCCGGAGGAAGCTGTTGTTTATTTTGCGGGTGTCGATTTCTTCATCCATTTGTGACACTTATTTTGTAAGCCAGAAACAGAGAAACAAGTATCCATGGTCCTGAAACATCGCTTCAGCACAGGGTCGGCGCAAGCTGCGCGCTGTTCGTCATGATTCGACCCTTTCCAGAAATAAGAATGTGGAAAAGAGGAAGAAACCTCACCGTTTGCTCCTGAACGAATAAATAACCGTTCGATTCAATATCATAGGAAGAAAGAGCCTGTCCCTTTCGAGACGTTCGGTGTGTCGTTGGGTGTCAGGCAATAATAGGCTCAGATTAAAGTGTCAGAAAACGAACTATAAAACGGACAGCAAGAAAATAGCTGCGCATTTCCTCTCCATTGCCAGAGGCGCAATAAAGCAGTCCAGAAATCAGTGCAGGGAGAGCAGGGTGTGTGAGCAGGTTCTTATTTTGCCTCAGTCTGCTTGCATCGCAGGGCCAGTTTCCTCTTGGATCACCCCGTTTCACCTCGACGTGTCGCTCTGCCGCCAAACCTCACCGGGTGCTTCACTGCCAGCCTGCTGTTGCCACTGCTCCATTCGCGCATTGCGTTACTGGCTCCGCCCAGACAGCTTGCCTCTGTCGACCTGCGTCAGCATCACAGTGATGTGTGCGCACATGCGGGGGCAGCGCGTACGGATGCACCCTCATATCAGGGGGATATGGTGGCCACATATGTTATCTTTGTTGATCAACAAACATACAATATAAAGGATACCATTCAAATCCTTTCTGATAATTGTTACCCCAAAAAGTGTGTGTGTGTGTGTGTGTGTGTGTGTGTGCCTGTCTGCCTGTGTCTCTGTGTATGTGTGCCCACGCTGTAATTTCCCCTAGTTGGGTTTGGGCATGGTGGTGGTGGTGGTGTGTGGCTGTCAGAGACCTCCCCCTACCCATCCTGCCCCTACATGTTAAATAATCTCTGCTGTAGGAGAATGTTTTAACAGCCCACTGCCCTTCAGCTAGGTCTGGATAAATCACAGCCATTATCTACATCCCCCAATGGTGAAGGTCACTGATGCAGGCCATGAAAATAAGTTCCATCCACCCCACTTATGACCAGTTGAATATTCCCAATCTAATTGTCTCCGCACCATGACAAACCATTCCCCTCAACCCCGTAATCCTTTTAATTAGGAGATAGTCCTCACCAGCCACTGAATCATCTGGGTTGACATTCACTCTAAATGGTATAGAATCTGTCTTTGCCGTCATGGGGTCTTAACATACTGTTATGATAATTCTATTTGGGCACTGACGGGTATAAGCAACAGGAAGCGGGAATTAAAAAGGCATTGATTTTCTCCAGAATCACCACACTGGGATGTGCTCTATTAGTGGGAGACTGCATTAGAGAGGCCTTCTGATGGATGACATTAACAGGCAGAGCTCATTGCTGTCCTTGGGAAGGAGGAGGGAGCAGATGTATTATTCTGTATCCAGACAGACAGGCAGGCACACACTAGCGTGACAACACATAAGCCCTGATCCTCACACACACACGCACACACGCACACACAGGGTTCTAAGGGGCTTGCAGAGAGACCATTTTATTCTGCAATGATACTGTAGGGGGTGGAAACAGCCTTGAGGAAGCCAAGACTGAGATCAATAATCTGACTGCTTTAATTAAAGCTTCTGCTTCCAGGACATACAACCAAAGCAGCAGTCTGTTGACTGAAGCCTCTATTGGCCTGTTTTCTGTCAAATATACCACCGACCAAACCCGATTCCAATCCAATGCCTCTGTATTATAGTGGTGAGGTGAGGGTTGAGAGAAATATATATGACATGTTCTTCCACACCGATCTCGACAAACCATTTCTGTATGGACCTCGCTTTGTGCACGGGGGCATTGTCATGCTGGAACAGGAAACGGCCTTCCCCAAACTGTTGCCATAAAGCTGGAAGCACAGAATCGTCTAGAATGTCATTGTATGCTGTAGCGTTAAGATTTCCCTTCACTGGAACTAAAACAGCCCCAGGCCATTATTCCTCCTCCACCCAACTTTACAGTTGACACTATGCATTGGGTCAGGTAGCGTTCTCCTGCCATCCGCCAAACCCAGATTCGTCCGTCAGACTGCCAGATGGTGAAGCGTGATTCATCACTCCAGAGAACGCGTTTCCACTGCTCCAGAGTCCAATGGCGGCGAGCTTTACACCACTCCAGCCGACGCTTGGCATTGCGCATGGTGATCTTAGGCTTGTGTGCGGCTGCTCGGCCATGAAGCTCCAGACGAACAGTTCTTGTGCTGACATTGCTTCCAGAGGTAGTTTGGAACTCAGTAGCAAGTGTTGCAACCGAGGACAGACGATTTTTACACGCTACGAGCTTCAGCACTCAGCAGTCCCATTCTGTGAGCTTGCGTGGCCTACCACTTCCTGACTGAGCAGTTGTGAGCGTGTTCATGTTTGCGTGTACTGTGTACACACACATACACTACCAGTCAAAAGTTTGGACACACCTACTCATTCAAGGGTTTTTCTTTATTTTTTGAGTTTTTTTTTGCAGCAATTCGACCATGAAGGCCTGATTCACACAGTCCCCTCTGAACAGTTGATGCTGAGATGTGTCTGTTACTTGAACTCTGTGAAGCATTTATTTGGGCTGCAATTTCTGAGGCTGGTAACTCCAATGAACTTATCCTCTGCAGCAGAGGTAACTCTGGGTCTTCCATTCCTGTGGCAGTCCTCATGAGAGCCAGTTTCATCATAGAGCTTGATGGTTTTTGCGACTGCACTTGAAGAAACTTTCAAAGTTCTTGAAATTTTCCGGATTGACTGACCCATATCTTAAAGTAATGATGGACTGTCGTTTCTCTTTGCTTATTTGAGCTGTTCTTGCCATAATATGGACTTGGTCTTTTAACGCATTAAGAAGGAAAGACATTCCACAAATTAACTTTTAAGAAGGCACACCTGTTAATTGAAATGCATTCCAAGTGACTACCTCATGAAGCTGGTTGAGAGAATGCCAAGAGTGTGCAAAGCTGTCATCAAGGCAAAGGGTGGCTATTTGAAGAATCTCAAATTTAAAATATATTTTGATTTGTTTAACACTTGTTTGGTTACTACATGATTCCATATGTGTTATTTTATAGTTTTGATGTGTTCACTATTATTCTACAATGTAGAAAATAGTAAAAATAAAGAAAAACCCTTGAATGAGTAGGTGTGTCCAAACTTTTGACTGGTACTGTAAGTGTGATCTCAGAATCATCAGTCATTGGAGTGCATATTGCAGAGTATTCCAGCACAATACAAGTGTCAGCATCCCTCCTCTTATAATGGGACTCCTGCTTCTAAGCTGTGAGAACCACAGCTCCACTCATCGAAAACACACAGACAATAATTACCTAATTATAGCACACAATCGCTCTTGTGGATGCCGTCGTAATTACATGACCTGGGGATGGAGCCTGATGAGAACACACAGTGCTGTTCTCCACAGAGAACATGGCCAGGGTCTGCCTCCAAATTGGCTCTGACGTTCAACCTAACCCCTGTGCCCTCCTGGCTCCTGGCTGCTGCAGTGGCTATGGGGAATACTCCTGATGTTTTGTGTTCCCTCTCTCCCATCCCCCATCTCTCTCTCCATATCCCTCCTCCCATCCACACCAAGCCCAGCGCCACCACCTCAGTCAGTGTGCTCTGTTCACCCAGGAGAGGTAGCTAGCTCCACAGCTCCACAGCTCTAGTTGTGCAGTGCTATGGTTCCTAGCCATCCATCCTGCCCTTAAACACTGAGGCTGAGCTCATACCTCAGCAGGCCAGGCACTGAGTCATAACTCTATCTCTGCATCCATGGGAACAGAAAACGTCAGGCAGGTCTTGATGATCTCGCAGTCCCTATAGAGGGACACACAGCATGGAGAGTTAAGAGAGATCACTACATAAAACACAGCGAGACACATGGTCCAGACTAACCCTATAGAGCACTAATGGAGCATCCGTGATTACAAATGCAGAGCACAAAGTGGCGGGCTCTGGGTGGCCTAATTGAATTGATAGCAAATAGGATTGAGCCATATGAAGATCTGGCCAGCTGCCGCGGTGAGGAGGAGCAGAGGGAGACGTTCGCCAGGAGCAGGAGAACCTGGTAAAAAGCGCCCTGCCAGCTCCAAATGAAATAACCACTCCTGATAGGCCAGCTCTGGATATGAACTACTGACCTGGAATCAGCTTACAGTATCACTGTACTGTATATAAAAGAATGTTACAACAAGACCTCACCGACTGCAGAACTGTCAAAACTGCCCTCCTGAATAACGACTGTTAAGCGTAGAAAGATGCAGGTAAAGACCTATTTTGAAGAAAAAAATGAAAAAGCTAATCATAAGGGCATGGTTTTGTGGGTTTGATTGTTGATATATTCTCCTCAGGTGGTGAGGTTTCAGAGGTTGCCTTATGGAAAATGTTCTTATAGCAGTAACATCATCTGAATTAGCTACGAGAGGGGAAATATTTAGAAAATCAGTTCTGCCGAGCCCCTGTCAACTCAGACACCCCGATATGCTCCACAAACTTCTGTTAGGAAGAGAGCCAAGTCATCTATTTAGGCAGGGGGAGGGGGTTTGGAGCTGCAAGGTAGAGTAAAATAGAAGACAGGAAGGAGAGGGTGATAGAGGGTGGAGGAGAGAGAAATACATGGTGAGCAAAATATTGTACATTTTTTTTACATTTTAGTCATTTAGCAGACGCTCTTATCCAGAGCGACTTACAGTTAGTTTATATAATATAGGTCACATACTCACAGGATGGAAAATGGATTCAGTGAGAATCCTAGAATTGTCCATAATAACGCAGATTGCAGAAACAGCCAGAATGAGATGGACTGAGCGAGAAAAGAAAGAGCGGGGAGAGAGAGAAGAGAGAGAGAGAGAGAGAGAGAGAGAGAGCGAGTGAGAGAGAGAGAGAGGGAGAGCGAGTGAGAGAGAGAGAGAGAGAGCGAGTGAGAGAGAGAGAGAGAGAGAGAGAGAGAGAGAGAGAGAGAGAGGTGCAGTAGTCATCATGATTTAAGAAGGACTATTAGATTACCCTCCTGCAGGCTGCTTTTATCGCTCTCCCCAGCCTGCCTTTATCTTGTTTACCTTCTCTCTCTCTCTCTCTCTCTCTCTCTCTCTCTCTCTCTCTCTCTCTCTCTCTCTCTCTCTCTCTCTCTCTCTCTCTCTCTCTCTCTCTTCTTCTCTCTCTCTCTCTCTCTCTCTCTCTCTCTCTCTCTCTCTCTCTCTCTCTCCCTCCTCTCTCTCTCCTCTCTCTCTCTCTCTCTCTCTCTCTCTCTCCCTCTCCCTCTCCCTCTCCCTCTCTCTCAATTCAATTCAATTCAATTCAATTCAATAGACTTTATTGACATGGCAAGTAAAATGACTTACATGTCAAAGTATAGATATAACAAAAATGGTGGGACCAACAGCAATAATAATAATAATAGTAGTAGTGGAAATGGGATTAACATTAACAGCAACAACAATATTAAAGAGAATAACAATACATTAAAGCAATAGTAGTCGACCAATCTCAACATGACTGAGAAGACACATTACATGGTATGAAAGCCAAAACAAAACAGGAAATATTATTGACATTACATTACATTTTTCACTGGCTGTCCCTCAGGTTGTGGCAGGAGGACACATATTTGGCTGCCCAATATTTCACCCAATAAATATTGGATTTTTTTTCCTCTTTTATAGTTTCAAATTCTTTGTACTGAATGATAATTTTGGGAAGATTCTCTTAGGTCTGAGTATTTTTCACAGTGTAGTAGGAAATGCAGCTCTGTCTCTACCTCTCCCCGGGGCATAGCCAGACTGTGCTCACTGAATCTGTACCTAGTCATTGTTTTCCTCAGTTTTCTATCAGTCACAGTGGTCAGATAGTCTGCCACCATGTACTGTCTGTTTAGAGCCAAGTAGCATTGAAGTTTACTTTGATTTTTTTGTGGTGTCTTTCCAATAGGTGATATATTTTTATTTTTGCTTTGTGATGATTTGGTTGGGCCAGATTTTCTGAGTGCTGTCCTGAGGCTCTATGAGGTTGGTTTTGTTTAGTGAACTGAGCCTCAGAACCAGCTGGCTGAGGGGACTCTTCTCTTGTTTCATCTCTTGACATAGTAGAGCTGTGTGATGGAATGTTTTGGGGTCACTTGTTTTAGATGGTTGTAAAATTTGATGGCTCTTTTTTCTATTTGAATAAGGAGGGGGTATTGGCCCAATTTTGCTCTACATGCGTTATTTTGAGTTTTTCTTTGCACTTGCAATACAGTCTTGCAAAATTCTGCATGCAGTATTTCGATTGGATGTTTGTCCCATTTGGTAAATTCAGTATTAGAGAGCGGACCCCATACTTCGCTACCATATAGAGCATTTGGTTCTATAACTGATGGAACATTTTGAGCCAGATTCTAATTGGAATTTCGATTTTAATATTCCTTTTAATGGGCATAGAATGCTCTTCTTGCTTTGTCTCTCAGCTCATTCACAGCCATGTGAAAGCTACCTGTATTGCTGATATTTAGTCCTAGATACGTGTAATGTTTGGTGTGTTCTAATAGAACTGTGTCCAAATAGAATTTATTATTTGTAGCACCAGGTCATCTGCGTACAGCAGACACTTGATTTCAGTGTAGTGTTAGGTGAGACCAGGTGCTGCCGATTCTTCTAAA